>NW_026067947.1:3104083-3306747 GCF_014885135.2 Alexandromys fortis
CAAGAACATCTGATCCCACCCAAAGACATGCCTGGCCATCACAGCTGGGGGAGGGGATGTCACCAGCTTCAACTGTAATGCTACAACATTGCATTGCATGGTCCTTACAAAAAGTACTATCTGGCTCTACATGTCAGGAGTGATACAGCAAGAAATGTGTTCTAGAAAAATGTGCTAAAGCTGGGGAGATGGAGGCAAACAGATCCCTGTGGCTCATTAGGTAGCCAGCCTAGTCCACTTAGAAAATCCCGGGCCAATGAGAGACCCTGTCTCAAGAAACAAGGGATACAGCTAAAGCTGCATTCTGGACTCGACACAAAGAACTCCAAAGGATACAGCTGAAGCTGTATTCTGGACTCTACACAAACAGGCACACACATTCACCTACACACATTCAAAATACACACACACACACACACACACACACACACACACACACACCTGTTCTGCTTTTATCATGGGATCAAAACAATGAGTCCTGGTGTCTGTTCCTTCTACCTAAACTGTCATTCCCAAAGTCCAAAGCCAGAGCAGAAACTCTTTAGTAAAGGGCTAAAGAAGAACAAAGTCACAGGCTATAGGCCATCTGGGTTCTCACCTGATGACTTAGCGCTGGTGTGGACACATCATGAAAACACAGGAATACAGCCATGTGCTCATAAAACTATACTAACAAAAGAGCTATATGAACTCCTGCCACAAGGCTGCTACCTGCCAACTCTGGCTCTCAAGTACTGGTGACCATGAACTCGTCCTATCTACACACTCACCAGTGAAAATCCCCACCCATAGCTACAGGCCCTGTGGCTACACCCTCTGCGGGGTTGTTGTTGCTATTAAAACCTAAAAGAATCCCGAACTTGGTCTCGTACTGAATCTTCTGCTTCTCCATCCATCCGGAATCCCAGCCTGTTCTAATTCCTGGATTCTCGGGGAAGCATTATCTGACCAGGCTTTCTTCCTGCTCCTGTAAGTCCCAAGTGACCAACTCCATTGTGTGTGTGGTAGTTAGTACTGTCTGGGATCCTACAGGAGACACACCTCTGATCATGCCCAGGGGAAATAGCCAGACTGAGCTAATTAAGGGGGAAGATCCACTGTTCTTGGGAGCAAAGCTTCTCACAGTGAACTGAATGACAAAGAGAAAGAGAAGGGAGCTCCGGCAGCATTCCTCGCTTTCTGCTTCCTGACTGCCGGGAGACATGCCCACCCTCCCACTGGTCTTCCTAGCTCTAGTCCTTCCTTACCAGGAGGAGCTGAATCTCCAAACAATGAACCCAAACGAACCCATCTTTTCTTACTTGGTTTGGTCAGATATCTTGTCACTGCAGGAAGGAAACACTACGCTGTACACTGGGCTTGTGACCCGCTTTCCACGTCTGACCTCGCTTCCACTACTCTAAGAATCTGGACTCCACGAATCCCAATTACCAGGCTGGCATGTGATTCTGTGCTTAGACCACTTCTAAACCTCCAGGGACTCCACATTCCCCCTACTCCCCTTTCCCTTTGTGAAGTTCCCAAGCTCTCGCCCCACTGTGGGCGACACACAAGCCACTGGCCATATGAGGCTATCAAGTACCGGAAGTATGACTTGAGCACTTGTAGAAATGAATTTTATACATGTATAAGTTTAACATAAATCAGTTTAAATATAAAATTTAAAACTGATGCTCAATTCTGTTCCTGGGAAACTACTGGCTGTACGAAAGCTAAAATCAGAGCAAATATTTTCAATGAAATTTTAATGTTTGAATTGAGAGAATTTGTCCAAGGCTTCCCCTAAAAGGAAAAAAATGTAAAATGATTTTTCATGCATTTTTATTACTTACTACATGTCAAAATAATTATATTTTGGTTACATCAGATGAAATACACATTTATGTTTGATTCTTTTTACTTTCTCTAATATGGCTACTAGGAAATTTTACGTTCTGTCTCTAGAACACCCAGGCTTTCTCATCCCTTTCCTATTAAAGCATCTCACTATTGAACCCACGCCAGAGGATCTCTGCCACCACCTCCTCTGCTGCATCTCCAAGAGGGAATCTCCTAAAAGAGCTGAAAACATTGCGGCGAACCATTTGCATTATGTTGGGTTTCCGTCTTTTTGATAGTAACAGTAAGCCATGTATTGTGGTTTGCAGCTAAAAGGAAATAAGGCTACTTAATAAGTAATTCAATGTCAGATAGATGCTGGGTGGGTGGAAGGATGGACAAACAGAGGTACTGTCCAGGTAGGATTAAGAATCTATGCCCATCTGGGTTTAGACAGTGAGTCAGCTTCAGTGCTGTTTCCGACATTTCAGACTCAGGTGAAGGAAGGATGAGCGATGCTGTTATGATAATATCAAGAATGGTGAGAAGAGACTATTCTCAGGAAACAAAAGCTGACAGGGAGCCACCACTACAGAGACAACAGCTCAACGGGAGCCACTGGGTGTGACTGAAGGAATGTGGGGTGGTGAGGGAAGAAGGGTCTTTACAATTAACCATAGTGGGCAGGGGATAGAGAGGCAACATCAAGCATGGTACTTCCCGAATAAATAGCTACTTTCCAAAAACACAGATTAACCACCATTGTTTTAGAAGAAGAAACTAAAGATCAGAGAACATTCTCACACAAACACAACCACAGCAAACAGCAGTGAGAACATCAAAGCCATCCAATGTGTGCCCATTACAGTCTAGGAGAATTGGGGCAGAGCCCGGGAGAAGGAAGGACAGAAGTGGGATCAAGATAGAAAGGGAAGGCAATGGGTTAGAGGACGGAGAGGACAAAGGGTATTATCCCCAGCCAACACCAAATATCTTCACCCTCTCTCACTTTATTCTCCTCTCCCCACTGAAAAGAAAATTTTCTTTCTGTAATATTAAGCCTGTCCTCCATCCTTCTTGTTCTCTCTCCTGGCCTCTCATTCTACCTGGAAACACACTCGAAGACTCCAACCACAAAGGTACTTCTGGAATCCACTTTTGCCCATCTAGTTCCCAGCCTTCCTCCAACTAACTCCAACTTTTCCAAAGGCTCCTTCTCTTGATTCCTCCCATTCTTACATAGCATTGTCTGTGCTATGGACAAGTCATGGGATCCTTGTTAAAAATGAGGTTGGTGGTTAAGCTTAAGGATAGGCGCTGTGAACACAGGAATCTGCAGGCACATACCGGAAGTGAAGAAGCCATGAGGCCTGCCCAAAGCAGCCTGTGATACAGAACGCTGCCCTCAGTGTGCTTTAGGGGAGTCAGTGATGCCCACGGGCTTAGGGGAAGCTAAAGCTTGGCTAAATACAGGGGAAGGAGAGCATGTTATGGGTAGACGAGGCAGCGAAGTGGACAGCTCAGCATGCCATGGAAGTGCAGATGTAGGCGCTGTACTGGACGAGGAGGGAAGAATACACTGAGGGGGTTACAGTCAGTACAAGTAACAGGAAGGGGTGGAAACAGGAGGCTGTCCTCCAATCGGTATTTGGTTGTTAGCATCAAAGTAAAATGATAAAGAAAAACAGTAAAAACAGTAAGGAGGCTTAGACAAATTGATAAAAATCCTTCAGAGAGCATAGCCAGCACCCAGCACAGTGACGTACGCTAAGCGATTGGTAGATATTTGCTGAATAAATAAAGCTAGAAATAAATGAAACAGAAGTATCACCCCACTCGGCATATTGGCTGAAACTGATAAGAAGACGACCACACACGAATACTGGAGGCCGAGGTCTGCCAACAGGCTTCTTTTGGCTGCTGCTCTGAGACAGGATTTCTTTATATCACCCAGGCTAGTCTTTAACCCGTAAACTGAAGTGACAGTCCTGCCTCAGCCTCCCACTCCACCACACCAGCCAGATCAGCTCACTTGTTCCGACAAGGCTATAAATTATTCAATTGGGATAATATAGATGGTACATTTGAGGAAATTAGAAATGCCTGGCAATGAGGGTGCTGAAATATGCCAGGCTCTGGAACCTAGCAAACAGTGGGTATCTATTTGTTAAATGAATGAACGGATATGAAAATAAAACGAGGTCAAGGGTATCCCTAATCAAAAATGCTTAGAACCTGAAGTATTTATTTAGCCTTCTTTGTCTGCACACACATACAGACACACGCATATACATATACACACATGTATGCAAATATGTGTATATATATATATCCTAGGAAGGGGCTCAAGTCAGAACATGAATCACGCAAACCCCAAAGCTGCCTTTTCCCCATAATCTGTATCACATGAGGTTCAGGGTAGGATATAGCCATTGTAATGTTATGATGGTTCCCTGCATCTCAACTTTAAGATCCCTCAGGGTTTTGCATTTTTAAACGAGGGATGCTCAGATTGTATACATCGCCCACGTGCTTTTAACACACGCCCACTACCATTAGTGTGAACCAACTCACCCAAGTCAGATTGCACAACAGGGAGAAGAAGAACTGTGGGACCCCGCTCCACCCAGACTTGATGACAGACGCCCTTGCCGAAGGCGGCAGTGGGTGAGAGCAGAGAGGCCCCAGTCCTGCTCCCGTGAGTTACCCACCACATAAGCTGCCCACGAACTAAACTGTCAATGCCCTTTGCTTGGCAGACGCAGCTGAGTAGCAGCTTGACTCAAGGCCTCTTGATTCATCAAGGACTAATGCAGCTCGCTTTTCCCAACGCACCGGAAAGGAAGCGGAGCTGGTAAGAGAATTCATTTTTTTCTCTCTGATCACATCATCTCGGATAATAAAGGCATGTTAAACAACTCTTGAGAGAAATAGGAGGAAAACATTTTACCATGAAGCTCTAAGCCACGTTGATGTTTATAAGTATTACGGGCAGAACTGCAAGGAAGACTTCTGAACTAAGTCGTAATTGCTAATGCCTCGGATTTATTCCCTGTAGGATTCCCCATGATAAACACAGATTTGCATATTTTGAAGGTATTTCGTCTGTCTGTTAAGCATTGCTCTCACTGTAAAGATATTTTCTGTGCCTGGAAGACCCGTTTTCTTTCCTCGTCTCATTTGTAGTCTTGGACTACTCACTTGCTCTATCCTGGGTTAGGGATTGCCTCCCTCAAATGCTAATAGTTGGGGGACAGAATTTGATGAATGGAGACAGGAATAAAAACCAAATTGAATCTAAGGAGAGACAGGCCAGGCGAGCCTGCAATGGCTTACACTGCTAATCCTAACTCTGGGAGGCTGAGGCAGGAGGCTGTCAAATTGAAAGCCAGCCTGGGCTATGCTTTAATTTCAAGGCTAACCTAGGCAATATAGGAAGAGCATTTCAAAAAAGAAAAAGAAAGCAAACAAGAAATGGGAAGAGGGAAGGAAGGGAACAATGGAAAAGAACAGAAAGAGAATGGGAGACTTCTCAGTGAAGAACAGGGGCAGGAAGGGGGCTGAGAAGCCTTGTTTAGACATTCATGTCATACGGAAGATCCAGAAACCATTTGACTTCAAAACATAGAGTAGCTTTACAGGCTTGACTTGTAGGATCCAGACTTCAGAGGCACCAGGGAGAGAGGAGTGGAGACCAGAGAAGCCCTAACAGATGTCTGCACTGGGCCATGCCTAAGACACCAGGAGCCTGGGCAGCTGTGGAGGAAAGTTACCACTCTGTACTGATGTTAATCTTCCCATTACCTGGCACCTGGGAAGGGGGTGTCATATGCATCCCCTGGGGTCTCAAGGAGTAACAGTCTCAGGATCTCCCTCACTGCAAACCCACAGCAGGGTCACTGCATGAGGCTGGCTTCCCACAGTGACTCCCACAGCCTTGTTGGCCAACTCCAGGCCAATGCCCTTCTCACAGATGCCGCTCTCCTGCTCAGGGGTCCTTGCAGGCATAGATAACAATGACATCAGGGTCAACCCCAAAGTCCCTCTTACATCCTGGGCCCCCCTGCTTGTACCTCCCTGACCCATCAACTTCCCCCCTCCTGTGTATCTGAATCTCTCTCACTGCATCTCACTCCCCTTCAACTCTCTTCCTCTTTCTGTTTATCTTTCTCAAATCTTCCTCTGTATCTTGTTTCTTTTGTCTTCTCTTGGTCTGCCTCTTTTCTCCTCTCAGACTCTGTATTTCAGAATTTCCCTCTCTTTCCTCACCTGGTGAGACTCCCTGTGAGTTAAAAAGAATTCTGGCACCTCCCTGGAAAAGGGGCCATGTCCAGAAACACTGGTCACATTGGCCTAAGAACTGAAACACGTAGGATGTCACACAGCAGCTGGGGCTGGGCTCATAGGAAGTGCCTGATCTGGCCGTGGGTGGGGAGAGCCACTTTGGTCTTGGTAGTGTTGATGGTGCTGGCCCTTTGGGCCACATGAGAAGGCTGGGGATTTGGGCAAGACACAGTTTCTCACACTTTGAGTCATCCTCCCTTGAGGGACCAGGGTGTCCCCCCTTACATCATTCCGGCCTTCCTGGGCAGCTGCTTTTACAGACACATGGGCACAGGACTACATCAGCAACCAGCCATCACTTCCTGCTCTTGTTTCTTTGGATAGCCTTCCTATGTGGCTTTAAGATATAGAATACAAATCTGTCCAAAGCCCACAGAACATAAAAAATAACAGTGTCACCCCAGAAGAAGAAAGAGCCCCCAACAGAATGTGGTCATACACAGACCACTGTGGAATAAAACTGAAAACAGCTCCTCAGTAGCACCCAAATGTCAGTCAGCATGAAGTCACCCCAAGGTCCAGCTCAGTCTATGGCTTATCTAACGGTCTATTGAGTTCTCCGTAAGTCATGTGAAAGGAAGTCCTGTGATAACATTTCCTGAGAATTCTAGACATTTGATTAAGGAGTTATAAATCTTAGAGTCTGACTTGTCACAAGCACAGGGCGATTACACCCAGGGCTGTCAAGATTAAGTAAACTTGTCTTGTTCTCTTACAGGTCTTTCTCAGCCTTGTGCCATAGATTAAAAGATTTTTTTAAAGATTAAAAAAAAATGGTTACCATTATAGGCAAAGGAAAAATAAAGTTTTTTTAAAAGGAGTATTTAAAAGGAGTACATAGACACAGTTTTCCGTCTTCATGTCCTCAGAGGTATTTGCTTGCTGTTCATTAATAAGATTTTACTAAGCAGTAAGTAAAAAGAACAGAGGGTTGCCTTCCAGGCTGGACTCAAACTGTCACCTGATTAATTCATTATGGCTCAATGAATAACCTGTATTCAATTGAAGAATATGTGTGGGCTGCGGCCCCACCCCCATCTTCCAGGAACTCATTCCAAGATCATCGTGGAGTGAAATCAATACCCAGGGAAGAAGGGCCAGCAGCCCCTTCACAGAAAACCCTGTCAGAGTCTATTGCTGATTCCGAATTGACACATTATTCTAGGAATGAGCAGTGCTTAGCATCCGCAAACCTGCGGAGAGGGAGATTCTAATCCGACGTGGCCCCGAATGGGGGGGGGGTGTATTTAGGGAGTTCTCCATCACTGAGATCTACTCGGTTCAGTGACAAGGGATTTGGTACCTAAGCGGAGAACGTTCGGTTTTCAACTCTCCATACGTGCTGATATTATTGGGTTAAATAAAGACACGACAAGCTATAAATCAACCTGCATATTTTTTTTTCCTGGGGAGTTTTAACTCAGGTGTGTTCTGAACGCGCATTAAAGCTGCAGCTCCATTAAGCAGTTACAATGGAGGTAAAGGGCACGGGGCTAAACACCACAGGACCTTGTACGGATCTCATAGCTTTAATGGAATCGGCTTTTTAACAACTCTTTTTTCGTTAAATACAGTCAGTGTCAGGAAGATGCGTCCCACTCATAAAGCAGCGCGCTGACAGTGTACAGTGGCACTAACACAAGGACATAGTTCATCGTGACATTTCCAGCAATTCCCAGCTGATTAGGGTCATTATGTTGGAGGTCTGATTTATGTTGTCATTTCCTCTCACCGATCCCGCATCAATGAATCTTAATGAATTGGTAAATAAGGGTGAAGATTACACTCTATGACACGGAGACATTCCTCATTCTCAACACCCGAGATTTATGTAGCCAATTAGTGACTAACAGAGAAAATTGGCTGGCAGAAAAATAATATTCTTTATGGTACAAAATGGAAAAAGCTTTCCCGTTGAAGGGCAATGCCACAGCAAAAAAAAAAAAAAAAAAGTCCATAAAGTAGCTTGCTATGTAGAAACACAAAAGATGCTGGAAATGTGTTCTGAGTGGGTTCCCTGGGAAAAAAATGCTTTTACTGGTTCACTCTCTCTCTCTCTCTCTCTCTCTCTCTCTCTCTCTCTCTCTCTCTCTCTCTCTCCCTCTCTCTCTCTCTCCCTCTGTTTCTCTCTCCCTCCCTCTCTCTCCTTCTCTCCCCCCTTCTCTCTCTCTCAAAAAGAAGGTTATTAGTTTAATGAGCGTACCTGTATTTTCTAAAAGGTTGAAAAAGTTAGCCTTTGGGGGGAAGGAGTTAAGTATGCCCTTGCATTATATAAGAGCGAATACATCGCATTTACCGGAACACCATATAAAAGGAAAAGGGGCAGGGATACCAGCCCTCCCCGCCCTGCTCTAGCCATTCCACCAATTTCTCCTGCCTTCTTGCAGACAAGTAGCCGTAATTACTTGTACATAATCGGTAGAGCATTAAAATCTTCATTCTGATTAATTACTGGGAAGAGATCTTCAAGTACAGAGGATGTTTCTCACACAGAACTTTTTAATTTTTTTTTCTTGAAAAAAAAAATAGCCCGACCATTAACACAGAGGCTGCCCGCTTACGAGTATTATTTTACAGTCACCTGTTCCTGACCTCATTACCGCCGCAGATGAAATGACTGTCATAAACAGGAAGAAAAGGTAAAAATTCCCCAATGAAACATAATTCAGAAAATCTTGGCTTCACCCAGTGCGTGAAGCGTAACCCTCGGGTGTGTGCTCACGAATGCACAGCCTAGCTTCGGAGTCTTTGCTGCCTGAGTACACACTTAACGGCGAGCACTGTCAGAGAAAAAGACGCTTCTCAAAGCCCCTGTATTTATTCAGATTTCGTCATACGGGGGCTCTGCAGTGTCCTTGTAGAATATGCAAATCATCCATGTCCCTTTCAGCTGATTTCTAGTCAATGTCACCAACAGTGCTAGGAAATCCACTCCCCCTCAAAAAGCCCCCAAAGGGCACAGAAGTTGGGGAGGCTGTAGTGGGCTCTGCCATCATCTTGTCAGGGGTATCCACTGTGCAGTAAACATTAACAATGAGATATAATCTGCACTGACAATCCGGATCCTTCTTTTCAGCTCTGGAAAGCTCCACAGCCACTTGAGTCCCCTCCTCAAGGGCTACTGCTTCATCAAGGACTTCAGGATAATTGTACCACTTCTGTCAAGCTCAGTTCATCGCGGAGGCGTTGCAACCTTCAGGCCTCCCCAGGAACTTACGGCTCACAATGGGCTAGCAGCTCGGGCAGCCTCAGGTTCAGGAAGGTGTGCCAAACAGCAGGGCTGCAGGAGAAGATACCAGGCCCGCGAAGCCACTGCTGAAGGGGCATAGAAGGGCGGGTAAGGGAAGCACAGACACACAAAGCTTGCCGATGCTGCAGGCACACGGGACTGCCACTGTGTGGCAGGTAGGGGCTCAGAGATGCCAGGTATTCTGTGCAGCTTTTCAAATGGAGCAATTTCTAAAGTTGTTCTTTGAACCAATTTCTCATCAAGCAAATACAGAGAACTGGCTGGTGGAATTACAAGGGCATGTAGTGCTTCTGATTCAGTCTAGTGCCAACCAACTCGAGTTGCAGAGCTGGGTGCCCTGGACACATCGGTCTGCCATCCCAGGTAGCACTCCTTGTTCGGGGCACATGAATGACTGAAATGACTAAAATCTCTCAATTCCTCTTGCACCCAAAAGCACAAACAGGATGGGGGAAATGCATCACATTGACCTGTGATGCTGAACAGACAGTATCTGACAGAGCTCAGCACAGCTACCAATTTAGTGAGCAAAATATCTGACTCAATCATGAGTTAATGCCCTAGAAACAAGGGCTGGGTAATAGCTCAGTTGGTGAAGCACTTGCCTTGTAAACATGGGAGTCTAAGTTCAATTCCAAGAGCTAAGCGTGGTGGCCTACTCTTGTCATCTTCATGGCGGGAGGCAGAGACAGGCAAAAGCCTGGGGCTCACTGGTGACCCTCAGGAACCTGACCAGCTAGAGCACCACGTCTCAGGGAGAGACCTTGCTCTTAAAAACATGATGGACAGCACATGAAGAATGACATCCTATGTTGTTAATTACCCTCCATACCCATACACATATGTACCCCCATACATACATGTGTGTGTGCGTGCACATGCTCTCTCTCTCTCTCTCTCTCTCTCTCTCACACACACACACACACACACACACACACACACACACGGAGGGGGAAAGCCAATTAAACCAATAATGCCAAACCAATAGGTTGGGTAATGATTCTGACATAAATTTAAGGGCAAGGAGATGACCCCATGTTCTCAAAGGTGGGAAGAGCCCAAAGAAAACTAACTCTATGTCTTATTTCAAAACTTCTGCTTGATTCCGATTCCACAGGAGAGTGTTTTGTAAAATATTGTTGTGGTAGGTGGCATCGCTTATCAGCTGTGGGAGGGGTGTGGTAGCTTAGAGATTTTCCCTTATTAAATTATCAAATAATCATTGAAATGGTTTTCACACATTCTGCTGCATCGGGGATACACCTACGAGCATGGCGAGCTTGCCAGAGAAAAGGGAGAAAGAATTCTGGGTGCTTCTGACTCGCCAGGTATTTTGCTTTTTCTCTTCTTTCACTGAAGTGGAAGAGCTGGGAGCGGGCTCACAGATCAGCGTTTATTCGGTAACACATTGTTTTGGTGAAAAATCCTGTTTCCACAGGTGACAGCAGAAGTCACACTCTCTTTCAAAAGGGACGCTTTGGTTTAGCATAGCTATTTTTTATTTTTTACTTAAATGAACCACGAACCATGTCTGCTGATCGTGACAAGGTGAGAGGGGGACATGGGTTTTCACACCTGAAAACTAAACACTGCTACAGCAATGCTTAGACATGCTTGTGCCTGTCAACCTGCTTCCTCCCAGTTGCATGCCACAAAAGGTGAAGGGAAGCTCTTCTTTTCCCAAGAATACAGTGACCCAGATGAAGGAGGACCTGCAGCCAAGCTACAGCAACAACAAAAAGTGACACTTCCATAATCATTCAAGGGAGAGATAATTTATTACAAATTCTCAAGAGGGACGTATGGATATGGTGAAATCATGATCTAGTGGCTCCTAGGCTTTGAAAGTTGTGGACACTTCCAACTTTTCTTTATTCATTAGAGAGAAAAAAATTGTAAGTGGACTTTAAGAATTGTACATCAGGTGGAACTTTTTAAAATATAGGCTTAGGAAAGAGAAAAGTTCCAGGAAAAAAAAAGGGAAGCAGTTAAAATAATGATTAAAGATGCACAGATTTTTTTTCTTAAGCCATTGACTTTTTATCCTGGCACATGAATAAACTATGGTGGACTCAACTATATTACAAGCACTGGAGATATCAAACAACATGGACTGTCAGGTCCCCGAATCCTAGACATTCACAATGAGAGGAACAGGCAATTTGCCAAAGGGCAAAGAGTTCATGTTGGAGCGTTATCTGCAGTATGAAGGCCGCATCCATTTCCTCGGAGATCCTCCTCCTGCATGCAGACAGCATCCTGGACCTAACAAAGACTCCAGTGCTCAAAGGGAATCGGTACTTGGCCTGTTTCAAAATGACCTCCTAAGGGGATTCCTGGGAGTCGTCCGGTTGATTGCCAGGTCGTATGTGAAAAACAGCAACTATGTAGACATCTGACTACTCCCAAGGAAGCAGGTCATTTAACAAACGAAAATAATGTAAAAGGAAGTAGATGGTATCAAGACAAAAGATGTATCGCTAATTATTGGAAGCCTTCAATCTGCCAAATTCATTTGTAGTAAATCCTAACACTGATAGCAGGGAGGGTACATAGACTTCATGCCAAGCACTATTGATTAGCAGTGCCTGGTACTATTAGAGGGAAAGAGTGATAGATGCCAGTCACTAGCTTGCTGAGGAAGAATACTGTGGTTGATTAGTAATGTCTGTTATGAGAACTAGCAGAGGGGATACATAGTAACAGCCATTTTAGCCATCTGTTAGTTATCACTCTAGCGGACCACTCGATTGATGTCCCGTGCCATCTCCATGGTAATAAATGAAAGTTGAAATTAACTGATAAGTCATCTCTAAGGCAGGAAGCTTATTCATTCAAGTTCTCGAAAAAAAAATTACACAATAGAAGTTTCAATACAAAAAGTGGTTTCCAATTTCCATCCATGAAAAGGTCTGTGATTCGAGTCATACAAAACTATAAAGAAGAGGGGTCCAAGCTTCCAGAAGCCACAGAGTACACAGACTCAAATTAAGGTTTGCAACACCATAGTAATTTGACAGATGACACTCTCCTATCCCTGGGGTTTTTTGCACAGAAAAAGAAAAGGGGGACTTCTGAAAATTCTTTAAAAAGGACAGCTAATAGCACCCCTGATGGTCATGAAGGAGGGATGGCCAAGGGCACTTAAGGCATTCACAACATCAACATTCCTTTTAGCCAAAATAAAACTCCATTATTAGACAGAAAAATTGGGGGCATTTGGGGGTGGGAAGTACTTTAATGTTCTGTAGTATTGCATTTATTTCTTAAAATATTTAATGTTACTGCTTCATTTTGAAAACGGTCTCACTGCGTAGTTGAAGCTTGCCCGGAATTTAACATGCAGCACTAATATACAGGTGTGCACGTCAACATTTGGCAAGATCACAAGTATCATTTGGGGATGGTAAGGCCGCTACTAGTCTTGGATTTGGTACAACCTTTACTGATCTTTCCTGGTGCAAGTGTCCTTCCAGACATTTCACTTGTGTTATTACTTGCATATTGATTTGGGGAGATGGAAGCAGAGACTATGTTTCCCATGACGAATCACTGAAATAGCTTCCACATGTGTACAGTGTACACACGAGACGACAGAGAGCATCCAAAGCTGTAAATCAAAAGCCCAACACAGGTCTGTGGACACGCCGAGTAGCTGTCACACAGGTGACAAGGAGGGGTACCTCCAGACCCCACATAGTCAAAACAGGCTGTTCATACATCTCAATTCTAAACTCCTTAAGATGCACTGGGCCTCAGCATCGGGGGCCACACGACAAAGCACATACATCAAAGCGTCAGAATATGCTCAATGCCTTGCTCCTAGTGTGAACCCACAGAAATCACGTGGGGAACTGATGACTGTTTCTCTGCAAAACCTGCAACATCCAAGTTGCCAATGCCCAGAAAACATGTTTTGTCCAAGGACATCCCCAAGAACACCTGACTTCTGGAGAGAAACCTGTCCTGGGGGTGAGACTGGAAACTGCTGAGTGTGGAGGAGCTGAAGTCTTTTCTCCAAGTCGTGCACAGAATGAAGGCCGCTATTAGCAGCTTCCCTGGTGAAGGTTCCAAGAGTCTATCTCATGCTACCGTAGGGTACCTGACTGAAAACGGAAGCAGTATATGGAAAACTTGAGGCACAAGCATCCCCAGGAGCCAGTGGCCCAGAGATATAAACACCCTGCAAGCCAATGGACTCTAAAGAAGGAGCAGCTCCAGGGCAGACCAGGCAAGAGGGAGGGCTGGAAATCGTAAGCTCTTAACAAGTAAGTGGGCACATTTCAGGCTGGGGACTGATCTTTGCCAGGACCTAATCTTCCCATGGCCACCTTCTATCTAATATCTTGTCCCTGACTCCTTAAAGGACCAAAAAGTGGAGTGGGGATAATATCCCATTCGAATGTCTGCTCTTAAGGGCTGACATGACAGCTATAATTTCCATGTGTTCATTCCAGTGAAGGCTTCCATTTATTCTGATGTGTGGGGGAAAAAAAAAAAAGAGGCTTCAGATTGACTTCCTCTGGGACTTCACTGGTTGGCATGGGTGCTGAGAGACAGATAGCGCTTTGGGGTGTGTTGATCACTTAACCACAATTTGGTTGGTCCCCTTTGAAAGTTTTCTATTATGTTCATGTGATCCCTAAATCACAGGCACAGAGTGTGAGGAAAGCAGGTTTGGGTGTGGGCACTGACTGCAGAGTCCCCTTTAGAAAGGCAGTGTGAGAACTGGAGGTCAGGCTCTAGAATTCCTGTGAGAATGCTGGGGGGAGGGGGAGGGGGACACACTTGTAATTCCAGCACTGGAGACAAGGAGATGGGTTGTTGGGGCTGACTGCTGGCTAGCCTGCCTAGCAAATTTAATGAACTCCAGGCCAAGGAAGAGTCCCATTTTGAAGAATAAGGTGGCTGATCCCGTGATACCTGAAGAACTGGTTGTGAGTGCAGGCTTATGCCTATGCACACACACACACACACACACACACACACACACACACACACGGTTGAATGTGTACATACACATGATAAGAAATTCAAGATTTTTAATTATTTTTCTGATAACAAAAATCTATACCTACACATAAATTTTACTTAAGGCAGAAGGTATCTCTACTAGGTGTACTAGGGACTATCAAAGAAAGAAATTCATCTTTTGACCTGAGAAAAACAGTTCCTGAGGGCCTGTAGCAGGAGGGTCTCATGTGCCAGTTTGTGCAAGTGACCAGCTCTCAGGACAGAAAGCAATCTAGGAACACTAACGGAGTTCCATTCTCCCTCTCAAGTGGGCATGGTAACAGATGAGCCAAGACTTACTGGCTCCCAGGGTCCAGGCTGGGTAGAGAAACACCTTGTGAGGCCAGTTTTTCTAAACTGGTGTGACTGCTGTATTTGCAGTCTGATTAGGAAGGACGAAGGGTTGCACTGACCACAGCAGGTTATTTCTGTCTCAGCCTGCATGGAGAAATGTGCTGTCCAAGGCTGAATCCCCAAGTGCTCCTGAACCTTCTGAGGCCTGAGTTCTCATCAGCGGACTTCACTGCGGCTCCCATCTATTTTTAGGATAAATCTGTGCTCCAGCTCTTCCCCCACCCCCTGTTCCCAACTCAGCATGTCTAGAAATGCAGCTGGCAAATACTACAATTATGCTGTTCCACAGACAAAGAACTGCAGACACAGACAAGTCACATATGCAATCTAGAAATATTCAGTAGGCTCCACTAGAAAACAAAAACAGTCGGGCTGGTGAGACGCCCCAGTACGTAAGGTACTTGGCCTGCAAGTCCAGCAACCTGAGTTCAAATCCCTGGAATCCACATAATGGTGGCAAGAGAGAACAAACTCCACAAAGTTGTCCCTGACCCCCAAACAAGGACAGTGGCATGTGTGCACCCCCATTCAAACATCAAACACACTCAATATTAATTTTTAAGACATAGTAAAAGCCTCAAAACTATTTATGCTACCAAAACATCAGAATTAGACACTGAAGATGAATGTAACCAATGCAAAAGGATTAATAGCCATTTCATATTCTTTTTTTCTTCTAGAAATATTCTGTGGGTATTAAATATCAATATGGGGTCTAGCTACGTGCTTCCAGGGTCCAGTGACCACATTTGGTGGCTGGCTGCCATCCTGTCCTGGAAGCGTAGGCCTAAGAACACTGAGAGACCGCGTATTGGCAAGGTGCTGTGTAGTAAGGAACAATGAGGTCTGACAAACTGTTGTCACCAGCCAAACCTGATCACCACTGTGAAGACGCAAAGCCAAGGAACCGGGCAGCGAAAAAGAGTAGAGGGTGTCCTTGAGATTACTGAGGCTTCCTCCACATGTGGCCTGCAGAACGCTTAAACAAGCACGTAGGGATATGTGCAGACACGTGGGTCCACGGATCCATAAATTCTACAGCAATGTCACTCTGTCCAACCTGCCACAACATCGGATATCAGCAAGGGTGACTTCCATCAACGAGAACGAGGCTATGATGGCACTGTCCTCCCTCAAGCAAAAATGAATCTAATGTCCCCTTTGTGTTTGTATCTCCAAGGGGCAGCGGAAAGAAGAGGAAGCAGCTTCCTGCCAGGAGTTTACATCATACTAAAAGATGAAAGAATCTAGAGATTCTTCAGTCATTTAGACTATACATTTTAAAGGCTAACTCTCCAAAATAAAGGATAACTATAAAAAGCCTTACATATCACAGGCACTCACTATATATGAAGTCACTAAATCAGTTAACTACCCTAGGAGTATCAAACTTTTCAAGCATATTAGCAGTGGGACACTTTCTACTTCAACCTGGTGAATGCAGGTTTCCCTGTCTACGAGTAATTAGGAGCCAGTAAGTTATTTTGTTCATGCCTCTATGAAAATGAAATATGTCAAAAGCCCAGCCAGCTACATGAAACATGCCTGTTGCTCAGTATATGGAAACACAAAAATAGCTACACACCTACCAAGAGCCTGTGTGTATGTATGGGCGCTGGAGTCATGGCCAGCATTAAAGCTCTGAAGTTTCCCAAAAGTTGTCAAGTCTTGGCCTCAGCCCATAGCTGTGGGGCATAAAGGGTTCACTGTGGCTCCGCGAAGAAGATAAGATGTGGCAGATACCCCCACCTCGGGAGGCTGTGGGAGGATGTAGAAGCTGCATTTACGACAAGAGTTTAGCACAGGCCCAGCCCTCAGCTGTTGCTCAGTGTCTCTCAGCTTCTGTCTTCATCAGAGGCATGAGACAATATGGTAAGCTGCAGGGAATTCCACCTAAGATCACCCCAATGGGCAAAGGAGCATCTTGTGTAGCTCTCACACAAGGTCTGGACCAGAGAACAATGTATCCATCTGAGGGCCACACAGCCACCACCATCCCGTGATAGCTTTTCAGTGGGTTTCTTCCTTATTTACCCATGCTCTGACTGGAGTAAGCGGATGGATTTCAATCAATAAATGCCCCTTGGGCTGAGGATGAAAGCTGAGTGGGAGGATCCTTGCGTGGCAGGCTCAGGGCCCTGGGTTTAGTTCTGAACACTACAGCAAATGTACACAGGAAAAGAAACAGAAGGGCAATGAGGGCGATGAGGAAGAGGGGGAGGAGGGAAGAGAGGAAGGACTGATGGGAGGAAGGTTTATTATTTCAGTATCTACTATGTTATGTGTAGTACATGACTCTAAAGTGCTGTGAACTCTTCAGGGGACTGATGTCCTACCTGGTGCCATGCATGCACAGTTATTCTCCCCTTCCCAGAAACACTACATAGCACAGCGGGAAGACACGCTTGCTTAGGGACTTGGTGTGACCTGAGAAAGCTGCATCTTTACCATGCATCATTACTTTTTAAATGATTATTATTTTTATATTTAGTCTAGTGGTAGAGGACATCCCTGTCATGTGTATGATCCTAGATCCAACCATCCATACAAATTAATTAATTAATTAATACTTTAATATTACATGAGATCCCATCTCTTTTCTCCTTCTATTATAGAGAAAACTTGAAACCTACAAATTTGTAAAAAAAAATTAATAATAATATGAACTATGGGATTGTAGGCAAACACTCTTCCAGCTTTATTTATGTAAAGGAAGGTAAGAATGAGCTCTTAAAAGGGTCCCACAGCCCTTTAAGTTCAAACCACCTAAAAATAAGCCAAGCTGACAGTAATCAACAGTGAGGCGCCATTCATTTCATACAGACTAGCCAGGACATATTCGCCTCCATTCACATTCCCCCAATTAGGCAAAAAAAAATCCTTATTATTCCAACTGCCATGGCTGAGTCTGCACAGTGTGGACCTGACTGTGGCACTAGCAATGGAATTCTTATAAACCAACTATTAAAAAGACTGCCTACTATCAGAGAACTGTGAGGAGGAGGGACAGAAATCAACTAGCGAGAAATGTGGGAAGATTTGAGGAATGACAACACCCCCCACCACCACCAAAAGAAGCTTATAACTGTGGTGGCTCCAAGCAGTCAGGCTTGGAGCAGTCACTCACTGCTTCCAGTGGCCCAGGAAGTCGCCTGCAGGAGTCACAGAGCCTGAACTATTTTTAGGTCTATGACCCTTTTAAAATCACAGCGCTAAATTCAGCGCTCAGTTACACCCACTCAGCTCCCGCTGCCTTCCACGACAGCCACAAGGGAGAATCTCATGGTACACAGGAGTTTAGTTACGCTCCATGCATTCTTTGGTTCATAGGGAATGAGGAAGCATTAGCCAAAGTTATCCAAAGGAGCACGGGTACACATACACACACACACAAGCACACATACACACTCACACACACACAACTGGCTGAAGAAGGGAGGGGCCATGGGCAGGCCCACCCAGAACAACCCACTAAAGGCGCAAGGTAGTGGATTCTCCTCCACCTGAAAGGAGAGGAAAACAAAACAAAAACAAAAAAATAAACAAAAACAACAACAAAAAAACCCAAAGATATTCCTTTTAAAATATCAGTCACCTCTCAAAATTGTTTAAAAGAATCTATAAAGGCCTGGATTTGACCAACCTTAACACTCCAGCTAAATTAAACTATAAACACAAGGAAGGATCCCGTGAAGTATACTGCTGCAAACAGCATCCTTGACCACAAACTTCAGCACAGTGGGGGACACATCAGGCACACAGCCCAGGTCCCAAATCTGACACAGGGATGAGTGGGAGGCATCCAGCATCTCAAATTACTTGAAAGAAGAAGTGTGTGTGTGTTTGTGTGTGTGTGTGAGGGGGTCGCTGTCACATTCCACAAAAAGGACAGTGGGGTCTCCTGCAACCCTCTCTGATCCTTCCTTCTTAAAGGAACACTCAGCAAGATAAAGAAACCTTTATATGTTCCATCTCCCATCCTGCCTGACTGTGGGGCGGAAAACTTGCCGTCACACTGTCATCAGGACCATTACAGAGTGGGCTTCTGAGAGAGGGGCTGAAAGGAAGCTGTGTGAAAAGAACTGGAAAATTAAAGCTGAAGCGGTGGAAGAAAGGGCTTAATTTACTGGCATGTACAGTATGCAAATGAGATTACTCTCAGCTTAACTGCATCATTTATGTCCATAATAACGGCATCATCATTACAGGGCTCAAATTAAATTACACCATAATTAGCATATCAAAGTGATTGGTTAAAGTTTAAAACAAATACCCAATTTTGTTAATGAACAGCTGTAATTGTCATGTACACTTCAGTGAAAACTCTCTAAACAAATATATATTTTAGAAGGAAGGAAGATTTTTTTTTAAGTAGACAGGTCTTGCGGCAGAGGTAAATTACTTAAAAAAAGAATGACAGGGACTATTCTATCCATGTTAATATATGCTGATCGGTTTCAGGTAATAAAGAAGTCTATCAAAACAAGGCTTTGCTTCTGTTTAGACACCTTCCCAGCCTCTGCAAGTGACAAACGACCAGAAACCTGTCTCTGGTTGAAGCACAGCTAACAATGTGGGGGTGACCTGTCTTGAGCGAGCTAAGTACATGTTCAATAACATGCTATTACTAACGGCGCATCGTTATTGAGAAGACATCAGCTTTCAAACTGTGCCGAGTCAAAGCCGATCTCTCTCTTCCAGTTCCAGCTAAGGGAGAAGAGGAGCTGCGGGGCAAGGAGAGCATGCTGGATTTACGGGGTAGACCAGAACGCCGTTCCTGCTTCCTTGATGACCCGATAACATCATCAGACAGCCTCTAACTCTACATTTCCTTGAATCTCAGCTCTGCGGCAGTTTCCAACACACACACACACACACACACACACACACACACACACACACACACACACTATTACCAGGGAACTTTTTGCTCTTCTTTCATTAAAACAAACCGGGAGGTGCAAGCGGAGAGAGAACCTTCACTGCTAGCTGAAGTCAGCTCGCAAGGCAATTTTGTTTATGCAAAACACTAATAATAGACATCTATGGCAAGCTTGTTTCGAAACCTTTTTGTTATGACCATTTTCATGTCAGAAATACTTGCTATAGAAAATGGCTTGCCAAGAATCTCAAGGCTTCCAGGCTGAAAGCCCTATAGGAGATCTGCCACCCCACTTCTCAGTCACATACCCCATATGCCCTCTGTTATGTCTGTGAAGGTAAGTACTGCTGTGATACACAGCAAGGCAAGCCAAAATATATTTTGCCCAAAAAAGAGTGGGGGGGGGGAGAGAGAAGCACTTTCAAATATACTTAACAAGCAAATTGAATGTCTTATTAAAATCGTATTATCTAAACAGTGTTCAAAAATTTAAAGAAAGTAGCTTTTCATTTTATTCATCGAGGAATCCATTAAAGCCGAGGCTCTGAAGTAGTATGTAAATTATGTGCCTTTCAAGGTAGAGCTAGGGCAAATTCACTCCATCAACTAATGATGAACCTCATTATGTGCGAGCAGGATTCATAATGAGGAAAGAGCCACCCGCCATTCCATGTTCTAACATAAATCCCTGTAAAATTTGAATATCTCCCCGTCTAATTAAAGGCTACTGATTCCAGTCACCCCGTCTCTGGCCCCAAAGTAAAAATAAACCTCATCCACACAGAGATTCCGGCTCTCCTGCTGAAGCAGGACTTGAATTCTTTTGGATTCGGAACCTTCCACTCACATTCTGCGTTCCCACAAACACGGGTGGCAGGCTTCGAGGATAGAAACTTTGAGGCTACAGGGGCTCATTTTGTTAAATGCACAGGGTATCTGTGCTGCCGAGGGCTTCACATTGACAAGGCTGCAGTGGCTGCACACAGATCATCCCAGCCAAAGGATGTGCGGGCACGGGATGCCTGGAAAATGTATTTCTCAGCACTTGAGTTTCATGCTAAAGCTGAGATGTTCACGGAAAAGAAAGACTGGCGCCCGAGATTACTCTTGGACGGGAGACATATTCAAATCTGCTTGGGAAGGGCGTAGCCGATGGTGGAACAAACTGCTCACTTCACTCGGTTTGAACTCAAGAAGAAATACAGCCCAGTGCCTTAGAAGCCAAGAAACAAACCCTTTGAATACAGACTTTGGTTCTGTTTTGTTTTTAAATGAAAACTATAACACGAGCAAACTAAACATTACCAAACATATTTATTATGATTAATAGCTTGTAATATCCATCACGGAGGTTTAATTTGTTCTGGATTTCAACTAGGAATCTGCACCACTCTATTTCAGCCCCCTTCTCAGGTGGGGGTAAATTTCCTGCCATCGTGACTCTTTATATTGCACTTGTACCCAGCAAGGTGCAAGGGGTTCCACGCAGCAAACCTGCACCCCACCTCCAAGAGACAGGAAGATTAGTGCAAAAATCAGAAGAAAAAGAATTGAAGATAGCCCAGGAATTAAAGCAATTTGACTAAAGGAAAAAAGAAGTTAAATGCCAGTCACTCAAAGACATCCTTACATTAAAATTTGAGAGAGAGAGAGAGAGAGAGAGAGAGAGAGAGAGAGAGAGAGAGAGAAATCCAATTTTATGCTAAAAAAAAAAGTCCACTAAAAATCTAAGCGGGAAATCTTAACTGCTGTCACAGATTCAAGCATCCCCAGTCTCCAAGGGGCTAGGCGGCAGCCTGGTAATGCCATGTACACACCAGTGCTAGACCAGCATGGAATATTAGGACCAAACGAGTGAGTTCACCCTCCCAAGGCTTCTGCCATTTCTTTGCTTCTTTAAGTTGCATAAAAAATCAACTCCAGTCCATAAAAGCTGCCAGAGTGCGTGCGCTCCCATCCCTGAGCTCCAGACGTGGTCTCGCCACCTCCCCCCCTCCACCCTTTCAGGTCAGCCATTCATGCAGTAGGAAGACATCCCTCCCAAAATAACTTGGTCCTCCCTCGAAGCACAGGAGTTGAACAACCTACCTTTGTTCTGTAGTTCCAGCTAATGACAGGAAAGCCTCAAGACCATAAGGATTTGGGGAAAGATCGGGAAGAGTTGAAGAAAGGGGGGGTGGGAGAAAATGAAATACCCCAAGTAGAGAAGAAATGGAGAAAGCAAGAAAAGCCTGCTAATGACACTGCTGTGGCTGTCACAGACGGGTGTTTCTGCAGTATTTACACCAGTGAGTACACACCTCCGTTTGTCTCATCCACAACTAGTGGCTTTTTTTTTTCTGAATCCATGCATGACAATTAAAAGCTTCACCTCTCTGTTTGGGGGCAGGAGGGGGGGTACCACAAAAGACCTCTGCCATCTTTCTTGCCAGTGTCTGCATGAGTGGCAAGCATTAGTTTGAGTGACAAAGGTCCCAGGCTAGAGCTACATTCTTACCTTAATGTTTCTAGTAAAGGTCTCCAGGAAACAAAACTCAGGAGACATGGAGGCAAAGATACGTCTCAAGGAATTAATCCAGACTTCCCAGATGTAGGGAAGGAGAAAAGAAAAAGAAAAGACCAGAAAATGCCGAGGCTTATATTTCTAGATAAATGTAGCTCTGCCCTGGACACTGATGGCATTCGAAACAGGTTTGAATACAGAGAGCTCTGGGGCAGAAATGAGTGTTCTGGAGGATTTATTTGACACTTCTTTTCCGGGAAAGGCTTTTGTGGAGTTGTGGATTCTTTCTCATTGTCTTGGCCAGTGAAGCACTTTCTCCGAGGGGGCTCCGGGCCCCCGGCTTGGCGGCCTCTAACTTAGAGGGAACCATATTAGGACGTGAATGGTAAAGGGAACAACAACTAGTTGAGAGGGGATGGAATCTTGTTTTTTTTTTTTTTTCCCAGCTAATGGTGTCAGGGTCAGCCCAGTCTTTTTAGCCCTTCCCACTAATTTTGTTTCCCATTACATACGAGCTCTCCTCCTCCTCTTTTTGTTTTCTTTGAGTGTTAGCTGTTTCCAAATATCTGACTGTAAATTTGCTGAGAATGTCTACAATGGAAGAAAATGCTTTCAACGTCCAAATAAAGCTCCTGCCAGTTTCATCATTACGGAATGGATGTGAATGTCCAAACCCTTGCAAAGATCCCATCCCTCTGTACTCCCCTAGCCCTCACCCCTCATCCACTCACCCAGTCTTTTCTTGGAGGTTAAAATTACTTGGTCATTTCAAAGTACTTAATAATAATAATAATAATAACAACAACAACAATAACTCCGAGTTTTTAAAGAATCAGACTGTTACCTTCATAAAAATTCCACATTCACACACAGCGTCACTGAAACGGAGAATCTTAACCGTTCATGCGCCTCAACATTTATGAGCTGAAATCTATAAGACGGTTACTCGTACAAGATCAAGCTCTCCCCCACCTCCTGCAACCACCTCCTAGACTAGGGCTGGGAGAAGGAAGTTTAAAATACTGTTTGACAGAAATTAGCTGAAACAATAAAAACACCATCAACAATGAGTTCCCAAGGTGATCCAGATTTCAGAAGAATTCAGCCTGTCCAACAATAAAAAGTCAGGGCTGATCTCATTGGGGAGGCTGCTCCTTCCCGCAGCGTGCCACCCCCCCTCACCCCCCCTCCCCGAAAGCACCAGGGAAACATCCCCCTGCAAAGGTCAGGACAGGCTCTGAAGGAGACAGCGTTGATGTGGACCAGAGCAGAGATCTGGAGGGAGGTTCGCAGAGCCAGGGAGGCAGCCAGCACAGGCTGAGCAAGTCCCGCCTGCTAGCAAGTCCCGCCTGCTCCCTGAAGTGGATTTTCTTGAGCTATCTAACCCAGAGGAGGGCATTTAAATAGCACCAGAACTCAGCATCCTGGAGGGGAGCGAGGCTGCATTGTGTTGCCGGCAAGCACCCTGGAGGTGATCCCTGGTCCAAGCAGACAGGCAAAGCATGACTTGTGCACAAGAGCCAGGCGAGTGCCTAAATGATACATGTGATTAAGAAGGGCAGGGCCCAATGGAGCAAATTAAATACACGTGGGTCCTGGTGTAACTGGCAGAGCTCAGAAAGTTCCTCCCCGGCTGGGAACCTGGGGCTGGCCTCTAAACTGCCTTGCTTCTTATCGGATCACTAGCCTACAGAAACCTAAAACCCCTGCAAGTCATGTTTTATTAAAACATGTTTAGCATTCTTCTTAAAGATAGGTTTTTAACCCCAAATACCCATGAAATTAAATCTCCTATGCCACTTATCTGCACGGCTGGGCAAAAACTAAAGTTGAGCTAAACAGGGAGATAGCAAAATCAATAAATCACACGACAGAAGTAGCAGTTCAAAAGTTCACAGATATGATGGCCAGTTCAGTGCGTCTTAGCACTCAGCCAATCATAACCTGCTCCAGCCACTCCTCACCGTAGAAACAATTCCATGGCATCATTTTCATTAGCCTGTCTCATGGAAAATTGCTAGCTATTTATGTGTACGCTAAAATAAATTAGCCATTTCATCGAGTAGTGTGATTCTTATAAAAGACATTAACACAATACTCGATTTTCCAGTTGGGGTAAATAAATAAATCAATACATTCAATACTGGGTGATTCTTTCATTGTGGAGCTAGGGCTATCAGCCTAAGTGTTTTTATTGGGTTTATTTGTTTCAATAAAAATTGAAATGGGCCAGTGATCTCAGTGCAGGCATCTTTAAAAAAAGAAATCTATCCAATATTCGGGAAAGTATTATGCAGAACATTCAAACTTATAATTTTATTCAAAACTCATTTTTATTATGTATTATTCTGCAACTCTGTTCTGATGGGAAATCTCACCGAGAGAGAGAGATCTCTGTCAGGTGTTTGGGTCTTGTGGTATTCCTATCCATGATTAGGGGGGCTTCCAAGGGAGAGCAGTGCTTGCTGGAGCTGCGACCTTCTGCCTCCAGTGTGCCTCTTCCTCGGGCAGGGAAAAAGGGCAATGGGACATATGCCAGATGGCTTCCTCTGTCACACATTGATCTTGGAAGTGAGAAGGCCATTTATCTACCCTCTAGGGGAAAGACCGGGGTTTCAGAACTGCAGGGAAGCCAGCAGAGGTGTGCCAATGCCACTGATATCGATACAATCAAGCCCAGGGCTGCAATATGCTCCGGAGGAAAAATGCAGGCAATGCCAAGCAGGGGCTCTTCACCAAGTCACCGTCACTCAAAACTGAAGGGAAGCGGAGGACTTGCTGGCAGCTGGCTGCTGCTTGCCTGGCATGAGCTCTGTGATGTTCACTGCAGGAATGCCTACTCTACAAGGCAAGTCCTGGTCAAGGGCTGCTTTCGAACATCAGACACTTCTGACCAATCAGTGCCTTCTTTTCTGGCCACTACTAGTTTGCTGATGGGAGGAGCCACCCAGAAGGGCACATTTAACTGCAAGTGTTCTGAAGAAATTACTGGAATAGTGAAAAGTCTGCCCTGGCTGGCTCAAGTTTTAAAAAGCACACACAGGGCTTGTCCCTGCAAAGTAGAGAAGGCTGCAGAGGCCAAACAGAGTGGTACAGGGCTGCTCGCCAGAGCACAGCTCGGTTCTAAGAGGGCTTGGAGGGAACAGGCCTCCTGTACATGTCATAACAGGAGCAAAACGCAAAACAAAGCAAAACAGAAAGAGAAAAAATTCCCTTACTAGCCAGCCACCTGAGGTTGACCTTGGGTCCCCACAAGTGCATGGTACAATACAAGAACTCAAAACAAATAAGGCTTTTTGTATGTAGCTCTCCAGCTCTGTAAAGTATTGAACCTTCTTGAGAATGCAAACTGAAAACACAGAAGCAACAAACCACTACCACGTACATTTGAACTCACTGGGGTCTCATGAAAGCTTTAGGACCTGCCCCCCAACTATATTCCCTTGTCTGCCGGTAAGTCAGGACCCACAATCAGAAGACCTCAAGATGATCACAACAAAGGACAGTTGAGGCAGATGAGGTAGCCCCTGGTGGTCATGGCACAGGTGGAGAAGAAGCAACCCTTGGTGTATATGAACAAGTCCCTGGCTCACACCAGGGGTGAGGTAGACAGAGCATGACTGATGGTAAGAGGCAGGGTATGTTGCCTGTGGTCACACAGCTAGGAATAAAGACAGGATCTGAACTCAGGCTGTTCTACACCAGAAGCCATATTCAATCAGTATGCCATATACAAACATGTAGTCAACATATACACAGAGCGCACCCATACAGATAACACATGCACACATAAATACATGCACGTACACATGCATACAATATACATAACATACAACCCATATAACACACAACACATACATATATAACACATACAGATTTGCATAACACATACACACAAATGCATGCAACAGCATACACATATAAATATAACACATACACATATAAACACAAAACATAAGTATTCATACAAACAAACCTATGGATATGTACAAAACACAGAGGTACGTACAAGTACAAGAGTATTATATACATGCTTCATAAAATATATGGTATGTATATAATAAATGCAAATGTTAAAAAGTTACATTTATATGTCTACTCAAAATCAATATATTCAAATATATAAAATATACATTATATGTACTTCGTAAAATATGCCATGTAAAATAAAAAATGTACATATAAATACAGGCATATGTATGTGTGTTCTCAAAACCCACATCCAAAAATTACATACATATACACATACATAAATTATATACAGATGTAGATACAGACACATTTTCCATTGTCAATCACATAAATTTTCCACTGCCTGAACAGATATTACTTACAGCACACCAAAATCTCAGTTCCCTGGAGACACTGTACAATTATCCTCGAAGACATACAATGCTGGAAATGTGAATGTGCTGATCTCAATACTAATGCATACGCCCTGAACAGTATGCATTGAACCAGCATTGCTGCATCTTACAGGGAGAAGCCAAGGAGAAGAAAGCAATCCATACAGCACATCTTTTTTATCCAGGCTGTGATAATATGATGATGCTAACAAGCATCATTTATCTGATACCCCATTGAAGCAGAAGATGTTCACCCTGGACAGTCGTTCTTAAGAGTATTTTCCCCGTTTCACGGGCATGGCAAACTGAATCTTGGGTGAGTGATTTACTTTAGGTTACAAAGTGAGAGGCAAGCAGCTGGCACACAACATGCATGGCCATGGAAGTTTGTGTCTAAGCGTCAACAACCCTTGAGCAATTCTGATGAGTTCAGCTATTAACTCATATATATAAAACTACCTAATGCCCAACACCATCAACTCTAGAGAGGAAGAAGCAGTAAAAATACAGGAGGGTATGTGCACACTTCACCACACCCTATGAAGGGGACAGAGGACAGTGTGCAGGGAAACCACCCAATGGGGTGAGCACAAAGAGGTCCTTACAGAAGTGACACCACCAGAGGGGCAGGCATGGGGCTCTGCGCGCTCCCTGGTTTCTAGTTCAGGCTATCCTCCCCGTCAAGGTCTTGATTTGGTCTCTGTGGGCTGTTGAATTCATCAGCCTTTCTTGGGACTAGAAACCATAGTAACTTCAGAAAAACAGCAACGGAGCCTGCCAGTCACTCTTATAGAGCAGGCATGGGACCGTTTCATCTCCACGGTGACCCTGGAAGGCACATGCTGTCGTCGCTCCCATTTTACAAAGGAGAACAAGACACCGAGAGGTCAAATAGCCTGCACTTGGCCACTCAGCAACTAAGGGGCAGAGTCCAGATTGACAACTAACTCTGGCTGGGGTTTCTATCCCAGGACATCATATCAACACCTACTCACTTGCCAGAAAGGACAGCCACTAGCAGATTCCACTGTTTAGTTTGATGTCCTGGCTACTGGAACATCATCCCAGCCCTCTGTTTGTTGTTGCCTTTTAAGACATATATAGACCATAATCCCTATGGTTTAGAGGGCTGGCTCTGTTCATTCAAGAAAGAAAGTGAGGCAGGAGGAAGGCAGGGGTGGAGCAGAAACAATGGCAGGGCATGGCACAGGCTTCTTCACCCTGTGTGAGAATTTGCTAGGTTCCCCAGGAAGCACTGGGGCCCTCCCCTGCCTCCAACAGGTACGATCTCACTATGCAGTCCAAGCTGGTCTCTGCTCCTTGTGTGCAGATATCACAGGTGTGTGTACATGTGAAATGTTTAGCTCTAGAGCTGACTTTAAAAATCTAGCTGCAAGAGATGGCTCAGTGGATAAGAGCACTGATGGCTCTTTCAGGGATCTGGAATTCAGTTCCCAGCAACCACATGGTGGCTCACAACAATCTACAGCGGGATCTGATGCCCTCTTCCGGCATAAAGGCATACATGCAGAGAGAGCACTCACATACATAAAATCAATCCATCAATCTTAAAAAAAAAATCTAGCTGCAAGGCTACTTGTGGGGCTGAAGATGCAGCTCAGCCAGGAGAATGTTGACCCAGTATGCACTAACTAGAGCCTGGGTTCGAGCCCTAGTACTATGTAGAACTGGACATGGTGGTTCACGCACCATGTGAAACTTACTGCTCAGGAAATAGAGGCAAGAGGATCAGAAGTTCAAGAACATCCTTGTCTACATGGACAGTTCAAGGCCAGCCTGTGCTATATAAGTCTTAAAAAGAGGGCTGGAGAAAAAAGAAAGCTGTTCCGATTGCTCTTTGGATATAGTTGCACACCGTTCAGAAACATCAGCCATCCTGCAGAAAATTCCACTTTCATCAACTAAAGGAGCCCATTATTTCTTCCATAAAACATGAGTAACATGACACAAGGCTAAGCAGTGACATGCCTACACACTGTCCCTTCTTTGCGGGACATGCACACATTGATGGGAACATTGCACTGGAGATCAAGGTAGGATGGAAGGAGAAAGCTGAGTACTGAAGAAGGAGCAAGGCGACTGTCAAACCAGTCCCCATAGTGTGACAGATACACCAGACCAGGGGGGTTCTTTTGTAATGAGAAAGACAGAATCAGAGGTCACAGGTATGAGCCTGGGGTCACACACAATGCCAAGTGCAGAGTGTGAGACATCCTGGTCTGTGAGCCATCTAGGAAGTGTTTTCTTGGGGAATAATAAACATTGCAACAGAGACGAGGACAATCCGTAGCAGGCAATCACACGACCCTGAATCCAAGAAATTCCTGTTTCCATGATGATGTGGGAACCCCAAAATTCACTGCCACTGCAAATAACTGCAAAGTGGGTACTATATTCTCTCTCTCTCTCTCTCTCTCTCTCTCTCTCTCTCTCTCTCTCTCTCTCCATCTGTCTTGACATACACAGATGGGTGGCTACTTGGCAACTCTCTTCCTTCTCACTTGTTTCTCACTCCTACAGTAAGAAGCCACTCTGTGTCCCTCAACTCCCTCTGTAGTTAGGAATGGTCATCTGTCTTAGTTACTTTGCAAGCTTTTGGGACCAAATATCTGACCAGAGTAAATTATGAAGAATGGGTTTTATCTGGGTTTGTATTCCCACTCCAGCAACAGCCGCATGATCCATGGTCATGTGACGCTGGCAGCCCTGAAGCAAAACAGAGAAGAGAAAGAGGGGCTGCCCTCAATGACGTACTTCGTCCACCAAGCAGCCACCTTCTAAACGGCTACAACTTCTCCAACAGTTCTACAGGCTGGGTACCAAGTACTCAAACACAGACTCTAGGTGGGGAGGGGGGATTGCTCACTCAAACCGTAACGTTATCTAGCTTCGTCCTGACCGGAGACATACGGGGCAATGCCTGGGATGGTTTCCTCCTTTGATAAAGAAAAGGGCACATGAAGAAATCCTCTGCCTCACTGACTGACGGCTGTCTCCCCACTCACTATGAGCCTTTAAATGTCACTGTGAAGGAAGCCGATGCCGGGTGTCTATGTAGCCATCTTGTGGCCATGAGCCTAACAATCAGACATATTGAGGTACCAGATCAGTCTTGGGGCTGCCTTCCTTCAGACTTCTTGGTAAGTACATGATAAATATCCATATAGGTACGGCTACTGCTGAAGTTTTCTATTAAGAAAGACTGCTGTGGACACATAATAACTGACATGCCCTAGGACCCAAGAATGAGAAAAGTCACTTCCAGGAGGGGACCAGGGTAATAATGTGTTATTAACCATTTCAGCAGCTCAGTGGGTTCTGTAGAAACTGTCACTTCAGAAAAAGGTCTCAGTCTTTACAGCATCTCAAATGCAGACAGGGAGCCCCCTCCCTGCCACAGGTCAGCGCCATTCGAGGCCTTCGAAGACACGGCCTGCTGATCATCCTTCTGGAAGGTACCATGATTAGCTCAATGTTGGACACAAACGAACCAAAGCAGAGTGAAATGACAGAAAACATCCTGGGGCCATAGCTGTCGCACCAAACCTGATACACACTAGGGAGACCAGCACACACATATCCCAGAAACAGTGACAGTCAGCTCTGACTGAGTGAGCGGGATTTCCTGTTGTAGCATGGAAGAGCAGACCCTTGGACCATGCGAGGGCCTGCTGTGTAAGGCTGTCCTCCGGTTTCAGCAGTCATTACCAGCTTTAACAGCGAAGCAATGACTATCCTTGAGAGACTCAAAAGTTCTTGTTGCTATTTCCTCAGACGAGGAGGTGACAGGAGGGTCATTAGGTGCTGAGCTCTCAGACACCCCTGCCTGGAGCTCACTGCCAGCTGAACGTAACCTGACCCCAGCTGGATAGGGTCTCAGGGTCTCTGGAGGGGCTGGCAGGTTCACAGTGTGGAAGGCTACTTGAAATGGGGCCTCCATTTATGCACCTACAGGACAGTCATCACAGGGGCTAGGCTAAGACTTTTCAGTGTCGCAGCTGTTCTGGGGTCACCCATGTTCTATGAGTCCCCATGACCTCACTGGTTTCTGCAAGCTGCACACAGTGTGGCTGGTTTTTTATTCTGCTGCTGGCGCCCTATCTGGGAAACATAGGCCATGGTCTGTGTCTCCCAAGGCAAAGGGCACACAACAAGATTATTTAGGGATAACAGAACAGAGGCATCTCCAGCTCAGCCTGCCATGGCTGTGGATGCCCCAATGCATACACAGGAAAGCAGCCAGCAGGCAGCAGCATCACGAGTGTGCGAGGTCTCTCTTCAGTGCGGTCTGTCTCTAGGCCTGAGTGAAATGGCTGTGGCTACAGCATTCAGTGTGTGCAACTTCCCCCAAGTTGGTTGTACCACAACAGGAAGAGGAGCAGGAAAAAAAAAAAACAGCATCATGGGTGCTGGTGAAAAGGTATAGGTCAAAAACCAACCAAACAAAAACCACCTTATATTGTTTGTGAGGTAAGTTGCTGCATGGCTGGCTACACACTGATGCAGCCGGCAAAGTACTAAAAAGAGTTCAGGGACCTCCAGGGTCATTGCTGGACCGTCAACTGGCCTGCCTTTCTAAGTTCAAACTGTGTGACCTTGAGAAAGTAACATGATCTCTCTGATCCTCCAATTTCCCATCTAGAATATTTAAGTAACAGAAATAGGCATAACCTCACTAGGTGATAGCAAGAATTAAAAGACATGATACATGTCTAAATCCTTTCCAGCAACATAGGAAGGGCTCAGTAACTGGTGGCCACTGTGAGCAGCAGCAGCGTCAATATTCAGTCTTATGAATAACAGGGGTACTGTCAAATCCCCTAGAGAGCACTCCGCTTGCAAGGGACTCACAAAATGTCTTTTCTTAGGTTTCTGTCTCCTCTCAACAAAATCCTCAAGCATTTAATTCCGTTGTATCCTCACTGAATAATGTGTGATTGTGTGTGGTACACACGCATGCACGTGCATGCTGGGTCCAGAGACGTGTGTCGGATGCCCTGCCTCTATCAGTCTCTGTCTTACTCTTTTGAGAACGGAGTCTTCTGACTGTATCTGGGAACTGCCAGTAAGCCTCAGTGATGCTCCTGTCGTGGTCCCCTCCTAACACCCCACAGAGTTACAGGCCCATGCACAGCCAAGTCTGGGATCCAAACTCAGGTTCTCATGCCCACTTATGCACTAATCTATTGCTCTACACCCCACCCCCTACAAAGCACGGATTAGCACGTGTACTATAGCGACACACTGTGCTTAGTGATAATAAGGACAGAGAAAGCAGTAACTAACTATGCCAAATCAACACTCTGGGGCCAAAGCAGGAGGACTGCCCTGAGTTCAAGGTCAGCTTGAGTTGCATAATTAGTTTGAGGCCACCCTGGAATACTGTGTGACACACTACCCTCAAAATGCCAAATAATGTACAGGTTCAAGACTAGTTCCTAGTTACACAGGCTAATGCAGTAAGATCCTTAGGAAATACCGGGCCTGCAATGGGGCCCTCCGCTGGAAAATAGTGAGGAACTGAAATCAACCAGCACACCAAATATATTCGCACCTTCTGTGGCAAGACCAAGGTAAAGAGACAGGCCTTTGGCATCTGACACTGTGCTTCCTGCATGAAAATGGTGCCTGGCAGCCCTGGCAGGACCTCCAGCTCCGCCCCTGCTGTCAGTCAAATCGACCACCAGCAGATGAAGGAAATGAAAGGCCAGCTAAACATCTCCAACATTCTTGGAGAAGTGAATTAATTCGTCTACATTATAGAGTCTATTAAAGCCAGGAGTACTGGTACACACCTTTAATCCCAGCACTCAAGAGGCAAAGGAAAGTGGATTTCTGTGAGTTCTGGTCTAGCCTAGTCTATATACTGAGTTCCAGGATAGCCAGAGTTACATAGTAACACCCTATCTTTAAAAAAAAGCAAACAAACAAAAAACAAAAAGAAATCCATTACGTAAATAAACAGAATAGATACAAAAAAACTATGCAGAAGATATTTACTCATTTAAATATGCAATTAAGGGCTGAAGAGATGTCTCAGCTGTTAAGAGCACTAGCTGCTCTTCAGAGGTTACAGGCTCAGTTCCCAGCACCCACGTGGTGGCTTACAACTGTCTGAAATTACAGTTCCAGGGGATCCAAAACCCATACAAACAAAACACCAATGCACATAAAATAAAATTAAATAAATTTAGAAACTCTTTAAAATATAAACATGCAATTAAATACTTAGATACAGAAGTAATGCACATATTTTATACAGCAGCAGTATGCAAGGGGGGGTGCTTCCAATGCTGAATTTCTCCTGAATTTTGACAAAAGGTAAATTATGACTTTAAAATCTTTTTTTGCATATAGGACACATTTTTTGTTGCTAAATACTTTATGTTATTTAAAGGAAAACACTTCAGTCTGTGATAGATAGAAGAGAACAGGAACTGGACAGATGGTTCAGTGGTAAAGATCTTTTGTTGCTCTTGCAGAGGACTGGGGTTGGATTCTCAGCACTCACACCTGTAACCCCAAGCCCATGGAATCTGACAATAGCTTTTGGCTTCAACACATCCAAGGCATACCTAGAGATAACACACATATCAATAAATAAAAATGTATGATAAAAAGAAATATATATATATTAATTAAAAGATGAGGCTGGAGAAAAGGCTTGGCAGGTAAGAGCGCTCCTTGAGCTTCTACAAGGCCTGGGATAGGTTCCTGCGCCCACACAGCAGCTCACAACTATCTACCTATCTAGTTACAAAGGATTTGATGCCCTCTTCTGGCCTCTGGGGTATTACACACTGGCGTACAAACAGGCATGCACACAAAAACATTCACACACAAAAATAGAAATAAAAAATTTTAAAAGGTAAGAATGACTCAATTTCTGTCATTTTAATTGGCTTGCTATGGGGCCAAGGTAATGATTCATCCATCATGTTAGTGGAAACAAGAATGTTTTTAAAAAACCCAAACACTGAAGCAACTACATTCCATGCCCTTAATCAGTTACTGTTTGCAGTTATTTCCTCACGCCCTTGCTACTTCTCATTGGAAATCATTTCTTCTGTTTTGACCTTAATTGTCCTTTCGCAATGAGAACACCAGGCCCTTTGAGCCCATCACCCACCATGTCTCAGCGGTTAAGTGCACTAGCTTTCTTGGAGGGAATCTGGGTCCAGTTCCTAGTACACACATGGTGGCTAAAGACCATCTATATCCCAGTTCCAGGGGTGCGACATCCTCTTCTGAGCCACACAAGTACCAGGTACAAATATGACACCAGGACATATATTCTGGTAAAAACATTCATATATATGACATAAATATGTGGCTGTGACACACCTGGGTAGCTGGGCAGTGGTGGCACATGCCTTTAATCCCAGCACTTGGGAGATGGAGGCATGTGGATCTCTGAGTTTGAAGTCAGCCTGGTCTATAGCGTAAGCACCAAGACAGCCAGGGCCACACAGAGAAACCCCATCTCGACTAGCAAAATTTACCTTGTGTAGAGTCCTGATTACTAGGACTGGGGAGCTGGCTCAGTTAGGCAAGCGCTGTCTTGCAAGTGCAAGGACCAGAATCAAATCCCTGGAATGCATGTAAGAAAGCTGGGTATGGGGGCTGCACGTCTACCATCCCACCACTGGAAGATGGAGAAGAAAATCGCTGGGATTCACTGGCCAGCCAGTCTAGCCTACCTGGTGAGCTCCAGGACAGTGAGAGACCACTCAAGAAAATGAAGACGACAGTTGTGCAGAAACAGCACCTGAGGTTGTCCTCAGTCCGTCACACACACGCTTACACATATGTGCACAGGCAACTGGGTGCACACACACACACAGAGGCACAGTTACTGGTCATACCTCTGCCAGGACTGGCATTTGCCAGAAAGTGTCTCCTTTTTGGTTGGCTGGCCTCCCCAAACCCCATGAATGCAGGACTCGGGATCAGCAATGACACACTTACCTGTTACATATTAATGCTCATGATAATGTAATCTTTCATTTGGGTGATTTAAAAGTCCCTCTAGTCCAAGTTCCAGTTAGATATACACTGGGTGCTTCATCAATCATAACCATTTTATTCTCGGTCTTATGGAAAAATACTCGAGCAGGTGAATTTCAGCTCCATACTGAAGAGGGCTTCACTACAGACCTGAAAATATGCTCCCCCATCTCAGGCACACACTGGGTCCCAGCAGCCTTTGCAGATGCCCTCCATCCCCTGGCCATTTCCACTACAGCGGCCCTCTCTATGGAGAGAAGGAAGTCTACATCATGTCTTCTACATGGTGTCCAGCTGGCCCCATGTTACAGAATGAAGGACACTCTTCAGGGTTGTGAACTCTAGAGAATGCCCAGGGTCTTCCCAGGGACAGAGTCTGAGCCAACAGCATGAGACGACACGAATTATGATGGCGTACCTGACGGTCTCATGCAAAGACCTGGAGGTGGGCTGGGGATGATGGCTCAGTCAGTAAAGCACTAGGCTGACAAGTATGAGAACTGGAGTTTGACCCCAGGAACCCAAATAAAAAGAAACAATAAACTTGGGCGTGGTGGCACACTTTTGCAACCCCGGTGCTGAATGGGAAGAAACTGGAAGCTCCTAGAGGCTCAGTGATCCCCAGCCTAGCCCATTGGTCAATTCCAGACCAGTAAGAGACCCCATACCCCAAAAATAAAAATAAAAAGCAGATGGAATCTGAGGAAATACACCCAAAGTTGTTCTTTAACTTCTACACGTACGCATATATACATATGTACCCGCACATATATGAAACAGTGTGTGTGTATGCACACACGAGAGAGAGAGAGAGAGAGAGAGAGAGAGAGAGAGAGAGAGAGAGAGAGAGAATGAACCAGAGGCACACATTACCACACTGTGAGTCAGTAATCACAACTTCCCTTAATAAACTCACTTGAAAGGGCCTGCCCACCCCCCATTCCTGTAAGGGCTTGCCATGGTTTCATAGCCAAGATCTTCCCACAATTAACCAAGAACCTACAGAGCGCACAGCAAAGCAAACCTGTCACCGCCGTCACACTCAGCACCATCCGGCAGGACTCTGCCCTCTCTCTCACGTGAATAGTTTCTAAACTGGAACCCCAGGACATTTCAAGCAATAGATAACAGCACCTTCAAAGTCTTACACCAACCTCACAGGTCACATGGAAATAAACACCGCTACAAATGCCCAAAAGTCCGTCCCCCTCCCCCCCCGAAAAGGCTCTTATTTAGAGTCAGGAAAAATTCACTCTAGTTTAAAAAGCATTTTTAACATACATTCACTCGTGATTTATTATTTTTCTACCTCTCCTTTCTATTCCCCAGTCCCCAAATTCTCCCTTACTAGCAATCTGCTTTTAGGCTAATAAATTTATAGCATCCCCCCTCCCCCACCACACCCAGGTCATCTACTGGTTGCGACCTTGAGGCGGGAAATATTGTATAGGGGCAGTTTGGTGTGAAGATGTTTCTAGAGTACATCCCTGTGTTTATTAACAGAAGAAATGCATTCAACTAATTTGACTTAGAAGTCTGATAAAAATCTCTTTGGGAAAAAAAAAGGCTGATTCTATTATGATGAATAATCCTCTGAGTTGAAAAATGAGGAATATACATATTGGGTTTTATTATATATTAATTCTAACAGGGTCTGAAGTGAAACTCAAGCTAAGCCATCTTTTAGATGTTGGAAAATGGCAAACTTCCCTGAAAACTACATGCAAGAAGTAATTAAAGTAAATGAACATGAAATTAAACAGCACCCCCATAAATGAGGATATAAAAGTAAAGATTATTAGGAAAAAAAGATTGTCTTCCTGCTCTATATTAATCTCATGAATTGTACATTTACTCTGCTGCTCTTTTATTATTTGATGATAGGGTTTCAGACTGGGTTTTATTAGGACTTATTGGAGGGATGTGATGTCTTCAGCCTCGAGCTGAGCTACAGGGTACCGGTGTATTACTACAGTCTGGATCTTCAGGAACCAGAAATGGTCTGCATTTCGAAGTCTTTGGGCTTTGGAATGCCTGCATTTCCAAAGTGAAATACCTTGAGAGTGGGGCCCACATCCAAACCAAAATTCATGTTGCATCCATAACATACACACATGGCATTTCCCACTTGGGGCATGATGTTGGTGAGCAAAATCTATTGGGGTTTCTGGGTTAGGGATATTCAATCAGTGCATGGTCCCAATCGATTTGAATACTCACTGAGTTCACAAGTACAAGCAGGCTCATCAGGGTGGCTGTGATGCAGAGATGGGAGGTTCGCTGAGGCTGTCAGCAGAGTCAAGATTTTCATCTCAAGCTCTGTAGTATGGGACTCAGAAAACCCCCATGCCTCTCTCCGATCAGCTTCACTGTTCACAGAGAGTTCCGGCAACACCACCAGAATGTCAGGGCCATCCAGAATCTACTCTTGCTCAAGTTTCTTTCAATGAGTTCCAGGCCACTAGAGCCACAAGCAGAAGATGGGTGGACTCACCCGAGAACCCGTACTATCTCTCTGTCTCAGGGCAGGCCTGTGACATGGCCAGCCTGAGTCTGCCAAGCAAACTGATAAAACATAGAAAACGGGTGCAGGAGGATTTCAGGAGGACCAAGACACACTGGTCACCTTATCGCAGAGACCTGTATGCTAGGATACGTGACGCTTCCTGTCCTTTCCTGATGCTCTGTCCTTTTCAAACACTGGCTGTTGATCTAACCCATCCTTTTCCTTTAGCTAGCTAGCCACATCAATCTCTGCTACTCGGGGCCCAAGAAAGGGAGGCCCCAGCGTGATCCTGGGTAATGGGAAGGAAGGGGCTGAAATTACTAAGCCTGTGCTGAGGTACACTCACAGCACAAGGCACTGTCACCCCTGAATTCAACATGACAATGGGGTGACAATCATTCAAAACACAGGAGCTACAGATGCATAGGCTGGATTCTGCCCCCCAACTCTGGACAGGACAGCTGCGGATATGAAAGCAAAAAGAAACAAAACACACACATGTAAAAGAAGGAGGGGACTAAAGGGGGAAGTTTCCAGAATGAAGAGAGATGAACTCAGGAATAGGGACACTTACAAAAGGGCTAGTGCGTGTGTGTGTGTGTGTGTGTGTGTGTGTGTGTGTGTGTGTGTGTATGGTTTTTGTTTTTTCCGAGGCAGCCTTTCTCTGTGTAACTTTGGAGCCTGTCCTGGAACTCACTCTATAGACCAGGTTGGCCTCGAACTCACAGAGATCCGTCTGCTTCTGCCTCCAGGGTGCTGGGATTAAAGGTGTGCACCACGACTGCCCAGCTAAGTCACTACTGTATACTGCTTGGGTGTCATAGTGACAAACACTTCACATGCTAGAGAGATGGCCCGGAGCTTAAGAGCACTGACTGCTCTTCCAAAGGACCCACGTTCAACTCCCAGCACCCACATGGTGGCTTGCAATCATCTGCAATGAGATCGCCCCCCTTCTGGTTTGCAGGCATACATTCAGGCAGAACACTGTATATAAAAATTGAAAATAAAAAAAGAACATTGCATACTGTGCACAAATGGCTGCTCCTCACCTTATCACCTCAGTGACCAAGCAGAACCTTTCTGGACCTCAATTTTCCCATCTGTACATTGGGAAGAACATCTACACTTATAAAGTAATCCTTAAAACAAAACAACAAGTACATGCTTTTCTTCCTTTTTGAAGACATGAGGCTCGAACTCAGGGCCTTGAACATGCTCAGAAGATGATCTACCACTATCTTGTATATCTCAACCCTCTTTTCACCCTTTGTATTAAGACAGTGCTTCACCATGTTGTACATACAGGCTGGCCTTGAACTTGAGATCCTCCTCCCTAGGCTTCCCAAGTTACAGGGATCACAGAGACCACAGGTCTAGCTTCCCGTAGCAGCTCGACACACAGTGGGCCCGCAACAAAATGGCAGCTACAACTACTGTGCTTAGGAGCATCATGGAGTGCCCGAGAACCACGCGGGGTGCTCTGGGGCACAGAAAACTTAATTAAATGGATTGTTACCTTCAGGCAAGAATTTGTGGCTTTCAGATCTGAAAAGAACACACTAAAATACAGAGCAGACCTGAACAAAGGTTATAATGAAATACAAACACACACTTGTGGGAGCCCAGACAAAGGAGTGAGTCACACAGGCTAGGTTCAAACGAAAAGGCCTCCTGGAGGGTAAAGCCTGGCAGGATGAGTAGGTCTTTAATAGGGAGACAGGGAAGAGGAGTGGCATTCAAACCCGAAGGAAGCAATAACAGGAGCTGTAAAGGTTCAAGAGCAGGGCATGGAAGAGGGCTGGTGTGAGCTCTTCCTCAGCTCACAAATGAGAGTCAGTCTCATGGATGACACCCATATGTTTTATGATAAGCCTCGGAGAAGAGAAAGCAGAGAAGGGGGGAGGGAGGGGAGGGCAGAGGAGGGCAGGGGAGGGGAGGGGAAGGAAGGGGAAAGGAGGGGAGGGGAAGGGAGGGGAGGGCAGGGGAAGGGAGGGAAGGAGAGGAGAGGACCAGGGAATGAAGGGCCTCGAAGTTCATGCCAAGGGGCCAAGCAAGGGTTGGTTCTTCCATCAGTAAGCAAGAATAAGAACAGAAAGTAGCTGAGGGCTGGAGAAATAAATGGCTCAGTAGTTAAGAACACTGATGGCTCTTCTAGACGACCTGGGTTCAATTCCCAGCACCCACACGGCAGCTCACAAATGTCTGTAACTCCAGTTCTAGGGGACCTGATACCCTTGCACAGACATACACACAGGCAAAACCCAAAGCACAAAAAAAAAAATTTAAAAAAATAAATTATTTAAAGAAAAATAAAGCACAGAAAGTCAGACGAAGCTCCCAGATTAAATAAACAGTACCTAGCTACTTCTGGGGCTATGAGAGGGGTGGGAAAGAAGCTGGGCTTGCGACCTCAGAGCGCTCTGCTAACCTAAACAATCCAGAGTCATTGCTCTAATAGTTTCAGAGTGTGGAGCACAGGGACATCTTCCCTCCAAGCACACTAGGACTGCGACGGACGAACTGCTCAGGTGTGTGCAGGACACTCTAAACCTTCCAACAGAAACGAGGGGAGACGGGGCTCAGCATGCAGGCCTGGGTGGACGCCCTTGCAGTGGGTGCTGAGCCTGTGTCTCGACTTCATGGTGTGTGACTGGAGTCAGCAGTAGCATGTCTTTATGAGGCTAACCATGACGGCAAGAAAAGACAGACAGTCAGGACTCAGAATGGCTTGCTGAATCAGCACACAGTTCTCAGAAACGTCCCAAATGGTCATATTTCCAATTCTCAAATTCCGATGCCTAAATGCTATAGCGCTGCTTAAGTGACCTGTTCCTCGAGGCACCGTGTTATGTGAGATGGCCAGTGATAAGAAGCCAAAGGCCGGACCGAGAGTGAGACCCGGGGAGGCTTACGACGAAAGGAAAACACCTACACCTGATACAGTGTCCACACAGGAGACACCGGTCCCCCAGAGCTACACCAAAAGGAGTTGTGTTGTAGAGGGTAGCTCTGGGTGTCAAAATCAGGGAAAGAAGGCGAGGGACAAAGAGCTAAGCAGTGACATTTCTACCCAGTCAGGAAGGTGAGCAGGGATGGACAAAGAGCTGAAAAGGGGAACACTATGTTTGTTCAGCTTTGAAAAAGACTATTTAATTTACTTTATATGTTTGTAGCTAAGTGTATGTATGTGAGTCACACAGGTGCAGGTACCCACAGAAACCAGAGGAGGGCCTCAAGAGGAGGGCCTCAGATCCCCTGAGACTGAAGTTACAGGAGGCTGTGAGCGGCCTGACGTGGGTGCTGGGAACCGAACCGGGGTCCTCTGTAAGAGCATCAAGTCTTCATCACTGCTGAGCTGTCTGTCTAATCCCACATTTGCTCCATTTTAAGCAAAGGGCCCTTTCAACCATGTTTTGTTAAAGAATTTACAAAATGGCTGACTTCTATCAATTTGTGAACATGTCAGCATTTTCTCCTTCAGGATGAAATCTGTTTAGCCTTCATGTTTCCCAAATTTCCTGTGCGATGCTAATGATTTAACTATCTCTGTATCATATTTGGACCAATTTCGGTAACTTGTAATTTGGGCTAACCAAAGATTGATTTTCAAAGGGCAGTTCAGGGCAAGAACAAGACACAGGACCATATTAGAGAGACAAAGACAGGATTTGGGCCAGTTACAAAGGATGAGCTAAAGTGTCCAGAAGCCACATATTTAACTCCATTAAGTTCTTATTTTCACACTGATCTGTAAGAAAGAGGCACCACCATCTGAGGACCCACACTAAGTACCTTTCCAGGCCCCATGAACTCACAGAAACACCTCCTGGACAACGGCTGTGGAGGCAGCTGACCAAATGGATCAAAGGTTGACAGGAAGCTGGGGGAGGAGAGACTGGACCCATGTGACCAGCTGCCACCTCTCCAATTATTGAAGAACATAGGCATCACCTCTATTAAAAATTAAGTAATCCCTCCTCCAGATTTCCGCATCATATATCCTGTTCTGATGCTAATCGTGTTTGGGATGTGCTGAGCTTTAGTGCCGGCTCCTCCTGGGGGAGGTCCTTTTTATGTCTGTGTTAAGCAGGACTCCTAGAGCCCCTCCAGGGAAGACAAGAGGACCCAGTCCTAGAGTTCCAGGGATAGGCTAATACTACCCGGCCTCACATTTACATCGTTTGCATCCAGATGCCTCCTTCCCAGCTCCTGCATGTGCAAACTCATGATCTGAAAGCATAGCAAGTTCTAGACTCCACTCTATTTTAAAGGGACATGGAGAGGTCATGTCATTCTTCATAAACTGTCCCTTCTTCCAATATCATATAAAACACCTTATTTTTGTATGTGTGAATATACATATAGCCGGGGGTATACGCTCCGGTGTACACAGGTACACGAGTGTGGAGGAGTGCGCATGTGCACACGTGGAAGCCAGAGGTCACCTTTGGGTGTTGTTCCTTGGGAGCTGACTGCTATGTTTTCTGACACAAGGTCTCTCATTAGGACCTGAAGCTCACTGAGAAGACTGAGACGGCCAGGAAGCCAAGACTGGAGTTCTACCTGTCTCTGCCTCCCCAGTGAAGACAACTGAGGAAAACCTCCACAGATCACACACTGACTGTTCTTCCTTGATGGTCTCATCGAAAGAAGGCCTACACTAGCCCACAGACCAGCGTTCTACCGACAATAAGACGACATGCAAGCGACAACAGAACTACCCTTCTGAGGCATATCCTTCACATTAGGTAATTAGTGAGTATTTACCAGTTCATTCCCCCATTTGCTCACTCAACAAATATTTGGCACGTCCCTACTACACACCAGCCGTGACATGAAAGCCTCAAAATACAAAATGACAGGATCCTACTGTCTCCTTGGCCATCAAGGCTAGGGCACCCACTCCTTGGGGAGGGGGAAGGGGAGGGGGAAGGAGTCAACACGTAACACCCCTGGAAATAAATAAGCAATATCATTTTTCTACCCATGGTTTATCTTCAACATGAAATTTATGTAGAAAAGAATGAGGCTGCCCTTTAAAAGAAAAAAAAATTCAGCAGATCAAAAGCGTCATTAATCAATGTCTCTTTTAAATTAAAAGGTTCGCAAAAAGGTGGGCACGGAACCAACGTGGGAAACAAATCACTCCCCTTGCTGAGTGAGGGTCAGAGTCTAAATGGGAGAGTCTCTGTGTTTACCCAGCTCATCTCCTGCGTAATGGATTTGGAGAAGAGATTTCCGCTGGGGCTCTCTGCTAATTTGAGGCTTGCCTTTTGCTTTCTGAAAATGACACTTGGATGGTTACTCCAGTACAGAACTGGATGCAGAAATAAACCTCATGCATGTTTTCTCAGTAATACGCTTCTTTCCTGATCTAACCAAGCACATCCTGAGCCTGCTTCTTGGAGTGGCTGTAAGCATTTGCAAAATGACAAATCTTGGCAAACAGTTGCAAAAGATGTATGATGAACCAGAGAAAGGACTTCTCCTACAAGGGCAAGAAGAGAAGTGGGGACCTCACAGGGGACTCAGTTAAAATCAGGAGCACTTTAGTCTGCTGTAAGTTGCTGAATGCACATATGAAGGCAGGAGCTCGGATCCCCAAACCTTGTGTGAAAAGGGGTGTGTGATAGTGCACACCTATAATCTCAGTGCTGGGTACAGGAGGCAGGAGGATCCCTGAAGCATACTGGCACGTGAGTCGTGTAACCAAATCACGTGAGTTCCATTAGACCCTGACTCAATAATTAGGTGATGGTTAGGAAAATGCACAGCACATCACCTGACTTGTACACACATGACACACAACACCATACATATACATGTACACACACACCTAGGACAACAACCACCTCTATTCCTCCCCCACACCACATCCATACTAACATGCAGATACACACACACTCAACACCATACATATACATGTACACATACTACCAACACAAACATGTACACACATACCTACACCATCATTAATAATGCACATATATCCACCTCGTGTTAATATGCACATATACAACACAATATCCACACACACACACACACACACTAGCATGGACATACATGCCTCCAATACATAGGAAGTATCTCAGTCAAGAGTATCTCAGCCAGTCTTTCCCGCTATCTGCTCTGCAGACCACTCCCCTCTGCAGACCACTGTAAGCCGAGAAGCAGTGTTTGATGCCACAATCTCTGACATGGCACCACCTTTGCCGACCAGCATCCCTGTCTAGTATATCAACCCAGGGATTCAAACATGCTTAAAAATGAAAAGAGAATAATAAAACAGCTTGTAGAACTGGATGGCTGGCAGTTTCAACAGCTGCTAGGAGCATCCAGCATAGCACTGTGAGATTGGTTCCCAATATTCTACTGCTGTGTACCTCAAACTTTGGGCTGCGGTTCATTTGTAAATGCTCAAAATCTTATAGAGTAAGTGTGTCGATGGAGAAAATGCTTCCCGTCTTCCCTCACAGTTGGATTAGCACAGAGCTTCTATGCATATGCCCCCCCCGCCCCTACTCTGAATAAACACGTATCTATTGGACAGATCAAGTGGAAATGAAACCATCACTGGAACAGTCCTAGGCTAGAAGCGAACAAGCCATGTACCACTGGGTGAGCATTTACCACTTGCTGGATGCTGATAGAGGCAAAGGGTCCCTGAACCTTACTAAGGCCTGCTTTCCTTGCCTTTCTCGGCTCCACAAAGCAAATGCCACTTATTTCCATATTAAAGGTGAGAAATACCAGGACAAGGTCATGGGACCAGGGCTCACAAGTGAAAGTGAATATACAAAAGTCGCTTACACAGTGACACTCATGCTGGGTGTGTTATCAACAAGCCTTGGTTGACAGAAGACCACTGAGTTGAGTGGTCTTCACTTCCCATTCACCCCAGAGAGCTCCATGAAAGCCTTGGCAGTCCCAGGCTTGGTCACCAGAAGCAACCTGGCTACACACCTTTGGCTAAGGAAATATAGACAACCATTGATGAAAAGAGCACACTTGACAAATTAGGAAGAGAGATCTAACAAAGTCTACTTTGTTTAAAGGATGAAGTAAAATCTGGAGAGAAACCTTTTTGTCCTCTGTTTACTCAACTGTAAGACACCTGTGACATCCTTGTTTATTCTTTTTCTTTTTTTTCAAAACAGTTTCTCTGTAATTTGAGTGGCTGTCCTGGAACTTACTCTGTAGACCACACTGGCCTCGAACTCACAGAGATCTGCTGTCTCTGCCTCATGAGTGCTTGGATTAAAGGTGTGTGCCACCACCACCCAATTCACCTGTGACATCTTGACAGACAAGGGCCACTTTGAGACCATGAGAACAAAAGTCCCAAACTAAAGGTGGTAGATGGAAACCATGTGTCTGAAGAAGACAAACGTCCTAGGCTCCAGCAACAGAAACTAAGGGACGATTCCACCTCAGGGAGCTCTGTGAACAGTGAGGTTAGCTTCTTTACAGGAACAGTAGCAAGTGAGAGGTGGCTAGACACCAGAGGGAAACATCTTTGTCTTTTTCTGCAGCTGTTAACGACCTATAAATCCCCAGGGAGGGATTGGGGGTGAAGGCTCCTCATGAGCCCTTCCTCACAACAACCATTAACTGTCTATAAAACCTTGGGGAGGGGAGGGACCTTCAGAGCCCCACCCCCGAGCAACCTTTAACTGTCTATAAAACCTTGGGGAGAGGCAAGGCTTCACGAGCCCCTCCCATCCCTAGAACCAAAAAATGAAGGTGTCCAGTCTTGTGCAAGTCTCCTGTGGGTAATCACAGAAATTGGCAGTTTAGGAGAGCCTACTTGCCATGCCAGCCTGGGGGACAGTGTTCCAGAACACCCCCTTCCATGTGGTTATAGCCATGAAAGAGGAGGACCAGGAGCCAAACCTGGAGCCCATTTTCAAGAGTCGCATCAAAACACAGCTACGCTATTTATGTTACTGTAGTCTGTGGTTATTTGTGTTGCCCCCAAAGCACAGCTGGGCAACTGAGACAGGGTCTATATTCAGCCCACGATGCCTGAAATAGTCACTGTTAGCCTCATTTTACTGCCCTAGGCACAATAAAGCAAACATTTCCATTCTCTGGATTAAATCACCATAGTCAGGTTTTTGATCAATGAGGACAAATTCCATCCTAACTGAAACAAAGCCATTCATGGAAAATATCCTATAAGCAAAGAATAAAGGAACTAAGGAGACAGTTCATTTGCTATAGGGCTGGCCTTACAGGTGTGAGGACCTGAGTTTGATGGTCAGAATTCCTCTACAACAGCCAAGTATAGTGATGCACGCTTGTAATCCCAGCACTTGGGAGGCAGAGACAGGCAGAACCTCCAGACTCACTGAACAGTCTCCTGGACTAATCAGAGAACCCTTAAACCAGCAAGAGATGGGCCCATCTCAAAATACAAGGGAGATGGCACCTGGTGTCCTCCACAGGCACACGTGACCACGTGCATGAACGCAGATGACACACACAACTGAAAACACACAAGGAACTGAACAAAAGAGTAAAACTACTCAATTCTTCCTCCCAGCCAGTGTTAGTAAATACTAATGTCAAATCCTGTGTGCGCAGATATCCTGGAACGTGTTGGATGACATTCAGGAGTGGCTACAGAACCGGGCCTCTGAGGAACTTACAAACTTTGGTGGATAGTCACACAAGAATGGAGAATCTTCAAAGAGAGTCAGCCATGATGGTAAGGACTAGAGGAAAATGCAAACTACGATGCACACACACTACCAGGGACTGAATTCACTCCGGAGGTGTGTGAGACACCATCTCTGAAAATGTGATACTCACCTGTCCCCTCACAGAAAGCCTCTCCCGCTGCCCAGCTTCCCAACTTTATCATACAGAAGCTAGTCCTGGGTGCAGATGGAGCCTTTGCAAAGGGACACTGCCAATCTATCTCATAAAAGTGCCTGATGATACTGGTTCAGACCTCGAGTGCCCTCCAGCCCCTGTAGAAACCCAATGTGCTGGAAGGCTGGTCCCCAGCTATATTGGATTGTTCTAGAAATTGTAGAAGCTACACGTTTATTGGAGGAAGTAGGCCACTGAAGGTCTGCAGGCATACCTTAGCCTCTTCCTGTTTCCTTCTGCTTCCTCTCCACTCTGAGGCTGGGAAACTCCTGTGCCATGCACACCTACAGCCATGGTGCTCTGGCCAAGTGTGTGAAGCCAAATAAGTATGAGCCACATTCCTGGAAACCATGAGCCCAAATAGGCTTTTCCTCTCAGGGATTTTGGCCATAGTAATCAGAGAGCTAAGTAACCAGAAGAATCTTGTTTGGTGAATTCAATATTTCCATATGACTTCAATTTATAAGTCTAGGGAGTTCTAGACAGGGAGGCGTTTGTACATCTATAAGCAAAGGGGAGTAAAATTCTTAGTCATTTTACATTGGGACCACAGATCAGGCCCCTGCCCCCAATACTTACCGCCTTATCATGGATACTTAACATCTGGAGACTTGCCTTGGACTGAAAAGCTAAGCAAAGACGATATTTTTTTCAAAACACATCAATTCCCAGGGCCCATGAAGTATTTATGGTAAACTGCCAAAAAAAAAAAAAAAAGTAAAATTCCTAATTCCAAAGCTCAGTCAAACGAGGATGAGAAATGCAAGACCCAGAAAAGGCTTGACATTGGGCCTGGAGAGCCGGGGATGGCCACGTGTGCAAATCTGAAGCCGAAGAGCTCCCGCCACAGGGTGTGCTGGGGATCTGACTGGATTCCCTAATTGCCTTGGCAGCTGTCCCTCATCCTGCTTGGGCTTGCCGGCTGCACACTCTACTGACAGGACAGGGACGGTCTCGTCACTCCTGTCAAAGCTATCAGCTCTGGATTTCAAAGCACCGAGCTGCCGATTCAGTAGTTATCTCTCTGTGGTAGGGGGAGGGGGGCTGCAGAACCGTATGATTGATAACTGTATTTTATTCGGGACTCCGAGGACTATAGAAAAACAAGCCTACCATTTGTGGAGTACTCACTGTGAGCGATGCTCTGTTCTATTGATTTTATATCCACTGCTGAATTTCATTCCCACAGTAACCTTCTTTAAATGGCTATGATGCCCCTGTTTTCCAGATGAAGAAAGAAGGGTCCCAAGGCAGGTTGCTTGCACAAGATCACAGAATTAGATAAGCACCAAGCCAGATGCAAAGCCAGGCCGTCGGATTTAGGCATGAGATGTGGGGACTGGGGGTATCCCTGTCATCCAAGTTGGCCTTGAATTTGAAATTCTCCTACCTCAGGCCTCCAAGTGCTATTCCAAGTGGGTGCCACGATACCTGGTGCAGGTCATTAGGTTCTGAATGGCACTCTCACACACCCCAAAGCTTCCCATTTAAGCCTCATAGCTAGCCTCCCGACCTGTGAAATGGAAGCTCCAGGCATGTGACAGGGACTGATGAAAAAAGCAGAAATAAGAAATGCATCCTCCCTCCTTTTCTACAATCCCAAGAAACGTCTCCTCTCCTTCCCTGCAGTCTACCCGCAGCACCCACTGAAAGCAAAACTGCCAGTTTCCTGAACACTGAGCGCCGAGCCAGGCCTTGTCACAATGATCTGATGAGCAGTCGGAGGCAGGAGCTGGAGCACGAGCAGTGTGATCATTCTGACCGCCTATGTCAAAGGAGGCTGAACAGAAAAATACAGAATGCCGCTGAGTTCCAAAGTCTCCATCATGAACCCTGAGGCAAGCACATGGCCAGAGAGGACAAACCTACTTCTATTACTTCTTCTAGGCCTTGGATCGGGGGGGGGGGGAGGAAGGGAGGAGAGAGAAGAGAGGGGAGAGGGGAGAGAAGAAAGAGAGGAGAGAGGAGAAGAGAGAGCAAACCAGACTGTAAGGGAAGTCAGGAGGAGACAAAGCTATCTAGCTGGCTGGACACATTCGGCCGCTCTCACCCATAAAGAGACACAGTGGAAAACATGAGACACAGTGGCAGTCAAAAATAGGCTCGGGCTTCCCAGGCCAGCTACAGACCCAGGAGTCTTTGAGCTTGCAAATGATGTGACGTACTGTACAGTGTCTGGACACCCGGGAGCTGGAGCAGCCCAGAATGAGAGCTTAGGACAAGGTGGCAAGCACCAGAAGACACCCTTCATCCGAACTGGTGTGTGTGTGTTGGGGGCAACAACCAAGGCACCATGTCGGGCATCAAAAGGAAGGAGTGCATTTCCTAGGTTTCCTAGGAAACAGAGGAGGTCCCAGAAGTTAAGAGCAACCCAAAGTGCAAAAGGTCACGGAGAACAAAAAAGAATCCAGTTTGATCGGTCGCTACCTGAGGCACAGAGTTCAAGGGCAATGCTCACTCCTGAGTCCCAACATCTGGTATGTTCATGTTTCACACAAAGGGCGTGTGCTGGTGGTTGTGAAGTCCAAGTCAGAGACAAATCAGAAAGCCAGAAAGGAAGAGAGATAGGATGACAGAAGGTGCTAGAGTATGTGGCAGCCTCAGGATTGGGGTCGGGTGGGGAGGTAGGGGCAAAAAACCTGCTAACCTGTAACTCATGGTAGTGGAAGTTCTGGGATCATGTCACAACTTTGGGCTGTCAGTGCCCTTTCCAGATCAGATTTAACCTGCAGTCGCAGGATTAAACCAAATTCACCACAGAATTTGCAAGTGAAGATCCATCGCTGGGACTCCCAACCATGAACGCATTGGGAGTAATGGTAATGTAGGATAGAAGGCAGCTCCATTTTGAAAGAGCTTGCCGTCCAACGCACCCACCCTGACATCCAGCCGAGAAACCTCCACATAAAAACAGCTTTAATTTAAGGTGTGCATTTGAAAGCCCAGAGCTGAGGAGGCAGGGGCAGGTGGATGTCTGGGACATTGGCCAGGCCAGCATAGCTGAAAGGTGAGCTTGAGAGCAGAGCCAGAAGCTGCATCAAAAACAATGTGGTTGGCAACTGAGGCACGACATCCAAGGTTGAATTTTGACCTCCATTCAGGCACACACATATAAGAATACCAACTGGCATACACGTGAACACACACATATACATACACAAAAGGACAGTGAGTCACGTTATTATACTACACTGTATGTTGGGGGGAGTATGAAAACATTAACCTACTTTGATTAAATGCCAAGAAAGCGACTTAAATTTTACAAATCAGTTTTGTTTTTATACACTTATGTGTCCCATGTCTGGAGGAACTAGAAATGATCCAGTTTTCCTGACTTCTGAGTGGTCTTCTTTTTGTTAACGGATGTGGGAGGGGGGGGGGAATGATTTCATAATAGAGGAAGGTATAGTTGATTCAGATGGAAGAGCATGCAAAGAAAACAAGAAATAAAAACCCAAGAAGAAAGAGTTCAAGAGGCTGAGAGCTGTTGGAGCCCCAGAGGCTACAGAGACAATGAGCAGCGTGTGGCATCTGAGCACGTCACCGTGTCTCTATCGGTGGCTGTGGAAAATACAAGCGGCGGGAAGGAAGGACCCACTCTGCTGATGTGGACGGCTAAAGAGCTACTGGACCAGGAAGGAAGCGGTCTGTAGTGAAAAGTCAGAGACACAGTCTAGGGAAGATACTGGGAAAGGGCGGGGACATTGTTCAGCAAAATCATACAAAGTAAAAGACGCTGAAACCAGGCAAATGGTACCACTTCTGGCAGACAGAGCTCCGTTAAAACTGTCCCCGTGTTGATGGTTTTTAAATGATTTCAGCTTTGAAACTGTTCTTAGCTAGACGAAAGAGACAGAAACTAATTATCAATGTCAGGTGCAACACATGGTGAGGACTAAGCCCCAGTGTTCTGAGGTGCCTGAGATACGGCGTATGTGATTCCAGAGCTCCCGAGGGAAACTGCCAGACTCAGAGGAGCGGGAACAAAGGGCCAGGGGTATAGCGAAGAAACGCTCAAAGCACGAGGCGCTTGGGGCCTGAGTGGGGATGGCGAGCGGAAACAATCTTTCTAACATCAAATGAGGAGAACAAGTTACCAGGCAACAACCAACAGGATTTTGTGGAGACAAGTCACATCTGCCCCTTCAACTGAGTGACAGAGCAGGTAGATAAAGGGGAAATGAGAGAGGTAATCTTATAGACTTATGTCAGTCCCTCGATCCTGTCCCTCGTGACCTTCCCATCACAGGAGCAGGGAAATGCAAGGAGGCATGCCACACCCAACGGGTGGCTATCGCTGGTGTCCTGTCAACCCCGAGGTGCTGAACGAGTGACGCTCCACAGCGGCCACCTTCACCCGGATTATTGAATATTTCTATCAGGAAGAAGCACTGCGCTTCCTGTACTGGGGGAGCCAGCCTGCAATCAAGCCCAGGGTCTTGCTATCACCGGCCTGTATCACTGCCTCGCCCATCCACCTACGTGGAGCCTCACGTTTCACCTCTGAGGGATGGAGACAAAAATCTAGGACAGTAACCAGAGACGGAGGGACGGAAACTCATCTGTGGCCACCTCTCCCAGAACACCCCCACCCCCCCACCTATAGCTCACAGAGACTCGGGTTTTTTTTCTCTTCATTACATATAGAGAGCGCTCACAAAACTTCTAGGAAGACGGCAGGAGCTGATTCCAGGAAACCTCAAATGCTGCACACTCAGCTCTGGGGGACACTAGGAGACGCTCAGCCGAAAGCCGGCCCAACGGACAGGTCTGTGGAGGTAGAAAGCATCTCCGAAAGACAATCCTAAGGCTTTTAGAGACCTGCTTCAGAACGTCAGCTTGGAGACTCCATTTCTGAAAAAACAGGTGACCCTGGTGGGAAAGTGCCAGGAAACAAACAAATGACTACTCCGGTACCCAGGAATGATTGCTTAACTAGGCAGGGGGCAGAAAGAAAGGCAAAACTTAAGACTATTCATTTAGAGCGGAATTAGCAATAAAATTCCACCATAAAAAAGGATTTTCAAAATGTTAGGTCCAAGAATATAGCCATTTTGCTTCATTCCCCAGAAGCCTCACTGACGGGATTTTATGACCCCCCTCCCTCCCGGCAGTGCGTTTCTCACCATAAACAAATTTCATCCCAGCATTAGAACTAAACAATATTCATTAAGAATCCCTCCAAAGTGCAACATGTAAGTAAATCAAACCTTTGATGCTCTATTTTGCAAATTTCATGGGCCACTAGGGATAATTAAAAGGGCAATTATATGAAGTTGGTGCAGTTTTGAGAAACAAATGACATTTTCTGCTTTAAAGCAGTTGATAATTTGATATTTTGCTATTAGGGCCATCATGTGTCCTTTTATAGACAGCCAGCCAAATAAACAACAAATGTTCCTTAACAACCTCTAATGACTGCTTTTGCCCACTAAGATCACTCACCAATCCAGTCCATAAATCATACGCTAAAAGATTAAGGTAAAGATAATGAAAAAGTATTAGAAGCCATTAAGCTAAAGGAGAAGGGAAAATAAGGGGGGGGGGAGGCTAAAAGCATAGATTTCTTCTGTGCTTTTTGCAAAAAACACCTAACGCAGGCTGAGCTCGGAGTGTCGGAGTGGGCTCGGTTCTGTCGCTGTGTTTAACCACCGCTCCGAAGCCGGCAAAGTACATTACAGCTCGTGAAAAATACGGCGCCGAAACTGCTAGTGGCAGAAGCATTTAACTTCGTTGTGAGCGGCCTCCCCCAAGTGGCACTTTTTCACCAGCAAGTTGTTTATTATGTGCAGTGCCAGGCAAAACTGATTAAATGGGGCTCTTAAGAATCAAAGCGTTATAAATTCATGGAAATACAGAGAGCAATAAATTCCGTGGAATTAAAAGCTTACTAGTGCTATTAGCATTTCAGGGTGTTTGAATTGTTAATATTGATGCGCAAAACTGATGTGCCTCTAAGACAAGGCGGACCACAGCGCCACGTGTGAGATGGCAAAAAAAAAAAAAATATTCTCCTTTAGAATCATTGCTCGGCAGTGGTGAAAGCCACCAGACTGGAAAAGGGGGGTGTCTGGTTACCTTCAAAATTCTCATTTGCCCTAAAAAGCCAATCCCACCACAGAAGAGAGAGGGTACCAAATAAAGATTTATACCCAAGAGGACAACAGACCAAGCATGAAAAGTTTCACGCAAAGGATCTGTGCTTGCAATGCACAGAAATGTTGTAAGAGAGATGAGAGTTTTATCTAGTGACTTCATCCAAAGAGCAAGACCGGTGAGTGATGCTCAGGGGGGCCCTGACTAACACACAGTGGGAACAATCTTCCATCACACCACTTGGGGAAACATGAGGAGGTGGGGCGAGCTGGCGACGTGCCTGCCACATTTTCCTGGCTTGTCATGTTTCATTTGGGTCTCTTGCTGAAGTAGGTAAGGTATTCTTCTAAAGTGATGGGGGTTGGGGGGGTAAAAAAAAAAAGTCAATTATTATGCCATTAGGCAAGTTATACCCCATCTCTCCCAAGTGCGAGCTCCGAAGCTGTAATTCTGCTGTGCCCGCCTATTTAAATGCCTCTTTTCAACAGAAGCATGTCTTGGAATCTTGGCTGGGAAAATATGGATGCTGTGGGAACAGGACAGGAAGAAGAAGGAACAAATGCTTCTTAAAGAGTTCACTGAGCTAATTGAACTCTAGTTGAAAAAGATAATGCTGCCCACAAATTCTGGGTGACCCTTTGAAAAAACAAATGGAAGAGAAAATGTATTCTAAGTCTGGAACTTCAGAAAAAGCAGAGGGAGAAAAAATAACCTAAAGCTCTCAACCTAGACAGATATCAAAAACACCTCTTCATCTGTCCCAGAGTCGGCCCAAATGCACTATTTTTGAACATATCAAGGAGCCTCAATTCCTTTGATCAGTGAACCCCGCGTGTAACAGAATCCACTGACCCATCACTGGTACATGTGGTTATCTCTGGGGCTACGCTCCACATGTGAATGTAACATTCTAGCCACTGAAGCTGTCTGCTGCTTCCCACAGAGTAACACAGCCTTGTCACGTACCACAAAAACAGACAGGAGACAAAGAGGACAAAGCTCACAGAGGAAAACGCTTTCCTGGGTATGTGCTTGCAACAGGCTCGGGCCCAAGGCACTGGTACAGCCGCAGCGCCTTCCAGCACGGATGAATTGTTCACAGAGCTCTGCCCCTGAGACAAGACCTACTGTGTGTGCGCTCCTGGCAGGAGAGAAGAACAGATGTAAAACATCCTTCTGGGGCTCACAAAAGCTCAAAGTCTCCCCGGAGAAATGATCAATTATAAGGTGCCTATCATGTGTTCTAAATCGGGAACTCAAAAGAGTCATAGAAGACAGCTTCTCTGTCCACTGGGATTTTAGGAGAACTTTAAGATGAGGCACCCTCAAAAAAAAAAAAAAAAACCTCTGTACAGAGTAGCTGTATAGCCAGCAATACCCTATACAAACAGAACGAATGGGAGGGGGCAACAGCTAACCATATAAAAATGACCAGTAAAAGATAAGTAAATTGCTGGAGAAACTGTGCATAACAGTAAAAATAGAAAACTGTATGCAATTTTCTCTTGCCAATGCTCTGTCTGTCCTAAGGTGAACCAACTTTACTGCCCACACGGGGCTCTGTGCAGGGCCAGTTACAAGAATAGTAAGCAAAAACAGTGTGGTCCTTACCATAGTTTTGGGCTCTATCAACACAGCCAACTGTTCTTGAGACAAGAAATATTTGAGAAAAAAAATATATTTGTAGTTAACACACATATGCTTTTTTTCTGGTCATTATTCCCTAAAATTACAGTAGGACAGATGTTTATACAGCCTTGCATTATAAAATATGTTCCTCAGGCTCTAGAGACAATTTCCAGCACATTAGGGGGACTGTGTTGTGGGCTACAAATACTACATGTGTGCATGCTTGGATTTGTGTATGGGTAGGTGGGTGGGTCCCAGAACTAATCCCACAGTGATAAAGAAGGATGTTATACTGGGTAGGTCCAATCAAGAGACAACAGCAGCAGTTACAACAGAAGACATCTGGAAGTTTCCAGGACTGTGTCCTGAAGTTGCAGGGCCCTTTCTCTATTCTTTTCATACAAGCTGCAAGTCCCTGTTTCTCTTCATAACTGGGAACTTCTCTCTCAGTCCATTCTGACTGTGGTATTGATCACCGGATGTCAAACTACCATGCCAGGAAGAGAAACACCGACACCATCCGCTGCCGATGACTGCCTGGGAGGAAGAGCTCTGCCCCTCCTTTGAAGGGTCACCTCATCGGGTTCCTATTTTCTGATTGGAGTTAAGAATCTTTGCATCTCACAAAAGTCTTCCCGATGCTTCTGATGAAATGTTAGGTATAATCCACTTCAGAAGGGCTCAGCTCTAGCTCAGTTTCTGATCTGAAGACAAACATACAAGTGTCCTGCTCTTTCTGGGCTGGAGGTCACAGCACATGTTAAAAGGGCACGGCCTCACAGTGTGCCCATCTGTGCCCCCCTCCTTCCCAGCGGCACAGACACTGGCCTCACAGCTACATCTGGACCCTCCTCCCTCTCCACCATTCAGTCCCTTTAGGTGCACAAAGGACACCAGTGGTCCTGGCACATACTCCTGATTGTGTGTGCCCCTGTGACCTACCTAGGACTTCAAGTGTCAGAACTGCATGAGGAATGACTTCTTGGATCCCAAAATATATTTGCAAGGAGATGCTGGGAAGGCGCAGGCACAGCTGGCAATCAAATGGTGATTTTTTCTCCACCTGCAACCGTCCTCCTTCATACATGTCTGCTTCGGCAACAGTGTCATCTGACCCTAATACTACTGTAATGACATTTGACTGCAACCTGCAATACCAGCCCAGGCACTCACCTTTCCTCTAGGCCACCTCAGCCATAAATCAAACTGCTTTCTTCCCCCCTCTGAATCCCAGCACCCGTGTCAGGAACAAGAGTCTGGGATTGTTGTCCTCCAGCACAACAGCGGACCGATACTCTCCATCAGACCCACCCTGTCTGGCCCTCCATAAATACAGCCCTAAGCTGCCTCCATTATCTCCCGGAGAAGAGAATGGCTGATGACAAGTCTGCCCTTGAAGACATCCCTTGTGCTGCTGTGGGGGGAACTGGTGCTACAGAATAGGGCCTGGGTGGCGAAGGGCACACGGGAGGCCAGACAAAGACTGGGGAAAAGAGCCATGAGCCATGCGTAAGTGCCAAGCGAGTGAGTGGCAAAGGTCTGAGCTCCTCTGCTGTACCGAGTCCAGTGATCGCCTTGGAAGGTCTAGCCATGGTGGTGGCCACCACACAGGAAGAAAGGATGGCAGAGAAAAAGTCATTTGAAGGTGAGAAAAGAGAACAGGATTCAATTGCCTTCTTATTCTGTAATATGAGCGTGTCCTTCTTATTCTGTAAAAGCTTTCCTCTGTTCCTAAGACACACGCTAGGGAAGTCAGCCGCTTAGACAGAAGTCTCACCTCCACGGCACCTCCCATAGGCATCTCTTCCTCGGTTTCTCAAGCACAGCTGAGTCTTTGCTGTATCTCCTTTGGGTCTCGTATTGCACAGGATAAAATATTTCCTAGTCGGTACCTTAGCTTTCTTTGCCAGCTTTGAGCTCTGTAGGATACACATTCTAGTATCTGAGATCTATGGAGCACTGGATTAACAGACGCTATGGGTTTGCCAATGTCTATGCCATTGCAAACAGGAAATGGGGAAGGAAGTGAGAAGCCAACCCTCTAGGTGTGCCACCCTGCCAAGACCCCTTGTGAAGGCACTTAGAAGTACATGACCCAAGGACACCCCCAAAGAGCTAGGGCAGGAGGCAGTGTGTAACCTGCACCTCCACCCTTAGGATGCTTCACCAGCATGAAGGGGGTCTTCTCAAAAGTGGGTTGCCCTGGAAGACAGCAGAGAACAATAAGGACTTAGGCTGAGTGGAGTCAGACCTACACCAGAATATTTGTTAAACCATCACAGTGTCTTTTTGCTGAAGCCAGCATGGGCTGAGTGGTACAGGACAGCCGTGTAGTCCATCTTCATGATACATTGATGGAGGTCACATAAGGAATTAGCATTACAGGAGGGAAGCCAGGCAGTCGGAGTCACGAGGCAGAGATCTGCGCTGAATGGGCTGTTTCTTATCGGTGGGTTCTGAAATCAATCAGCAATCTTATCTGATTTTCGTTTTTACTAAAAGCAAGAATTTAAAAAAGACATCACCAAAACCAGTATCTGATCAATTTCAACCGAGAACGCTGCCCTCTTGGGTGTTAACAGTTTGTTCTTAGATACACTGAAACTGCTTAAACGTGACTTTACTCCTGCCTCGAAGCTAAAATAGCCCAACACTCACCAGCTTTCTGGGCCCAGATGACTGCTGTGACCCATCTCCGCGCGCGTGTGTGTGTGTGTGTGTGTGTGTGTGTGTGTGTGTATACACATAGAGATATGAGGTGTGTGCTTGGATGTATGTGGGTATGTGTGCATGAAGGTTGGAAGTTATCCACAGGTAAAGCCATTGAGGAGCTGCCCGCCCTGGGTGATATGTTTTTTGTTTATCTACTATTAGTGTGTTGGGGGAGTAAGGTGGGGAGAGCTCACTTTGGGGAGTCAGTTCTCTCCTACTTTTATGTGGGTTCTAGAAACTACTTTTGATCATCAGACTTACACGGCTGAGCACCCAGTATCCATGTGCCTGTCTCTTTCCAGTCCCCTGCCTCCACACCTGCTGTCTCACATACACACTGGGGATCAACTCCAGGTCCTCATGCTTGTGTGGCAAACTCTCCTGTCTCTCTCTTTAAAAGCATTCTAATAATATGTATTTGACATGTTATATTTCTTTTTCCCACAGCTACCTTATCCACCTGTCACTTAATAGTACACACTCAAGATGTTTCCATATCAGTACATATAAGTTCATGTCTTTTCCTACTGCAATGGTAGCAAAATGCTGTCCCTCGGTGTCCCTCCCCACTATATAGACAAGAGCTGAATTTACCAAGTCCTTTCTGATGACCATTTAGGGAACCTCTTCGTGTCATAAGCTATACTGCAAATGACAATGCTTTACACAGGCTGTTGGTCAGAAGGGGCTGCATAAACCCTAGCAGCACTGTTTCCCACTGCATCTGAGAAAGGAGGCACAGCCCGCTAGAAGGAGAAATCCCATTTTACCACTCCAATTACCTTCAGTTTTAATACTATTTACCTGATAGTGTTGGGGGAACAAGTCATTGTCTAGGACAAGAACTAAAAGCAAGGCCCAGGAAGGAACAGTTCTAGAATATCAGCTATATGTCAACTGGTGGAGAACCCAACAACCAGGTCAAATAGCTCCCTTGATCTCCTCGTAGGACTCTTTCAAAAAAACAATTTATTGTTGTTGGGTTTTTTCCATTTTTTTGAGACAGGATTTCTCTATGTAGTTTTGGAACTTACTATATAGACCAGATTGGCCACAAATCCACAGAGATCCGCTTGTAACTGCTGGGATTAAAGGCATGTATACCTGGATTTCTTTTTACATTTTTTAACATTTACTATTATTATTATTATTATTATTATTATTATTAATCACTATCATTATTATTATCATTACATGTGCATGGTGTGTGTGGGGGGGGCATATATGTCATGGACACACAGGGAGAACAGAGAACAACTTCTGGGAACTAGTTCTCTCCTGGGGCCTGGGGATCGAACTTAGCTCACCAGGATGGCATGGGCAGGGCTTTTATCTGCTGAGCATCTGTCTGGCCCACTCCTAAGCATCTCTTAAAGACTTCCCTTGCCTTGCCATAATCTTACAGACTCAGCAGAAAACTGCAGGAACCTGCTGCATCTGACGGTACAGCGTAGACTCAGTGTGTGCCTGTGAGTACAGCTGTACACACGGAGTGGCTAGCCCACACCATAGCCCAAGAGGCTGGAGGAGTTCCCCCATTTTCTCTCTGTCTCTCCTTCACACTTCCAAAATATCCTGAAGGCACTCTTCCAGCCAGTTTTTGCTCAGCCCAATTATTCTTTAATTTTAAATAATATAGTAACTTTGACATTTTCATTTGTACTTAAACCAAACTAATTTGCCCAGATGATGGGTAGACACAGTGCCAATGAACCAACATGCACCTGTAAACATCAAAAAAAACAATGATGAAAAGGGCCGCCTGACCAGTGTATCATCAAACATATAGTTCCTTTCATGGGCAGTTTCTGAAGATGAGCGAGGACAGGGAGCACTGGCCTTGCGGCTTGCTGTCCGACACTCTGTCTTCTAAGCTACTTTCCTCTCATTGCACGCCAGCAATGACACTCTCTGAACAAAACTCCAGAATAGACAGCAGGAACAAATCCTGAATAGACATGAAGCTCACTGGGTCATCTACAAACTCACTTCTACTGTAAAAATATAGGGGTCTAGACGTTCTGCTCATAAAGACAGACACATATGTGAATAGTATATATTTAGAAATGAAAATGGGATTCTACACCGAAAACTCTGAGGTGTGACCAAGCCATCTCATTATCTTCTTATCCCACAATGGGGTTTTCCCAACATTCTACTAACTCAGCAAGGACGTCACCATCTAGAGATACGGAGAATCTAGTGTTACGACACGGGTATGTGATGCACCATCTGCCTGCCATGGATGAGGTTTTCTTTTACCCAACATACGTAACAACCTGCAAAATCTGTCATCCTCAATAGCTTCCTTGCCTTCAGAAACCCTGCTCAACCCATCAAAAACTGCTACCTAATTTTAACTTCTAAACAACTCTTAAAGGTCTCCCCATCCTGTTGGCAACACTGTGGTCCATTGCCCAGTAGTCTCCTGCTCGCCCCAGCTCCTTGCATCTCTTCCTCGGGAGCTAGGTTTTGGTCATTCTGGTCATATCTCTCTCCTCATGTATGTGGCTTGCCTTCTCACTCGCTGCTGCTGCCATGTGGAATAGATCCTTTCCTGAACCCTTGCAAGCCTGGCCCTTTCGACCTCCCCAGGCTGGAATGGCCTCGGCCACCAGTACCCTTAGTCCTTCTTGTGTAGCAAATGAGACCCAATACTGCCCACATTTTGCTACTGATTCCGTAAAGCTCTCAGAGGAAATTCATGCAGCCTCCTAGAGCACTGGACCTATGCTGGACCTATGCTGGCACACAGAGGCTAAGGCACGCTGTCTCCAACACTGGGTTGCGAGTGAGTTCTCTCATTCTTCCAGGGCCCTGTCTATCAGGTGGTAGTCTCAGCTAGGACAGGTGAGGCAGCTCTACAAATCTTAGCTATTCTGTAATCTGGGTATCACATCTTCAAGTTCAGCCTGAGGCACTTATGAGACCTAGTCTCAAAAAGAATTTTTTTTTAACTTTTTGTATTCTTTTTTTTTAAAACTCTTTTTGGTCATGGGAAATAATTCAGTGGTAAAGCACTTTCTTAGCAGATGTATGTTGTATAACAGTTCCCTCCACGACTAAAAGATTCCATCCTGCAGGCAGCTCCTTATGCAAGGAGGCAAACAACTCAAAATTGCTTTCAGGAAGTCCCCAAAACTGACCAGATTCATGAGGCCCCCCTCCCTGCCAGTGTAAGCAAAAAAAGCTGAGAGTCTGAGGAAAGTTTTCAGACAGCTGCCTAGAAGAAGCAGGACCCAGCAGAGACTAAGTGAGACACCTGGGAAGGACACACTTCAACCTGTTCCGCTACCTGTAGACTGTGCAGTGTGTGCCAAGTTTACCAGATTGTGTGAGCTGTCACCATGGTGAGGTGGGCCTTGGTGATGCAGTCTGAGTCATTTCTGCTTCTGCAAGTAACCCCTCATCCATTCTCCTGTAAGTAACCCCAATAAACTCATTGATTCAGTAAATTGGACTTTGATGATATCTGCATTTGGCCTGTTATGGGTTCCCTATATGGGGTGAACAAAAGTGTGTGTTGAGTCTCCCTAGGAAAAAGCTTGCTACACAATAGTATAGATATAGTATAGATTTGCAACCATCAGATCGTGTCAACAGAGAATAGTGGTATCATTTCTTAGTGCCCTTGAGTACAGGCTGGGCACATGCTGAGCTGTGACAAATGTGAGGCAGTAGAATTGGTCCTGTGCCAGGTCTCAACTTAGCCTGAAGAAGCCTAGCCACTTCCTCTTTCACTCAAAGTTCACCACACTGGAGAGCCCCAACTGCCAGCCAGCAGATGCACCCTCCTGGCTGTTCCCCACCACAGACAGCTACCTTGCCAGCTGAATGCAGCCATATGAGCAGCCTGAAACAACTCTGCATGGAGCTGAATTCACATGGAGAAGGAGTCGCCTTTGCTGAGGGCTCCAAAGAAAAAGGCCTCACAGACATTCTTGCTGCTTCCACTCAATAGCTGGAGCCGGTGTGGCTTGGGGAGCGCCACTCGGAGAAGCAGAGATTCTCACTGGCATGGTGAGAATGGATGCCTGGCCTGCCTGCTAATTCTCAGGCCCTGGCCCCTTAAGCCTCTTCCCATCCATGCATATTAAATACTTTAGCGTGCTCTTCCCACGATACAAATAAGATCATTATACTTTGTATCACTCACCCTATCGCATACTACAAAAAAAATTAAAAATAAAAAGTTTGTAAACCCAGACCCAATCCATGTATATCTAGCCCACAGTCTCCACCTGCAACTCCGACACTATCAGTCCCCGGAACCCTCCATATTCCCTGTGCTCAGCTCAACACAACACAGCCTATACCAACGCGAACCGTGCCCACCCTCTCTAGTTCCTCCACATTTCTCCTATTCTCTGGATAACTTTTCTATGGAATCTTCTCAGACTCACAAATCCTCAGCTATAGGTTCTGGAAACAGCAGACATCATTCCAAGAACACATTAAATGGCCACAGTCAACCCAAAGGTCTTCTGTGGCTTGCTACAAGGAACTTGGGGGGCTGGGGTGGCTTGAAAGATGGCCGGGATACCTACATAAAGAGTGAATTAATGACCTGTATGACCCTTAGTAGTGGGCCTACCTACTTTCCATCCTGGCCCATCACGTGGCAGTGCTGTGCCCTGAGTTTGTGGATGAGGTCCCATCTCAGCTGTGAGCACTGGTGCCCTTTCTGTAGGAAGAGGAGTGTGTTCTAACCACAGGGACAAAAAAAAAAAAAAAAAAAAAACCACAAAATAAATTATACGTAAAAGCATTTAGCGGGACCTGACATATGCCACATCTTCAATAACTAACCCTTACCGTCATTGTTTACCTTTTTCTTTCTTCAGTATTGATGGTTGCTAGGCAAGTGTTCTAACACTGAGTTTAACACCTCTCCGACCCCCCTCAAAAAAACTTTTAAAGTGAGTTTCCCGAAGCTGACCAAGCTGGCCTTGACTCATCATGCTATAACCCAGACAGGCCTTGAGCTGTGAACTTTATTCCTCAGCCTAGCAAGAGGGTGGCTGGGGTTACAGGCCCGTGCCACCAGGCTTGGCATCGTCAAGTGCTGCTCCTGTTACTTGCTGTGAGGCAAGTCTTCAATCAACTGCAAAGTAATAAAAGGTTTCCTTTCCAGGGCTTTACACGCCCCCTTCCACCGCCATCATAAGCACAGAAGCCCCGGTGCATTATGTAGCCCAAGGATACGCTCACTGTATAATATCTCTCTGGGAAGCTGGGTACCAGACAAAACCCCCAGGCTCCCTCCATGAGCTCAGGAATACAGCAATCAGAGAGATTTGAGCAAAGAGATCTCTATCAAGCAATTTACCAAGGAGATGCCCACCCTTGCCCATCTCAGAGCCCTTTGTAGCATTTAAGGAGAGACATTGTTATTCTAGATAGATATCTGAACTGTTTAGATTCTCACGGAAAATACTTCACTAACACACACTCTTTATTTTTACTTTTTAATATCTACTTATTTTCTTAGAGATGGGGACTCACGGTGGAGCTCTGGCTGGCCTGAAACACTTTCTGCACCCCAGCCTGCCATCAAACTTGTAGAGATCTGCTTTACTTCAGCCCCCTGAGTGGTGAGCTATTCTTATAGAAATACTTCAGGAATATAGACAAAACTGCAACATAAATCAATGTACATTTCTCAGGCTCAAATATACACAATTTTTCAGCCAGTGTTTCCCCCATCCTGGTAAATTGCCCTTCATCAATGCCTGCCAGCTGGAATGAACTTACCTTTCAGCTGACACGGGGCAAGTTATCCTGCCTCGGGCGAGGGTAGGGGATGTGTTCGCTGGTAAGGAGTGAGCAGAAGACAAGGACTGTGCAGGGGATTGTACAGCATTAACAAAGTACAGAACAGTCTCCTAAGGAGTTACCTAGTCTAGAATGCCAATGGTGTTTCCATGAGGTTCAGATACCTCTCCTTTGGGGAAAATGAGGCAGGCTCACAGAGAGACTGCACACACTCCATTCTATCCAATTCTGAATGCTCAACAATTGGGACTGGGTTAAAACACATATACACACACACAGAGGTCTGGGCAATGCAGTAACAGTAATATTGTTGTCTCCAGATGTTATTGGAGGGCATTGGCAAAAAAAACCCCAAACTCTTAAGTATCAGGAAAAGCAAAGCATAGTTAGACTGGTAGCTGTAGTATTCTGGATGGATTTCTAAATAACTACAATGTGAACCAGAAATGTAATATTAAATGTTGTAGAAGATAGATTTAATAAGTTAAAATAAACAAATGAAATTAATTTTAATGGCATATTTTCTCAAACATAATGAATCTAAAATATCACCCTCAACATATTATTAACATTAAAATTGTCAGATATTTCACTCTTGTCGTTTAAAATTCTTTATGGGAGTTGCACATTTGGCACCTGTGAATTTAGCCTCGGCCCATTTCAAGCATTCAAGAGCCACCAACGTCTGAGGGTTACTTACTCTGGGACAAACATCCAGAGAGAAAGATTCCTGGAAGAATTGCTGCCCGGACCCCGGGGAGAACTTTAAAGCCATGTATGCTTTCGTACACATGTTCTCCTCTCTGTTGCTTTTATGACTTGAATTATCATATAGAAGTAAAGACGGATCAAACTACACGCACTTTGAAAGGACAAAGAGAAAGGATGCCCTGTGAGGCTTCATGAATGCATCCTGCTCACTCATTGAAAATGATGGATTGTGTGGATTTCAGAGAATGGGTTGCTGCCACGGATTCCTTTGTCTGATGGCAAGGTCAAGGCCATTCTTGCCAAGTGGGTCCAGAAAGCCAATCTCCTACTACCTCAAAACACATCCTAGTAGTGACAAAGAGCCTTTCTTCTGTTTTCCTGGACAGGCAGGGCTTTTGTGCACACTCACACATGAATACCCACATTTGCACAGACTGAATATCTGATGAGAACATTTTTACCCGTTACTCTAGGGACACGAGCTTATTGCCTGATTTTTGTTTCATTCATTCACTCATCCATCCATTCATTCATTCATTCACTAGAGAGAGTTCCTGGCCTCAACCTCCTAATCCTCCTGCCTCAACCTTCTCAGAAGTGGAATTATTGTTCTGGACACAATGCTCAGCCTACGTACGCTTTAAATGTGGTCTGTATGCACCAGCTCCTTAGTAAGCTCATAGCCAGTGACTCTCAGTTCCAGAAAGCCTTTTTGCAAACAAAAGTTCAGAATTTAGAGATCTTGCAAGCTCAGCAATTTCTGTCTGAATTCAGAAGTTCCAGGGCGCCAGTGGCAAGGCCCTGCATGGTCTTCATCCTCAGAATAAGACCATAATGTCCCTAACATCTGACTCAAGTTTATAAAGACAGGGCAGCTGGGTCCTTCAGAGTGGCCCCATACCATCCTCCTTGAAGGAAGCTGAGGGCAGGAGAAGGAAGATGATCTCAAATTTTAGTATCAGTCTTTGGAAATCAGATTCCACTTCTACTCAAGATCTTAACTTGGGGCAGGGAACAAAAGGTCTGGATGCGTTTCCTCTCTGTTTCTAGCAGTCTTTCTCTAATAAGCTATGGCATGTAAAAAAAATCAGCATCTTGAAATTATATTTAAGGATAAAGGTGATTAGCCTCCTCGATAACTTACCTAGGAGCCAGCATTTACCAGGTCCTCACTGGAAATGGAAGGATACCCTAAAAGCTTGGCATGCAGGAAATCCAGCGCCTCTCCCAACTCTCCATAAAGGAAGAACCAGTTTGACACAACTGTTTTAACACAGGACAAAAACCACTTTAACTCAGAATGCCACAAAGCTAAAGAGTAGGGCTGAATCCCCAAACCAAGATTCTGAACCCCAAACTCTTAAGCAACAACACAAGACTTACTGTAGAACTTTACAGTGTCCCTGTAAGGAGGGTCACTCAACTCACAGTAGGGAAACTGGTGACTGGATGTGCTACCCTGCCACCATACCTAAGAACTGGCCTCTACAGGCTTAGTTCACCAGCCTGCCAAGACTTACAGACGGAACAGAACCATGCTGGCACCTAAAAACATTTAAATTTCCATTAAAAAACCAGCCCTGTTCTGAAGCACCTGTGAAGGAAGGAGCCACAGAGGTTCACAGGCAGAAATAGGACTTTCAAGTGCATTTCTGGAAATGGAGAAATAGAGGGAGAAAATTGAGTGTGACCCTGGCCACTGGGCCTGTGACCCTAAGACAGAGTGTGACCCTGGCCACTGGGCCTGTGACCCTAAGACAGAGTGTGATCCTGGCCACTGGGCCTGTGACCCTAAGACAGAGTGTGATTCTGGCCACTGGGCCTGTGACCCCTAATCCTGGATTTTAGCTTTGGCCTTTCCTCCAACAGTGTTCAGCTTACGGAAAGTCAGAGCAGGCCTGAGAAAAGAAGTGTACTTAGCTATTGCATTTTCCTTCCTCTGTAATCTGCCATCCAGGACTGGGTTAGAAGCAGTTGTATATGGAATCTGCACTTTCAACACAACTGACACCAGAGACGGCGCAGAACCCCCTATGCATCTCTACAGCTCAACCTTGAATGGTACCCCACCAAATGCTTGGGAATGAAGATGCTCCCTGAAGCACCCAGGTCTGTCCCCAGGGTGTGATGGCTTTAGTGTACCTGGCCAGTTTCATTCGGGCATCTGGGGCCCCAGAGCAGAAGAAAGGTCGCTCTGTGGGGAAAGGACTGAAGGAGAAACTTACAGAGAGTATCCACTACAGAACCCAGGGCAAAGGGAAGTAGCCGTCAGTGGGTAATAAGGATGCTAGTGGAGGGGTCTGGAGGAACAGCACCTTAACGTCCCCTGCTGGGGATAAGCCAAAGAGAGTGATGGCTTGCTATCTCGTAGCTAGAATCTTTCTGGAGACTAGTCAGCTTGTCCTCTACAAAAACAATGAGGCTCATGCACCCACCCATTCTCCCAAGAGTCGTGGTTTGTTTAATTAATAACACTTATTAATTTATCTTCTTGGTTCACTGACATATTGCTGGCATTTAAAGTGCAATGAAGAACAAGCAGATACTCAAAGAGGATTTGGTAAACAAAAGAAGGAATTTAACGTTTAAGGCCCTGTATAAATCCTGAGATAGAGACACTGAAGTAGTAACCACCCACCCACTGTGATGTCCCTTCCTTATTCCAGCACCCTGGCTCCCTCTGCCTGTCCACCCTCTCCAACCCTGGCTGTCCCGAACACCATGGACAAATCAGAAAACACAAACAGCCTAAAGAAATAAGCCAAACTTCTGGGCTTCGTGTCAATGTTGACCTCCAATGAGTAAAGGACGACAACGGCAAAAACAACAAAAACTAATACACCATTTTACATCTTAAGTCACACACACAAAAAAACTGCTGACCCATCATCACTGGCAAAGTTGCAGGGAAACAAACATTTGAACCAGTACTGATAGCAAATGCAAACTGGTGTGTTATGAGAGGCATGATGGTGGGATATGAGGAGAGATCAGAAATTCCATAAATTCTCTTGGAGTGATCCCTATGCTAAAGAAAAGAATTTGAGAAGCAGATATACTTAATGGATCTATGTGACATATAGCACAAAACCTAGACACAGCCTCAAGACTCCAACGAGGAGTGACATGTTAATCCACCCAAAAGGGTGGCATGGTATGAAGCAAGCCAAAGACCGTACGGAATACTCTGGGATGGAGATGCAGCTCAGAGGCAAAGCTCTTGTCTAGCACATGAGTCCCTCAGTTGGATCCCTAGGCCACCAAATAAAAGCACAAACAAAAAGTCACCAAATTCCATGATAAAGGGAAGTGTTACCTACATTATAACACATTTTTAAATGCATATAAATTCTATATGCTGTACTTTTGTTAAATACATATGTATTCAGTGTCACCATAGAAGGAAATGTCTGTCTCTCTCTGCGTGCACTCTGTGTGTGTTACGCTCAGTGCCAGGATTTTAGATTAGTTGTACTTTATATTTGGTCTATTTTCCTACCATTTAAAATTCCTACCATGGAGGCTCAACAGTTAAGAATTACTTGCTGCTCTAGTTGAGGGCTAGAGTTTGGTTCCCAGAACTCATGCTGAAGAATTCACAACTTTCTGTAACTCCAGCTTCAGAAGATCTGTTGGGGTACCTGTACATACACATGCACATACACACGCGCACACACATGCACACACACACACACACACACATGCACAAACACAACAAAATATTTAAAAAGTATTCTCAGAGCTGGCGAGATGGCCCAGCCATTAAAACTGACTTTCTCACACAGACATACATGCAAGCTAAACACCAATGCACATAAAATAAAAAAAAAATTATTAAAAAACAAAAAGACCGACTTCTGCTCTTCCGGAAGACCTTTTCTGATATAAACATTTCTAGCTCCTTTTGCATATTAATGTTTTTTGAAAATGCTTATAAATTCCCTTGACATACTTGGAAGAAAAAAAAACATTGGGAATTGATTTAAAAAAAAAAAGAGGATATAGCCACTTAGAAAAGATGCTTAGGTTTCCAGTTCATTATCTGATAGTCAAACACCCTAGTATTTCCATTTACTTTGGCACCCTAGCACGATAGGAAAAGGTGGACTCAGAAAGCACCCCCAGCAGGATGGCTGCCGGCAGAAACCCTGGGTGTGCGGTTGCCTTTCCATCATCCCTCTGTCATCAGCCAGACTGGGAACCTGCAATATTCCTTGGTTTTCTCTGAGTCTACGGGGCCCACAACACCTCACTCAATGTCCACCTGAAGGGGTGACAGATAGGACCGGCACGGAGGAAGAAGAGTTTTCCTCTAGGATGTGGCTTAGCTTCAACTACAGTAAGCCTAATTCACTAATGACTGTGCCTCTAAGAAGCAGCAAGCAAGAAAACTTCGATGTCTGTGTTCTGGGAGCTCACAGGACTCATGAATCTTCCAGAGTAGCCTCCATGATACTCACCCATGGGGAGCGACCCTTGAAGCTGTAGCCAGAAACAAATTAAATGAATGACTTTCCGGGGCAGTGAAAGTGGGATGGGGGTGGAGTGATGGGGTGACTTCCATTTAGGATCCCAAGGAGAGGGATCCGAAGGGAGGGTGAATGGCTGGTCCATGGAAGGAGCCACAGTCCCCACTCCATACGCTGAAATCAGGTCTGAAGGGTGACTCCAGACAAGAGAAGAAATCTGCCTCACAATGTCATGTTTAGAAACTTCATGCCCCCAATTCACGCCAACTACACTATATGCAAAGTACATGCTCTCAGTTCCATGGAATGTTGTGATGTGTGTCAAATTAATAAATTCTTTGAGGAGAAACTAATGGCAAATGGAAGCTTTCAACAACATTTCGTCCTTCTTTTTACATTTATTTCCTTAGAGACAGAGAGGGTCACGCTGCAATCTGAGTGCACAGGTCTGACCACACCATACTGGAGTCAGGGCTTTCCTCCCACCATGTACTTGAAAACTGAACTCAGCTTCTCAAGTTTGGCAGCATCATTACTCACTAAGACACCTCCAAGAGCATTGGCAACCTTTCAAAACTAATTATATTCTCATGCTGGAGATATGGCTCAGTGGTTAAGAGCACCAGATACTCTTTCAGAGGACCCAGGTTCAATTCCCATCACCCACGTGGCAGCTCAGAACTGTCTATAGCTCCAGTTCCAGGGGATCTGAAGTCCTCATACATGCAGACATATAGACAGACATATGAAATAAAAATAAATTGCAACAAAACTTTAAAAAAAACTTTAAAAAAGCACAAATTATATTCTCTCCCAATAGCCCACATAGAGAAGCTAGCAGTCACAATGAACTGAAAGGGATGTAACGAAAAGCTCAGGGTAGCAAGAGGAAAGGACTTAGCAGTGAGTGACACTCACCATGACAACCTTAAAGCTCAGGTATAGGTATGGGGACTGGAAACAGAGTACAGAGCACAAATGTACAGGGACAGATCACCATATCAAAACCAATGGTGAGGAACAGAGAAGTGACAAACTGCTTGGCAATGTTGCCAGGGGTATTTTTCATCCCATATTTTTTGTTTTTATAGTTATCTTATAATGTTATAATATAATGGAAAAATAAGCATTTTATTCAAAATCACCCATAGAGATGGACTGTTCCTCCTTCTCCAGTAGTTCTTTACCGGCACTTAGTCCTCCAATTCATCTAAGCACATGGCTTTTCCTCTTTGCTACCCATTCCCTATGTGCTTGAGGATGAGAGGCTGGCTCAGGAACTGGGAACATGATCAACTGCGTTTCATGATTTTTGAGTAAAAGAGACCTTTGATGTTCACAGTTAACTTGAAAGACAGATGCACCCATCAAAGACTACCTATATTAGTAGAAGGTAAGGGTGACAGACTGACTTGTGGCTCAGGTTCAAACTAGTTCCTTACTAATCTAGAGAGTATGTTAACCACACCAAGCTATAGCACAGTTTAGAATAGTGAAACAGTACACTCTATACAGAGACCAAGTGCAGCCCTGATTTCTACACCACTGAGTTAAAGGGTGTTTGGAAAGGGCTTTAAAAAAAAAAAAACGTAAGATTGTGCTGTTCCTTCATCACTGGTTGAACTATGACACAGACGAGGCTGCAAAGATTGGGGATAAATGTGTGACCTTAACAAAGAGAGGAGTAGAATGGTATTAAGGTAAAAAAAAAAACCCAAAAACCAAAAAACCAAACAACAAAAAAACAAAAAACAGCTGAGTTAGCTTTTTCTTGTGACAAACTGTCTGAGCAAAAGAACTGAAAAGAAGGGAAAGGTATCTTGGCCCACCGTCTCAGAGGGCTCAGCCCGTGGCCCACCATCTCAGAGGGCTCAGCCTGTGGCCCACCGTCTCAGAGGGCTCAGCCCATGGCCCACTGGTTCTGTTTCCGGCCTGATACAAAGCGGAATAATGTAGTGGCAGAAAGCATCTAGTTGAGAAATTCCTTACATTATGGTAAACGGGAAGCCAAGAGTAAGAGAGACGAGAAGAGTACCCCCAACTGTCGTCCTCCATCCAGAGCCCACCTCAAAAGTGACCAGTTAGGATCAATCATTTCTCAACAGAAACAGCTGAGAATCAAAACACTTAGCACACAAGGGCCTGGGGACAATTTATACCTAAACCACATGATCATTTAACAAGTCATTAGGTAAAATCAGAACAAATTACCAAATTAAAACTCAAATACATTTTTCTGTCTTTGAGATCATAACTAACTTCATATAGATACACATAGTGGCCAGGTCTCTGCTACCATCTCTTTGACCTCTTAACACTGTGTGATATGGCTGACAACCTTCAAAACACCCCAATAATTTTCTCATTCAAGACAGTCTCAACATTTCTCTGTGTTTGTGTGTGTGTGCACTTATTCATGTGTGCAAATCTATATGTGTGCATGTGTGTGGAAACTAGAGGACAACCTCGGCTGTTGGTTCCTAGGGTGCTGCCCACTTTGTTTTCTAAGACAGAGTCTGTTGTTGGCTTGGAACTTGTTGGATGGGCTGAGGAGGCTGCCTAGTAAGCCCCAGGATTCTATGTCTATGTCCCCTGTCCCAGTACTGGAATTACAATACACCTCACTATACTTGGTTTATCCTCAGATCCACATACTGTGACAAGTACTTCATCGAGTGAGCTGTTATCCTAGCCCTTCCTCCCATGTTTGACCCTAGTTCCTCAATGTCCTTGATAAACTTTCTCACACGGGCTCTGGGCCTTTCTAATTTGTGTCTAAGCAGCACTCCCTTGGAGCGCGCATGAGGCCTTGTGTCTGACATATCTCTTATATACCTGTAAATCCTACGTTGATAGCCTCTAGCTAGAATATTTTTGGAACTACATATCCAAAGGCTCATGGGGATCTCATCTGAGTGACAATGAACAGCTGCAAACCCCAACGTTCACCACTGCCCTCTCGGGCCCCCTCCCTGCACCACCTACACTGGGCCAGCTCACTGGTGTCCCTCCTCCAGCCAATGACAATTCCATCCAATTAGAAACAGCTCGGAGTAAAACTTCCAGCCTTCCACCTGACTCCTTTCTCTGTGAATTCTCTTAGTAATACCCTACCACGCGGGAAGAAAGTCTTTTGAGTCCCTTTTGACAAAATACCATCTCTCTACTAGAAAAGTCTCCAGCTTACCTTAAATAAACTCCAACGGCAACGGGGTCTCACCAGGCACTGTGGCCACCGGCAGTCTAAATCACCTAGTCTTCATTCTATCTCCCAGGGCTTCACGGGTACCCTCCTTAAATGGCCTCCCTCCTATGGCCTCCGTCACCCACAGGCTATTTTCAAGTCAGGGTTTTTGAGTGAAACACTTGAAGCAGGCATTCTTTTGCTGCCCTTCCAAGGATCTCATTTTTATAAGGATACAGAAAGTCATGTTTCTTCTTGATCTTATGCCCCATCATCCTCTTGTTTGCTGCCACCCGCAAGACACCTCTCTCAGCGCATGCTCAAATGTGTCCGCTCCACAGTGAGACTTCCAAGGACCACCTATCTGGAGTTGTAGCCTTCCCCTCTGGTACCTGACCCCTCTCACCAGGTTCTGCTATCATCCGCACACTCTCATGATGTCTGCCTGACACACTGCCCAGAGCAATGGGCAGGGGACTTGGTCACTGCCGTTCACTTCTGTGTCCCCACTGACACCATCACCGCCACCCAATGGGAAAACAGGCAAGGCACATAAGTCGCTGGAACTAATACTACTTACTCACTGTAAGTAAAAGCCCAGCTGAAACAAAATTTAGTCCTCTCACTGAGGCCAATGGATCCAAACTGGCTATTTTAATATGCCATCAATAATGAAAAACATGAACAGTTTTCATACTTTTTCAATATGAAAGCCTTGAAATATTTTATGGAGTGATACCCATACCACATGGAAATTCTTGTTAACTATAAGACAAGTGTTCAACAACCACAAGTAGAGAGTGGCTTTCTTACTAGACTGGGGAGGGGGGGCCTAGCACAATGCCTGGCGCAGAGAAGACATTTAATAAAGATGTGGTGAACAGACGAGCAAATGAATCAATGGAACTTGCAGACTGGATTAATTTCCATCACAGAAACTAAGTTTAACAAGCCTCATAGTAAGCATTTCTAACGCGAGACATGTCAGGAAATGATGCTACCGCATGCACTTCACTTAAAGACGGCCTTGGGGGCTAGAGAGGGGCTCAGTGGGTGAAGTGATTCCCAGGAAAGTGTGAGGAACCGAGTTCAGATCTCTAGAACACATGTAAAGTCAGATGCATACATCTGCAATCCTAGCACTCATGGCCAGATGCGAGGCAGACAAGAGAACACCTGGAAGCTTGTCTAAAACAAGGAGTTAGGCAGGGGCCAACACCTGAACTACACACACACACACACACACACCCCACCCCTGTCTTGACTATAATCCACTACAATGATTGCCTAATTCACAAATTGGTCCCAACTCCTACTCTGAAAACCAATGTTCTAAACTTCCGAGTTGCGCAACCTGTAATGAACGGCTCTCAGGACACTTCCTCTGACTTCCAGCAACTGCCTGGCAGTCTCAGCCAACAGGCGGCTAACAGGCAAGGAGGGCTAGTCCAAGTACTGCATGAACCAGTAGACGGAAATAATCCGTCCACCCGGTGATGCCGGTTTGCTTTTTTAATTAAGAGTCATTTTCTGTAACTTATCACACTGTCAGGTAATTAACAAAACATGTAATTACCTTTAATTATATGCTACCTATGGACTAATACACAAAATTCAAGGGGGAAGCTGCAGGATTTTCACACTTCAAAAAGACTGGGTTTGAACAGAGTAGAAAAATAGAGGAATTTTTTTCATCCCCTCCCCCCGATTCATTACCCTTTATCCAAAGGCCACGGAAGTGTAATAGTTCATATCAGGGGCAGAGAACAGGCAAACGATTAAGCTTCATTTCATTTTTACAAAGTCTCAATCATGAGGCGTCCTTTAGAAAGATACCACAAACATCATCTCCAAAGCAGGAATCGTCAGGACAAGCACAAACCTGTGAAGGAAGGTTCTAGCCACTGCCATCATGGCTCCCCTGAGAACCGAGGGAGAGTACGAACAAGATTCCCATGCATGTACTATGCCCTTTTTGATGTTTTTGCGTACACATGTGTGTTTGGGTGTGTGTTCCTGTCTGGGTGCACACGTGTGAAGTCTAGAGAACAACCTGAACGTCATTCCTCTTAAGATGGTGGCTCTCATTGGCTTGCTAAACATGATGGGTCAGCTGGCCAGTGCTCAGAGAATCAGGGTCTATTCCTCGGCTCTTGATTCCAAGCCTGTCCCACCATCCCCATGGTATATCTTTGTTCAGTCTTTCCTGTGGTTTCTGGGGATCCAACTCAGGTCCCCACACACATTCCTAACCTAACTAGCTCTTCCCCGCTGCATTTCTACATAATTACTGGTTGTATTTCTTCCTGAAGGTTCCGCATCATGCAAGAAAAGTGAGATTTACTACATTGTCATTAAGTTGACCAGCTACCACCTCACATGAGGACTTCTAGAATGTTTGGGGTGAGCTGTTAAAAAATGTGGGCCTTCGGCAGATGGGACACCATTTTAAAGGTATGTCTGGGATTGTGGAAATAGTTCAGAATGAAATCTCTTGCCTAGCACATGTGAGGCTCTGGGTTTAATCTCCAGTACCACAAAGGTTGTGGGGAGTATGTATATATTCCTTTCCTGATTTTGTTTTATGTGTATGGTTGTTTTGGCTGCATGTATGTTTTAGCACCATATGCCAAATGAGGCCAGAAGAGAGTGTTGAATTCACTGGAACTAAAGTTGCAGATGGTTGCAAGCTGCCATGTGGGTGCTGGGAATTGAACCTTGGTCCTCTAGAAGCACAACAAGTGCCCTTAACCTCAGCCATCACTCCAGCCATGCCCTCCTTCTATTTTTTTATTCACTGTGTAAAATATAGCCACTTGCACATTGCTACAAATACTATCTTCACTATGAAATATGTTCTTATGTGCATTTGAACAAATGATCTCTGCAGAACATCAATTGAACCAAGCGTGTTTCCCTGAAAAATCAATATGTCTAACCATATTTTTCTTATGGTTTTCTTATGGCACAAGAAGAGGCTAAGTTAGTTTAAAATCATGGTAACAGTGCTGAAGAATGACCAAGTCAGTTTGGGGGCCCCTACTGCCAGCAAGATTTGCCGAAAAAGGCAGAGGCAGGAAGCTCATAAGTTAGACGTCAGCCTGTGATACAGTGAGTTCCAGGACAGCCTGAACTACAAAGTGAGACCCTAACTCAAAAAACAAGCCAACAAACAAAAGCAGCTGAGTTTGAAAACCAAGAATAAAATTTAGAAGTTTAACTGCTGAGAGTTTTGGAGCCTGTCCTGACACTCACTCTGTAGACCAGCCTAGCCTCAAATGCATAGAGGTCCACCTGCCTCTGCCACCCGAGTGCTGGGATTAAAGGCATGCGCCACCACTGCCTGGCACCCTGGACAATCTTTAACATGACTCTACTCCAGGGAAGAATTCAGTCTCCAAGCAGCAGAGACTACATGATTCCATTCACACCTAAAGCAAGCAAAGCTAACAGGACAGAAGGAAGAGTAATGGCTGTCAATAGGTTAAATAGAGGGCAAAATAGAAAAGGGCGGCGATCTGATGCAAAGATTTCCTTCTTGGTTGACGAAATGACACACCATGTAAGATGGCAGACAGCAAAAAGTCTGAGGACCCAAAGCACCCGTACAGCGAACATTCTTTAAATGAGCGAATAAAATCATGTGTTGATTATAAATTCAAAAACTCTGAATATGAAACACTAAGCTGCCTAACAACTCACAACAGCATTGTTGTGCAGAGGACAAGAAAATCAACCTCACACTTCTGCACTGGGCTGAAACACATCACTGGGCAACTTCTGGTCCTCGCTCTGGGTCACTTTCAAACAGCAACCATAGTTAGCCTTTCTACAGTCATTATTGGCAGTTGAGTCTGTCTTCTGTCTGTAACATAAACTCCGAGAGGACAGAGACTACATCCTTTTCAGGTGGAACTACACTCTGAGGGTTCAGCGAAGAACTATTAACAGAGATCTGTGCTAACAATTTAGGTGTGTGCACAAGTACACCTACATGCATAAATAAATGTAAGTTAGCAAGGGAGGGAGAAAGGGAGGAAGGGAGGAAGGGAAGAGGGAAAGGGGCAGGGAGGAACAGGGAAACAGAGGGAGGGAGCAAGGGATGGAGGGAGAGGGAGTTAGCAAGGGACAGAAAGAGGGAGGGTCAGATTGGAGTAATTCACTCCATAAAGAAGTTATGGATGCTCTAACCTCTTATATTTGCTCCTCAGTCACTTCAGTCTCTCTTCACTCAAAAACATTTCCCAGCAGCCCTTGAAACTCCGTGGCGCCCTTCCCTAATCTCACCAATTACAGGTCAAGAGGTGTCATGTGAGCAATCTTTAACTTTGGCTTCAAAGAAAATGGAGTAGTTTGGGCTTTCCATGTTGTGGCACACAGGCACACAGCTTGGCTTCAGGTACACAGATAAGGAGAGAGTCCCCGGGGCAGAGAGAGAGGATATAAAAGCCTCCCTGGGCAAAGAGACTAGCTGGATGCTACATGACCCAAGTCAACGAACGTTCAATTTCAAACACTAACTGCAGCAACAGAGATTGCAGCCTGGTCGTTACAATCAGACCCAGGTGTGCGGTGTATCTAGACAAAGAGGAGTCCAATGGCTAGCTAGGGGGGGGGGGGCTAGTCGATCATATTTGGGCCAGTGTAGCCATCCAGCAATGCAGGAAAGACTTTGCAACACAGAGTCCACAGTATTAAGTTCATAGGCACAATTTAAATTAAATGCTGAAAGTTTTCCTTCTGCTTTTTCATATATATGTTAAATCCAGGTCTCATGTAGTCCAGGCTGGTCTCAGACTTGTTATGTGGGCAAAGTTGGCCCTGTAGCTGCTGGTGATCTTGTTGTCTTTGCTCCCATAGAGCTGGCATGACAGGCCTCCACCTTCACACCTGATTATCCACTGCTGCCCACTCAGACATGTCTGCTCCTTAATGGGCTATTGGAGTTGTTTGGTATTTGTAAAAGTAATTTGTAGCAACCTGTTGTCCATCTAAAATTACCAAGTTGCCGTTATATTTGTGATGAATTATGCCATCTTGCAATAAAGTGACAATGGAAACAAAAATACCCCCAAAGATGATTTGAGTGGAGCACCTTAGACGGTGCTGCTGCTAAGGAAACGCTGGAGTCACACAAATACACAGTTCGAAAAGAACGAGGGACGAACACATTTCAATTAGCTGAAAAGCATTTTAAACCTCTAGGAAATCATCCATACTATGCAAGGCACAATGAATGCAAACTGTGAACATGTACCATAGCACCTTCATTTAACATTAAAAAAAAATCTCAAAATGGGGAAGGCGAAAAATTACTATAATTGTACTTTACTTGAAGTTGTTTTTTTTTTTTTAACTTTCTCACAAATAAGCTGATCATTTAAAAAGAATCAGAAGCACCACATAAACCAGGAAGCATAGGGATATCTTACATTTGAAGGCAATTATCTGGGCCGAGTGGTATAAGCCTCTAACCACAGCACATTGGGGGCACCCAGAGGAGGAGCCCTGAGGCTCAGGGCCCAGACAGTCCAGTCCAATTGGTGCTTCAGGTTCAGTGAGAGACGCTGTCTCAGGAAATCAGGGGAGAGTGACTGACAAAAGTACCTCATGTTGACATCTAGACTCCAAAGAAACGCTCAGAAGTATATACACATACAAGCGTACATCAAATATACATATATGCATCTGTGTACATACAGTACGGGTGTGTGTGCATGTGTGTGCACATGCGTTCTTCAACTCAAGCTCATCCAGAATTAAGCAACAGAATGATAAAATTTTAGAAATCAGGTTGACACACAAAATGCTTCTTTCTCTTGCTGTACAAGCAATACATACACAAACATATATACACACATACACGTGTGAATTTGTCTTGAAGGATATTTGACCCTGTCTAAAAGTAAATTTGGGGGGCAAAAGAGAGATTGAGTGGATAGTGTAGGACCAAAAGAATGTCAAATAACAAAATGTTTATTGAGAATAAAAATGAAGGTGCCATGTAAGGAACAAAAACCAAGCTCACAAAGGCAGAAATGAAAGAAAAAAAAGAAACAGATTAAGCAAAATTTTCTTTTCTTTTACTTTTCTTTTATGTGCATTGGTGCTTTGCTTGCAAGTATGCCTGTATGAAGGTGTCAGATCCACTGGAACTGGAGTTACAGAGAGTTGTGAACTGCCATGTGGGTGTTGGGAACTGAACCTGGGTCCTCTGGAAGAACAGCCAGTGATTCTAACCTCTGAGTTATCTCCCTAGCCCCCAAGCAAAAATTCTTATACTGAGTCCCAAGAAATCTAGTCAATGAAAAATTATATCAGAGCAAGCCTAGCATTAGAGGCATGCACCACCATGCCCCACCAAGTTTTCTTCTGAGCTCCCTGTTAGCTTTGATGAATCTCAATTTTCAGCTTTTCCTGTGTTTCTAACAGCACAAGAGGAATTAATGCCGGAGGAGCATCCTGAATTAGGATCTCTACTAGAGGTGACAACATTCAGAGCATGAGGAGTGGCTGAGACAGAGGTCTGAGTGACCCCAAAACAGGAAACATTTACTAGACAGTACTTGGCAGGAAGCCCCAAACTGAGCCTCAGGCCAGGGAAGCTTTCCCTTTGCCCTTGCCACAGTGGCCAGGGAAGCCTTCCCTTAGCCCATCCCACTGTGGCCAGAAAACCCTTCCCTTAGCCCATCCCACAGTGGCCAGAAAACCCTTCCCTTAGCCCATCCCACAGTGGCCAGAAAACCCTTCCCTTAGCCCATCCCACAGTGGCCAGAAAACCCTTCCCTTAGCCCATCCCACAGTGGCCAATAAAAGGCCACATGCTCATCAGCATCACCCTCTTCCAGGCTGGAATATCTGAACAGACATGAAATACTTCTGGACATGAATTTCCCCAAAGAGCATAGATAATGAAACGAAGCAAATCTGAAATGCAGGGCCCAAAAGCAAATACACCAGAAAGAACTCTAAAACAAACCTACTGTCTCCATGATGTACTCCAGAACCAAAGCCCCCATGTGAGACCGAAGACAAAACTGATGCAATAATCTCCATGCTATCGAGGTTCTAGAATGTCTCTATCTTACAAACACGCTGAACAAGACAGCAAAGCCAAGATAGGATTCAGTACGGCCACAGAGCAACTATTAAATGGACACTTACCTACTACATCAAATGGAACTACTTACTACAGGCCAAAATTAAAACGTGAGATGGAAAGGCTAGTTCAACTCAAGAAAAAAAAAAAGGCACAGGGAGGTCTTCACTAAAAATACAAATACACTTGTATTAAAACTTAAAAAATAAATAAATGGACACCATAAAAATAAATTTAAATTCCACACACCAAAAAAAACCTGAAATTCACTCCTTTAGACGGTCAAGGGCTTAACTCTGAGATGCTCCCAAATGCAAACACCCGGCATACATGGCCACTTAGTGGGAGTATTTCATCTGCTCCCTCAAAAACATGAATTTCAGGAAATGAAATTTGGCCTTCATCCGTCAAACCACATTAAGGCTCTCTGAAAACTTTGAATTTTAAAGCCAAGTACTCGTTTGATTTCCAAGTGAGGTCAAGAAAATGAGACAGCACAGTGCTGACATTCAGGGCTGTGCCCCACACTGCTAAGCAGTGACACCAGAGTGGCCTGTTGTTATGGCTCCTGACTATTAATTCCTGAAAGAAGGTGATTAGAAAGGCGGCAGATGAGCATCCATAGGACGCCATCACTGCAGCACAGAGCACGGACGCGCGCTCCTCATGTCTGAGGCAGGTTACTTTTATGAACCACCACTGTGATGTGAGCAAGCCCTTTCTAGCTGTAAGCCCGTAAAACATACAAGCAAAAATTAATTAAAGTTCAGCTTCAACAAACTGAGGAATAAAGTATGATATTATTTGGGGGAACAAAGAATATGGATTGGCTATTCCTTTAAGGGAATCTTTAATCTTTTAAAGGTTTCTGCCCACATGCCACACATGCACATCGACACACGTGTTTATATGCATGTTCATATCAACAGAAGAGGAAGTGACCAAATCCCAGGTCCCAAAGGCCGAAACAGTTTTAGCTACAAGTCCAACAATTACCTATGATTTTTACCTTATTTTTTTTTTGCTTCTGTAATTCAATCTTCAGTTATAGTCACCTCAAAAGGTCACTTCTCACCCTGAAATCAAAACAGAAACAACACATCACAATCCCAGTGACAAGGAGAATCTCACAATGTCCAGCATCCACACAAGCCAGAGGACCAGGAGTTTAACTGCACATCCCGGAGATTTCTCAGTTCACAGAAACAAGGCTGGGATCTTCACTCTAAGACCATAAACCCAACAGGGACAGGGAAAGTGAAGACGAAACACTTCCGACTTTTCCTAAGAACTCTTTCTTGCTTCGTTATCTAATAATTCATTTTCGAGTGGAAGAATACACGACTCACGGGCCTCTGTTTTTGGAAACCCGACTGGTACTTGAATGTGTGTGTTTGGTTCATGTCCACAGCATCTCTAACTTCATTAAAGCATCAGGCTTATTTTTCTCCTCTCCGAAAGTGAGCTTGCACTTGCAGACATGATGCTTTCTGTCACTCTGAACGTTTCAAAATAATTTTCTTTTTTTAAAGGCACCATTTTCTACTTGGGGAGGGGCAAGGGGTTAATTGCTGTTGAAAGCCGCTCACAGAATATTTAGCACTTAGCATCTATCTCTACCAGATCCACTACATTAGATAAAAATGGTTCATGTCACATGAAATAAACAAATGAAACCAAGCTTCCCAAAACACAAAGGAAGTGAGGAACACATTTCAACCCACATCTCCTCCGCATCTCCTCCGCATCTCCACCGCCCCTCAGCAAAACTCCTCTGTGCCTTGTAAGAAATGTCAGAAGCTGCCTCTTCCTGTTCAAGTAACTAGAATCAGCACATGGCCCAAGTGAAAAAGACAAAGATTAGCTTGTTAATTTAGACCATGGTAGCGAAGGTGCAGGGTTCATCCCACCTCCTTAAAGAAATACTAGAATATGAGATGGTGAGATCCTATCATGTTACTAGCTGGCTAACAGCATTTTGCTACTGCCCGGTAGAGTATGGAATGGAGCAGATCCCCGCTCACCCTCTGCTGGCAGCCCTGAATGGGAAAGGCCAAGGCTTCTCCCTTTTCTAGGGCTGGGAAGTGGCACTTTCATGCCGACCTCTGACATTTCCACAAACAAGGGGTATGCAGATTCTTGCCATGCTGACTGGAAAAAAAGATGCAGGCCGTGAGTGAAATCAGAATTTTCGTGTTTACTGTTAAGAGGAAATTGGAGGTTTTCACCATAAATCTTTACCTTTTAGGTGGGGGAAAACCCTAGCACGGGAGTTTAAAATGACAGCCCTGCAACTTGTACCCAAACCTTTTTTTTTGTTTTTACACAAAACAATTCAAACTGAAAATGAAAACCGTGTGCCTTCCCGCTGATGCGTCCACTCAGGATTGCCTTCTTGTTTCGTAGCGAACAGCAACAAGAAAGCGCAGCTACCATCACATGTTCAAGGCAGACCAGGAGCCTGGGAGGTACCCCCACTCCACTTGAGGCACACAGCATCTCCTACACAAGAAATGGCGCTCCCAAAAATCAAAACTTTTAAAACTATACTGTTATTTGCAGTCCGAGGGACAACACTCAAGGTCCCTCACGTGCTAGGCAAGCACTTGACCACTTAGCTACACGACCAGAATTCATCAAATCTTAAATAAAAAATAAGTGAACTCTGGCAGACCCTGCTCAATCCAAATCAAGAAGGCCCCTTTCTCCCTCCCCTTTCCTGGAGACTTACTCCAATGCATGTGCTTTAAACTAATTTATATGTTTATCTATTGAGCTGGGCCTATTTTTGCATGTTTGGCAGAAGGGCCTATAGTATTAGACTTTGCAATGCAGATGAGATTTGCTATCATATAGGCAAGGCAAACAACTGGACCTCATTAAAATTTAATTTCCAAAGAAAACTGCTGAAAGGCCTACTTTGAATAAAGTTATCTATCTCTAGTGTTGCATCTGAACCGACAGAACAAATTCCAGGTAAGCGTGAGGTCTCTCTGTTCACACAGCTGCCTAAAAAGCATAGTTCATAAGTGAGTGGAGGCAAAAACCAGACACTGGTTGATCCTCAATGTAACGTACGTGTCTTTTTTTCCACTAGGGAAATAAAAGCATGAAGAGTGAGAAACCGCACAATTAGACAACGGCCACGCTACCACACACAAACCCAGGCAGTGCAAAGCTGGCTACGTTTGATTTCCACTTATGCGTCAAGTATCGTCAGTAAGATATAAAACACATTCCATAAATTTTAATGCACACGCACATCTGACCACTCATTAATTTATTTCTGTTGATTTTACTTTTTTAGAAAGAAGGCATCCATTAGCCTAGTCCATCTGAAATGGTATTTTCTGAGTTTTGCTGCAGCAAGATTAATAGTTCAACAGCTGTTTGCCATCACGTGGAATTAAATGAAATGTGTCAATATAGAAGAAAAGAAAATAAGGGGTTAGGACTGAAGCCCGAGCCGCTAGCAGTACGTGCTTGGGAGAATCAGAAATCACCCACCGTAGTGAAAAAGATGCAACTTGCTTTTTCCCGAAGCATGGAACTTCGATTCCTAAAACTGTGTACTTTTACTGATCAAGTCAATCGACTATTTACTTGTCTGACTGCCGGCAGCACAAACGCAAAAGCTCAAATTAAACCATTGTGTAAAGCCTTTAAGTTCACACACACACTCGCGCACACAAACACACATGCACGCACACACGCGCGCACACGTATACAGTATAAAAGAACTGTCTTCCCTTTCAGGCCTGGTTTTAAAAGGCTGCCACCACACAGATGCCATGTTGTTTTCTTTTTCTCTTTTTAAGAACTTCCCTAGTGATTTTCTGTGTTAGAAGTGAGCCAGGCATATGGTAAACAGAAATTACTTTCCTTCCTGGCATTCTTTTTCCCATTAAAGATCCTATGAACTAGAATTTTCCAAGGCCTCTTCACTGCAGCCCGTGTTATTTACCTGAGGCTACAAGGTGACCACAAAGGCTGTGCTGAACCCCTGCACGTCACCTGCCACCTGTAGGGCTGGAAACCCAATATCTCAAGTGCTTCCTCTTTTTCTACTTCCCCCGCCCTCCCTCCTCCACCGGTTCACTGTGCGGTGCCCTGCGGTTGCCATCCTGCATCCAGGCTGCACTCTGGGTTTTGTCCCTCACTGGATCTGTGAGATATGAAACGCAACTGCCAGCTGGCATAGCTCCTTGGAACTGAAGCCCAAGTTAGCGGGTGAGATCCCACTTCACAGGGCTGGAAAGTAACAGCATACCTTCTATTTTTCACGCTCCAAGTAGTTCCCCCTTTCCCTTTCACAGCGGCTACAATAAACGATCCCCACCGCGAGGCCAGAACTCTCTTTCACAATACACAGTTACCACAAACTGATGCTGAAGGGTGACCACCATCATCTCTCTCCAGCCTCCATCCAGCACAGGCTGGGGGAAAAGCCACCGTGTGCCAGTCTTACCAGAGACACGAGGTGAGCCAAGCCATTCCAGGTCCATGGCAAAGGGGACAGTTTAGCAGGTGCAAGGGCCCAGGACTCAGCACTGTGCTTTCCTAAAGGACAGAGCATGGCTCAAACGTCCACACTCCCACATCCTCCTGCTGAACAGCAGAGACTTTCCTTGAGAAAATCGGTCCAAACGGGCCAGTTTCCAAGGGAGTACTGCCTCTTTAAGTCGTCAGTCTGAACTCATTTTGGCTTTCCTGTCTTATCTTCCAGTGATTTCTTAGAAAACAGAAGGCTATCGGCACATGCTGGACTGATTGAACACAAGAGTCACTTTATTTTCCACACTTAAGAAAATCCACGTTGAAATCAACCCCAGAGCGTAGCCCTGTGCTCTACAACTTCAACTACTGAGTCAGATTTAAGAAAATTTCAAAGGAGGGAAGGCAGAAAGACAAAGAAAACTAGGGGTGAGGGGGAGCAGAGTAGAGAATGAAAAGGGAAAGGAGGAAGGAAGGACATGGGAAATAAGTGTCTGTGTCGCGCAGGCATTCTGCAGCCAGGGGTGGCCTGAGACACACCCATGGCAGTTGGCTTATAAAGGCAACACTTCCTTTACTGGTCTCTATCAAAGAAATGACCAGCCACACACCACTGTGTCATTGTCCAAACCCCCTCCTGTCCCTGGGAGGAACATTTTACTGCCCTTTCTCTCCCTCTGGGGAAACAGCACAGAGTCTAACTTTGGGGATCTGTTCTGGTAGGCAAAACTCGAAAACCCCATACACAGTGCAACCATGTGCTACAGGCTACAGGCAACCCAGAGGATTGCGGAAGACATCACTCCAGGCTGGCTGGCGTTCCCCCAGGAAAACTACAGCCAAGGGCCTGTCTCAGTTGGAAAACTCATTCTCTTTTACCTTCCACTCAAGTAAAACCCTGGCCACGGTCATGTGAAAATATTTTATAGGTATCCTTTAACAACCTGTGCACGTTGAAACCCAAAAACAATATTTGCTGTTTTGCCTTTGAAGCGCTAACAAAGCCTTTGTTTTAGATTCGCCTTCAGTGTGCAATAAGAGTTAATAATCAAATCCATCCCAACCCCCACAAATGTTAAACAAAAAGATAAAAGAAATGCAAATAGCTATTGTCATGGAAAGTTAAAGTACCTGTCTGTATTTTTATGTGAAAACTATTATCTCTATCAATCAAAATTTAAGAATACAATAGTGCTAATCACAGAAGGTGCTCTGACGCCTTTACTTCTTTCCCCTTATTAAAAAAAAGTATTTTTCCTCTTAAAAAATGAGTATAAAAGTCATATACTTACAATTAGCTAGAATATTTGTAATTTTATCATTAAAAACCTTCAGCAGCCCCACAGCTAATAAATGCTTCTAAGTCTCTAGACTGATTGGTACCCAAGAAGACCCAAGCCCTCGCATATTTTAATAAGGTTGATGGAATTTCATTTTAATTCTCCCTGTTTCCAACCTGCGGGGGAACAGCACACTCTCCTGTTGGAAGGAGTTACTCAAAATGAGACAACAGTCGAGGAGAAGCAAAGAAGCCTTCGTTTTGATCCAATCCCTGCATCCAGCAATACCTTTATACAGGACATGAACCTTGGATGGTTCTCCTCATCTGTTTTGACAACTTGAATTGAAATGATAAACATTCTGCCCTGAAAAGAAAGTGGAATATCCCCAAATTGCCCAGAGTAATCCAAGTGCAGCAACTGCTGAGTCGTGTTCTAATTCACTTAAAAATAAAAATGATGGCTTGGGCTTTCTAAAGACGGTAAAAGAACAACAAGAGTAGCCAGACCCCAGATAGTCAAACAAACAGCTCAAGATTAGAATTCCTTGAACAAACACTTAAGCCAGGATGCCATTATGCAGACCCACTGAGCCCGGATAGATGTCCCCTCTGCCAGAGAGCCAAGGGGCTGTCATTTTCCCCCAAGCAAGATCAGATTTCCTTCCCTCTCCACTGCCTCTCAGAGCGTCAGGGCCAGCCTCTCATGTGTGCTATTAATATCAATGAGGAGACGATTCGATTTCCACAGAAGAAAACCTCTCGGATCTGAGCACAGACCTTCGGGGAGGACCCTGGCCCCACATCACAATACAGTAGCCGAGTTTTGCCGGCTTTCCTGCAGTTCAGCCTCACACACTGTGTGAAGCCTCTCACCAGACAATGGTAGCTCTAGCTGCAGGGTAGTTACAAAACAGGATTTGCTAGGACCAAGAACAGGCAAGCTGCGCTAGCCCTCTCCCTTTTCTTTTTTAATTCCTTCCTGTCCCCAAGAGCCTCACACTACCAGTTCAAAATTCAGCTGCCTTCCCTAAGAGGCACCTGTACTGGTTGGTCTCTTTCAAAGCAACCGGCAAGGGAAAACTGCCCAGGAACCAGGGCAGCTTTCTGTAGGCACTGAGAAGGGCAGCAAAGTGCCCTCTCAACACTTGCAAAATGAAACAAAAGTATCAGCTTGGCTTGGCACACACTTACCCATTCATGGTGAGGCAGCAGAGCTTAGGGGCAGGAGAGGCGAGTCTCTCGCAGGACAAAACCGAAGTTCAAGAGTTTGTAAGGGAGAAACTACAGGCAGTGGGAAGCCAAGTCCTGCAGGCTCTCAGGGTTCCCAGGCTGGCGGCAGTGTGAGGAAGGACTGAAGGTATGTGGGCTAAACACAACAAAGCCACTGCCTTACTCTAGATTAAATATGCAGGAAGAGGCCCCTTTGCATAAACACAAACACTCCGCAAATGAACAACTGGCTCAATCAGGCGCCCGCTGTGCCTTCTACCTAGCCTCCTCTGTCAGGAGACACTGCCTGTTCCAGGGGACACCACTAAACCCGGAGACCTCCCTGTAAATGGAATGTTGCTACGCTAACAATTGAAATAAACTACGTTCATCAGTAATTAGGAATTCACTTCTGGGGGGTGGCACTGAGGAACAAACTTGGATGTCCAGCTACTTCCAAAACATGCTGGGACACAGCACTTCGGCCAAGTTCCACTGCAGGCTGTACTTCAGCCGCCCATGATCAAGGAAGGTTTTAAAGAAGCTTATGGTTTAGTCCCAGTTTAAGGTTACTTTATACACCCCTCAAGGCACAGTTTGTGTATATTTATAAAAATACACATAAGTCAGAGGTTCACATATACATATGAATATGAGTATAACCGCCCAGAATCGCAGAAATAATACTTATGCTTATCTAGAGAGAATACAAATAAATACACGTACACAGAATATCACTTAACTCACTAAGAATATCCTTTAGCTCACTAATCATTTAAGGAAACTAATGGGAGCTTTCCCAAAGTACATCCCAAATGCCTGCCTTTCAAATGTCACCAATGCATGACCGCTCATTGAAAAACATTATCCAGATATTAGGAAGGGGGCTTTTAAGTGAGTGGCCTCGGCCACTTATCACTTCAATTAAACAATGCAATTACAGTCAACAATTTTCTCCATTTCTGCAGAAAAAAATATGTCATACCTCAATGTAATTTGTCTGTAGAACCCCGGAATTTAACAAAAGGGAAAAACATATGAAGGCTGGGAATTTTCTACCATGTCTTCCTCAGACTGGTTCTGGCAACTTGTTGGTCTTAGTAACTTAATTATTTTTCCCTCCATTTTGTTTTTCAGTTTTTGAATTATAAGGTAAATGTGAAATTTTAATTCCACATGTTAACAATAATTTTTCTACATGTATTTACATGGGTGTGCTTGCACACATGCAGGAACTTGTAAGGTTCCTTCCTGAAGGGAGCAGAACTCATGTCATCAAGCTTAGGGAAGGCATCTTTACCCACTGAGCCATCTTGTCAGCCACCAATCACTTTCTAATGATTTTACAGTCTGACATGATTTCAAATGACACACGGAAGGACTATGTTCAGTTATCTGGTTGTAAGCCACACAGAACTGTGGGGAAGCAATCCAGCTTTACAGCACGTGTCGATGGTACATGTTGTATACGATTTTGAGAAAGCACTGCCCCAGGAGAGAGGGGTGTCACCTCATATTTTGCTGCAAAAACAAAAGATCCACCCTTTAAAGAATTTTTTAATATTAAAACAAAGGCCTACTTCAAACATAGACAATGACAGCTACTAAAGAAACTAAAACAAATAAAAAGATCCCCAACATCCCAAAGAACAAAGCATGGGTCCTGGAGAAGCTCAAGACTCCTGTCTATTCACCGTTTTTCCCCTGAACTGACCTTCCAAGATCACCGATACCCACACATGAGAGCAGTCTCCCCTTTATCAAGCAAGACACAGAACAAAAATATAATCAATCTACCACTGTGAAGAAGCTCCTGCCCACCCCAGTGTTGCTTCTAACAACTCTTTGGGCAGTTCGGGTGGGCCGCTGTGTTTCCTAGCTCACCCACAGCACATTGAGTAAGCTAATGGAAGTGTGGAAGGTGGAATCGGTATTAATGAGCTGTAGTGTGTGAACCCGATGACACTGAATATATTGTACAATTAGACGTGGCATCTGATTCCATAGGTATTAGATACTGTACTCTAAATTAATATTTTAATGAGGACAGTGAAATAAAGACGACAACCCAGGTAAGAGATCCCTGCATTGCAGCCCAGCCTGGGCTTATTGCTGGAAGGCTCTCAGACACAGGAGCCAACGACACAGACAGGGATTGGGACAGAAATCCGTATGCAAGCTCTCCGGGCTGAGTGACATGTACTGATGCACAGAGTCAAAGATGTCATCCTCACACAAGCTCCACTTGCTGTGACCTAGAGAGAGGAAGAAGGGGGAGGGTGGGAGGCCACGGCAGCTAGAGCTCCAGAAAATAAACAGGGTGTACAGTTTCAAAGGCTCCAGACACAGGCTTTTCATTGTTCAAGCCAATTATCAGCGGAAAATAATAACAACAGATGGATCTGGAGTCACTGACTTTTCATATGCACTTCTCTGGGCTGAACAGATGAAGAAACGCGAGAGCTATCTCAAAAAGGCAAAACATCTCACAGTGAAGAACTCCACAGTCCAGATGGGGACCTTCTAAGTCTGCCGAGTAGCTTCTTAACGTTGTAAGATAGACTTACTGAGACATTTCAAGAGCCGATCGGATACGATGCCTATAATGGCTTCATTAGTGGAAGGGGTTGCCTCGGACTTGTGACTAACAGGGAATTCAATAAGGATGGGACTATAGGTTTTCTGTTTGCTAGTCAGGGACTGTAGGTCCCCACTCAAACTCCAAACCTGTATACTATGGGAGAATAAACCATCATCCATCCAAGGAGAGGTAAATGAAGGCTGTATAAAATGCCAGTCTTTGTAAGTAATGACAGCATGTTAAACACCCTTCACCACCGACGACATTAAAAGATGCTTTGCTTTTAGTATAAAGCACACAGATTTCTATATAAATTTCATATAACAATATAGGGAGATATAAATTTTCTAATACATGCCAACCACACACTTGGGCAAAACTCATCAACCTGTACTAACCTACTCTTAATAACTTGAACACTAACCAAGTCAGGTTTTCAACAGAACCCTATAGTTAACTACAATCTGAGAGACTGTAGTGAGCCATGGGGAAAGTTTCTCATCAGACCTCGCTCTTTATCTTTTTACGTATCCACCTCCGTCTGCGCATCATCAATTCCACATGCATCCTTTACAGAGATCTCCACCGGAATTGATAGAAAATATGCTTGAAGTCACCACTTAGGAAAAAAGAAAAGCTGATCCTGCTACTATTTACCAACACACTTAACATTTAAAAAAAATATATATTGCTATGAGCACACTGTTGACTTCACAAGTTCATAATGTAAGCTAAAGAAATAAATTATACCCCCAGTAAGGTTTTTCTTTCAAAGCACTCTGACAAAAGTAAATTCATAGCAGAACACGAAGGCACGAAGAAGAAAATATCGCTGAGGGCAAAATTCTGCAACTGCTTTAAGAAGCAAACAAGAACACAAAAGATGTGTAATGCAGCCATCTGGCTCTCCTCATACTATAGCAATGCCTCAACTTTATCCCCGCCCCCTGAGCCCGCCCACACCCATGCCACAAACCAAATGGCTTTACTTATGTTTCCTGCACAGTGAATTTACACAAGGCAGCCAGGAGGCTAAGGTTGGTTTTATATATATGCATACATTCTGAATTCCCCCCACTTCAGTGACTTTGTTGTTATTGTCGCTAGTCACAGTGGGACTTCTTGGAAAAACTTCTGAGTATTTTACTGTGATAAAGCCATTGTCATGTGGATCTAGGGGTTCAGTTTCAAGAAAGGCACCTGCAAAAACTTCACCTCTGCCATCTTGTGCTTTCTGCTAGAAGCTGTCTCTACCCAGACACATGTGAGAAAAAAATACGACACTGAAGTTATAACAATTAGAGCCTTTCGTTTGGGGGAACAAAAGTGTGGCTCATTTCCTTCTGCTTATTGCTAGACTTGGCCACCTTAAATCCAATCACACACACCCCCTCATTGGGATCTAGTCATTTCTGACTTAGTCTGTGAACAGTTATTAACAACTATTATGTAGTCATAGACTTGCTAGACTACAGAACGCCCAAACCCAAGATTCTCCTGTGTTCAAGCAAGACCTGCTGGCCATTAAAACAAATCCTCTCCAGTTTACTTTTGAAAGTTTCCACACGGTAGGCTGATACTTTAGACTTATGAGATATTCCTACATGCATGACAAAAGTATGGGCAGGTGAAATCCCAGCCAGACGTGTTGAGGGATCCAGATGTTTCCAAAACATTGAAAATTAGGACTTTTAATGGAAACCTCTGTTTGGATAAGATCAACACAATAGATACCTCTCTTTGGGGAGCAGGGGTAAGAGGAAAACAAGATAATAAAGAGCCATGACAGCTCTATGGTGGTCCTGGATTTCCTACATGGGCAGCTGGAGACAGGGAACTGACCACGGACAAGAACTTTCAGGACCTAGGTCTTCAGCAAAGTCACATTTGGTTCTGTTCCGGGTGTTTCTACTCACAGAGGTCTCGACCGTGCACATCACTGGTCATCACTTGGACACACACAGTGAAACCAGCCACCGCCACCGGATGAGGTATTGAACTAATTGTTTAAGCCTGTACCAGTGTCTGGGCCCCAGTTGGCAGAAACAGCTCAGGGCTGCCTACCAGACCCAGGCTAGCACAGCTGGAGCCTGACAACAAGCTCTCAAGGAGCACATCTGGCTCTTAGTGGCTCCCATCTGCAGTGAAACAAATTCGGTTTGGTTTTTAGGTAAAGTATAATGAACAAAGAAAGCAAGGGGATTCACCTTAAGTGTACATTTGGTTTGGGGATAAAATGTCAATATACAAACTCCATGAAGGTAGGGGTATTATCTGACTTTCATTTTGTATCCCAGGGGGTAAACAGCAGCTCTCCGTGGGACAAGGACAGTGAAAAACAAGGGAACAATGGAAACCAGCTCGTGAGCTGCAGAAAAGCATCCCCGTACCTCATTCCAGCAGAAGTGATTCTACAGCTAAATCTTGTAAGCATGTTTACACTCATGAATAAAGCCATGTGCCTTCCCTGCATGGCCAGAAAGACTCCCAAGTCTCCTCTCCCCAAAATAACTACCTCTAAATACTATGAGTTTTCCCTTTAGTGGTCTCTCAACTGTGAAACTTGGCAGAAATGTACCCCCAAGTGTCTATGAGTGACCCGAACATATAAACCAAATTCTTGGTCACCAGAGAAATCCCAAGTGATGAGGCAACTGTTCCTGGCACTCTGTCAACCCATTCCCTTCCCATGCCTCTCTTCCTGGTTCCCCTGACATCTGCAGTTCTCGGCCCCTGTCTATGCTCAACTCTGACCCACGCCTTGGTGTTTCTGAAGCTCACTTCCATCTCCCACGAGAACATACTCTGAAATGCCCTGGCTAGAAAGGAGCTGACATTTTCAAGATGCTAAGTTTAACAAAGACATTAAGGAAACTGTCACCTTGGTGAGCATACAGTTTCCCCAAATATCCTACAAATTTGGTCAAAGAGAAAGGACCTTGGACACAAGCCTGGCACAGCCTTCTACATATGACTCTGTTTCTCTAGTATGTAAAGTGACAGTGCCTACAAGAACAGCTGAAATGGCCAGGCGACTTGGACCTGCTAGCATAGGTCTTCAAGAAAAGCTGTAGATGAGGCTGGTGCCAAACCCACCACCTTTTCTGCCACAGAAAGCATTAAAAAGGTGGGGAAGGTGAGTCCCTCAGAGTCTGTCTCTAAGATGTTGAACAGCGCTATGTCCAGGCTGGTGAATGTGGGCTTAAAGTTACTTTAGAAAGGAATTGATTACTCTCCCAAAGAGAGGCAAGGTAGCTAGGAAGACAGTTCAGTCAGGAAAGTGCTTGCCAAGAAGCATTAAAGATTTGAGTTCAAATCCCTAATACTTAGGTAAAAAAAGCAAGGCACAGAGGTAGGCAGTACTTCAACCACACTGCTGGGAAGGCAGTGACAAAAATGAGACCAGGGTGCTCAGGCCAGAAAAACCAACGAAATCTGTGTGTTCCCAATTCAAAGAGAGAGGCTCTTTCATTGGGAGAGTGCTTAGGGGACACACGAGGCATCGACCTCCGACCTCAACACACAGCCATGTGTACTTGGACATGCACATGAATAGACAGGAACACAAACAGAGCACACACACAGAGGTGAACTGAGAGAAGATAAGGACATGATAGCACATCCATGATTCCGCAGCTGGGGAGGCGGGGGTAGAAGGACCCCAAGTTCTCATAAGACCTAGCTACATAGCAAGAACTGGTCTCAAAAACAAATGAAAAGAGGAAGGGGCAGAAGTGGAGGGAGGAGGGGGAAAGAGAAGTTACCTCAAGAACAGCCGCGATCCCAGCCATATTTGAAATTCAGCATAAGAGAACGCCCTTCCACAGTCTCACAACCACACGGAAAGCCGACAATCACCAAGGGAGAGGAATACACTGGGCTACAAGCCTGTGGGGCTAGAACTGAGCTAACACCACAATGACATGTAGGAAAGCTAGAGAAAAATGACAAAAAGAAAGCAAGGCTGGAGGTGTGGAGGACCAATGCTTCTGCTTCCTAACTCCTCCTTGGGCTGCTTCAAGGAAGACAGATACTACATAAAACCACGGCATCCAGTATAGATGAAGCTGGAATGGTTTAGGCCTTACCAGCTCAGTTTCAAGTGCCTAGGTTCAAAACTCAGTTCAGCTGTTTCATTACCATGAGAGCCCAAACAAGTTGTTTCAAGTTCTCTATCCCTCAGTGTGCCTGTGCATAAAATGGGCTCTAATTACAGTTCATCACACACTTTTGAGGAACAAATGCATGAATAAGAACAAAGGGCCTGACACCTCAAGAAAGTTATTAATAAAGGATCAGTCACTGATCAGGGTTACCTTAACTTAACCTAAAACTTTGTGCACTTTATTTCTACAGGCTGTTAATTATTTCTGGCTGCCTGGCACACCACAGGCTGGAAAGCAAAGCTTGCGTGCTTGCACACAAAGGGCTAAAAGAAGTCAGAGTTCTTGTTTTTTCTTCGCAACGTTAACCAAAGAGTCAAAGACCTCTATTTGGGTCTCACCCACTTCGGTAGAGGCAATTCATCAGTGAGAAAGGAGTTATGATGAAGGCTAGTGGAGGCTGCCTGTCCCCCAAATGACCCAGAAGGACTTAGGGGAGCTCTTCAGAGGAGGCAGGGGAGGAATCTGGTCTGGAACCTGAAGCACCGGAACACATTTTCTTGCATGGTTCAAGTCTATGTGTATAGGTTCTGTTGCTGATTTAGGATCTTAAGCAGTTTGTTTATGTTTTAAATGCCTTTCAGCTCACCTTTAATAGCACGCTTCTTTGACTTGGCTGAACTATGCCTCAGAAGAATTACCAGCAGGAATATGGCAGGGGAAAAGGTTCAGGGCACTAATCCACACCTGGTCCACGTAAAAAAAGGGGGGGTGCTCATATTTTCCACACAGAAACAAGCCTTTTCATATGAACCAGTCTTTCATTTAACTGCTAAGGCATTCTGCACACTGGACACCCTTCCATGTGCCTTACCACAGAATTCTCTCCTCACATCTCAAGACTGTGTCAGTGATTGATGATGATGATGGTGATGGTGGTGCTGGTGGTGGAAGAGGGAAAAGAGGGGGCAAAAAGAGCACAACATGCCTCAAGATAAGAAAATGAGGGCTGGAGAGATGGCTCAGTGGTTAAGAGCATTGCCTGCTCTTCCAAAGGTCCTGAGTTCAATTCCCAGCAAGCACATGGTGGCTCACAACCATCTGTAAAGAGGCCTGATACCCTCTTCTAGCCTGCAGGCATACATGCAGACAGAATAAATACTGTATACATGATAAATAAATAAATATTTTTTAAAAGGCTGGAGAGATGGCTCAATGGTTAAGAGCATTGTTTTCTCTTCCAGAGGCCCTGAGTTCGATTCCCAGAAACCACATGGTAGATCATAACCATCTATAATGAAATCTGGTACCCTCTTCTGGCCTATAGGCATATGTGCAGACAGAACACTGTATACATAATAAATAAATCATTTTAAAAAATAGAAAACGAAGATGCACTTAATCAGAAATCCCCTTGCTAAGTTTTGTCAATAACAAACGTGTATTATACATACACCAAGAACTGATTTGGGATGAATTCAAAAAATGCAGTGTGTCTTTTGTGACTAAACCAGATTTTTCCTGCAAAAGTATGTCTCAGACTTTTAAGGATGATCAAGCTCAGATGGGGAAATCGGACAGGAAAGAACAGGCAGCGAGTAGGGTTGAATGGTACCCTCTGAGGGTCTTGACAAGCCACTTCCTCATTGGCCACAGTTTCTGTGGAGCTTGTGGGGACCCAAACACCAAGAATAGGGTCATTAGCCTCTGACTCCCAATGACACAGAAAAGGATATTGGGAAGACAGTCATTGGAAATGGCAGTTGTGTAAGTACAGCATTTAGGAATGAGGCCCTTTGACCCAGAGAGCTCAGAGAGCAGAGAGAGGAGTCACACATGTCACAGACTGTGTGTGCCAGGCCTGTGTATGGAAGGCAAGATTCTACAGTCATTCACCTCTATTTTCCTAGCATCCCGTATTTGCCTCTCATTTTGTTCCCCCAAAAAATTCATCTTAATCCATACAGGTCTGAAGTAGAGAAGGGGCTCCGTTATCAAGAGGCAATAGGATGGCCGGGCGGTGGTGGCGCACGCCTTTAATGGCAGCACTTGAGAGACAGAGGCAGGCAGATCTCTGTGATTTCGAGGCCAACCTGGTCTACAGTGTGAGTTTTCCAGGATAACTAGGGCTGTGACACAGAGAAATCATGTTTCAAAAAAAAAACAAACAAAAAGGCAATAGAGTGAAGTAGAAGAATCCATTAGAAGGCAATAGAAAGGCTTCTGTTCTGAGACCCAGCAGGAATCCGCAGCTGGAAGGAGAAGTCCCTCCCCATCCCCATGCAGGCTCCTTGTGACGGAGACGCCACTTAGCTATGTGTAATTTTGTTTTAGAAGCCAGGAAGAAATACTACACTGCCAAGTAGTTCTCAAAGAGAGATCCCGGGCACCTAGAAGAATGAACAATGTGTGTACTAGATCATATTCACCACGGCAATTCTAACAGCTCGAACATCCTACTCTGTTTTCAGAATCAGTGAGAAGAGTGCGTATCTCTCTATCATTCATTCATCTTCCGTGCCCACAGTAGCACTGAGCCCTATGTGCCGGAATGCATGGGAGGGCGAGAACCCCCATGATGCCTGCTTCTGCCGACCTCGAAGACCTTCTATGCCACCATGACTTGAAGGTCACCCACACACTCTGCTGGCTGCTATGACGCCATACTGTCACCCTATCAGGTGTGTGGTACCACATGGTCTGAAGAAATACTTAGGCACAACCACATAGTAAATGAGAATTCACAAAAGTAGGCTTGGAAGACAAAGACGTCTCTATACAGTAATAGTAACTAAGAGCTTAAGTAAATGGCCCCACTGGAAAAAAAAAGTTCCAAAGTAGCAATATAAACTATATTTAATAGCAACAAAAAAATATTTTCCTTTTGGGAAAACAACTTTGGCTTCTCAAAGCGCCTGTTTTTTCACATGACTTGATATAGTGTGGCTGAATTCTTTCATTTCTTAAAACACAGATGTGAGGTCCCCCCCCCCCATTCTCCTTAAAAGTTAGTTCCGTTTTAGTTAATTGCCCTCCAAACACAATACTCAACTAAGGCCATTTTGGCAGCCCTCCCCATTGTCGTTTTCTTAGGCATTGACTATGACACATCCCAAAGAACATATGTTTCCAAAGAGGAAAAAAAACTACCTAGACCTAATACACAGTGAAAAATCAGGGTAGAGCAGCCTTCTGGCCTGACATGAGAGTATAAAAATGATATGAGCAAGAGCGGCTAAGTTTACATACTTTTCATTCAAACCTGCCGCTCCGAAACCACAATACCTTTAAAACGACATTTGAAGGAAACAGATACGGCACGGCTTTGGTCTCGGCGAGATGTTGCAGACACTGAATTAAAGGAGCTTTTCTTTTCAGGCTAGTAACCCTGAGAACAATTTAAAAGAAAGAAGTGACTCCCTGTAAAAATAACCTAACAATAAACACCGCAGATCACAATAACTCTACTGCACAAGGTTTTGTTTTCTTTCCTTTTTCCTTTGAAACCACCAAGACTCGGGCATCCAAACACAACTTCAGGGACAGGGGATTGAGCCCTCTCTGGTTAATATTTCACTGGGTGCTAAAGACTTCTTGGAGAGGATCTCTAGGCTTCTAGTGGCAAGGCACACAAGAGGTCCCTATCTCAGTAAGAGAGGCAGGGCTCTTCCCTTGAATAAACGAAAATAACATACAATTAAATCAGATTCAATTAATAAATTACTTTGGTGGACCTCGAAGGCCAAGTCCTATTTAATTACATAATTTAAAAAATATTTGCACATTGCAATCACCGAAATCGGCTTTGAGGTTTCATCATACACACTTAACACTTGAGTTAGAGAACAAATTTATTTAATAAATGCAAGCCTAAGTGCTGGAAGGCCGCAGCACTCCAACTGCAAAATCACTTAGCGCACCCTCCGAGAAAGCAAATAAACTTTCCCAGTATTCAGAGGGAGGCTGCTGCTGAACATCAGGAAAGGCAGGCTGGCTTTGTGTGTTTTCTCTCTCATGGGCTGCCTGTAAATCTGACCGTCCTGAGGTGATTAGAATACAGCTAATGGACGAAATGGGTCCAGTGAAAGATAACTGGAAGACACGGTAAGGTGGGAGATGTCAAGGACCCGGTAGTAAAAAGCTCTTCAGAGCGAGAAAGAGCGAAACAAAGAGAAGTGGTGTTTGCTCCCCATCACTCACCCCGTGGAATACCAAAATACACCGTAAATTAACATGGTTCCTGGGGGTGGAGAGGCGTTCCATTAGGAAGGCACACACAAATCTAGGGATGAGGGGGACGGCCATAAAAAGGATAGAATTACTGGCACCCCAAAGAGGGGAGGGCAGAAACATTTCAAAATGACTGTATTCCCCACGGTTGATGGGGGGATTGAGGGGACTGGCAATGTAGCCAGGGTGGAATTTTCTAGACTACCGGCTAGCCTAGGCATCAAGACTTGTTTCCCTTTTCCGTTTAGATAGGCGTCTTTGTCAGGATAGGGACTTTGACACATCTACTAAATGTTTTACATCAATAAATACTTTTACAGCAGTGAATCTTAATGCAAAAAGCCTCCGAGTACAGGGCAGTGTTGCTCTTGTTCGTGGATCTTAAAGATTTGTTGGGTGGCTGGTCAGACATTGTGTCATATACCTTTAATCCTAGCACTTAGGAGGCAGAGGCAGGTGGATCTCTGAGTTCTTAGAAACACCATGTCTTGAAAAACACAAAACCAAACCAAAACACCAGAAATCCTGTCATGTGTAAATGCCACTGACCTGCTTCTAAAATACTCCATGGTTACCTCTTTTTTTTTTTAAAGAAAAAAAGATTTATTTATTTAATATGTATACAGTGTTCGGCCTTCATGTATGCCTGCAGACCAGAAGAGGGCACCAGATCTCAAACAGATGGTTGTGGGCCAACATCTGGGTGCTGGGAATTGAACTCAGAACCTTTGGAAGAACAGCCAGTGCTCTTCAAACCACTGAGCCATTCTCCAACCCTATGCTTACCTCTGAAACACCTCTAACTTCATGCAAACTAAATGTCAGTTTAAAAAGCACCCAATGTAAGTTTTAACGGTTTCTGAGTATGGCTTAAGAAGCAGTTTGGGGGCTGGAGAGATGGCTCAGTGGTTAAGAGCATTGCCTGCTCTTCCAAAGGTCTTGAGTTCAATTTCCGGCAACCACATGGTGGCTCACAACCATCTGGAATGAGGTCTGGTGCCCTCTTCTGGCTTGCAGACATACANCAAAAATACTATAAAGGAAATGGAGGAATGAAAGGAAAAGCTGACATGTTAGCAGCTTCAGATGGCAGACTGCCAGTTACATGCATGGTGAGGAAGGGAAAGGTTAGCTGTACCTGTTGATTCTTAGTCTTTCAGATTTATGCTGATTTGAGCCTGTATCTAATGTCTACTCTAACTATCTTCATTTGTATAGCTTCTCTTGTTTGTGTACCAAAAACTTCTGGGCTGGAGAGATGGCTCAGAGGTTAAGAGCATTGCCTGCTCTTCCAAAGGTCCTGAGTTCAATTCCCAGCAACCACATGGTGGCTCACAACCATTTGTGATGGGGTCTGGTGCCCTCTTCTGGCCTGCAGACATACACACAGACATAATATTATATACATAATAAATAAATAAATATTAAAAAAAAAGGAAGCAGTTTGATGTAACTCTGTAATTCTTGTTCTGCTCTGAAATAAAATAATCCTCTCAATCCCACATCACCTTCCCGCACCTTGAGAATTTTCTCTCTCAACATGTCCATACATACACATGAGTACATATGAGTGTGCATGCGTATCCATTGTGTGTGGCGCCCAGAGAGCAATATTGGGTATCTTGCTTGAAGACTAGACTTTCATCTAATGTTTTGAGGCAGGTGTCTCACTTAATGGAGAGCTCGACAATGTGGCTTAGGCTGGTTGAGCAGCAAAGCCAGAGTCCTCTTCCTTCTGACTCCCTAGCACAGGGATTAAAGACAGATGTTGCCAACGAGCCTGTTTGTTGGCGGTTTGTGATGAGTTTTTTGATGGGTTGGTTTGGTTTGGTTTTAATGTGAGTTCCTGGCGATCAAACACTGATCTCCATACTTTCCCAGAAAGCACTTATTAAATGGTCCATCTCCCTCGCCCGACTCTTAGAAACTTCTCAGGAGAGCTACCTGTCTCTGTTCCCTAAGTCTACTTAGTTCCCTTCCTCTCATCACTCATCAGGACACCACTGATTGTGTTTTCCAGTTCCCAGTCACTCTGGATTATGTTGATGTACTCTACTCAACCGAGTTGACACCCCTTCTTCCAAAACGGACCTTCTCTCCAATGGTCTCCCTCTGACAAGGCTTCTCCATTATTGCTGTCTTGTTCAGCATTCCCGTCTCTACCCTCTTTCTTCCACAGGCTCTCCCTCAGCAAACACTGCCACATCCGGGCAATGACGAGAACCAAGCACTGCAGCTCGCCTGACTTCACAAACTCAACAGCCTCAGCGCCACTCTCCTTTCTTAGGATCTAGTCTGATCATTCCCTTTCTCTGAGGGTGGGAACTCAAAAGCTCTCGGTAGGTGAGTCTTTCCCACTGTCCCAGACTTCAGATTATATTGGCTGGTGTCAGCACTGTGTGTGGTGGTCATATGAAGACTACATACCCAACGCTACTGAGTACTGCCATGTTCTTATAGATGATGCCCCACACAAAGGACATGGCTGACTAATGCCAACTGGATCTCTGCTTCATAATCTTTGGGGCACCTGTGCCATCAGGGGCCAAATGCATAGCACGGTCTTGCAAAGAATCAACCCCTTGCATTGGAAGGCTGGGGGCCTTCAGGTCATGGGCCTTGTGTGTTCTTCACTGATCAGGGATGGTGAAGTCCCACACCATGGTCCACTGTGGATGCAGGGACATGGAGGCAGCCAGACAGAGACCCATTCTCTTCTCCATTTCCTCTGAGACTCTTGGGCCTATCACGGACTATTTCACAGGGACACCTACATTACATCCAAAGATTCTTCCAGACTGTTAGATCAGCTCCTTTAAAGCCACCCATCTAGAAAACAACGAAATCTCGTAAACCAAAGACCTCAAAACTCATTCCATTCGGAAATAGCTGCCCTAAAGCATCCTACATTATCAACCTTAGAATACTCCATACTTTAATTTTTTTGATATTAGAATAATTTTTAAAAGTATACATCAGAGTCCCAAGCACCTTCACTCTTACAGACCACTGAAATTTCCTTTTTGTGTGCATTTTGCTTGCATCTAAGTAGGTGGACCATGTATGTGCCTGCTGATGCTCACAGAAGCACAAGAAAGTTGTGAGCTGCCATGCGGGTGCTGGGAACTGGACCTGAGTCCTCTGCAAAAGCAGCAAGTGCTCTTAGCCACTGAGTCGATATGATAATACTTAATATTGAAGGTTGAATTCATATGCCACATTGCCTAAAACAGTGCTTGGCTCCCTAAACGTGGAGGCTGCAGCTGAAATGTCCAGAGGCTTTGAAGATCTTGGCACCTGCAGAACCTTTTTGTGACTCTCTTTAAGTTCCGTTCTGTCACAAGTTGATACACATGCACACTCTGCAAGCTCTCATCTCCAGGCCCCACACAGGTCTAGCCTATCACCATACAGCTTTGCCCCTCTGGCTAGAGAGGTCTACCAGTCCCGTGTAACAATGCTGTAAATGCCCCTCCCTATCAGAAGCCCCCCCCCATTTATGCTTTAAATCAGGTCTCTTCAGCTAGTCGATACCTGCAGCGTGCATGTGGATAGGAATGAGTCCATTTCCTATCAACGGCAGTGGTGTCTCCCCTGTCTAGCATGCCCAGTGTATAGAAAGAGCTTCACAAACCATAATGAATAGCACTGAAGAACTCTGGTAAACAAAGTTAACATCAATTTTCTTTCTTTGGTTCCTGCATAAAACCAACGCTCTCCATCCTTGTGCCCTTTGCCACAAATGTTCAACGGAGTGCAGTCAAGCAGATCATGTCTGCATAGTATTTGCTCATGCCTCTGAAGATAGAAGAAATGGATCATGGCTGATATTTATGTGAATGACTGAGATAGAATTTGAACAGAACTCCCTACACTGCCTCGAAGTGAAATCACCTTATTGTTCCTAACACGGTGGAGAGGAAATAGAATGAGTGGGGAAGCTATAAGAATTTAATCTAATCGACCAATTGAGATTCGCTATGCACCAAAAATGTAATTACCCTCCCTCTACTAACAGCACCCTAATTTAAACTCTGGACCCCCTCCGCCTGCTTTCCGGTTATATGACAACTTTGCATTAAGGTCTGAGATGAGCTGTAATGCCTTTTCTTCTGAACTGTGGTCTGCTTAACTTCAGCTTTAATAACACCGCCACAGACCCTCCTCGAGCCACTCCAACTTTACTTAACAGACAGCCTGCAAAGCCACAGGAGCTGCCAGTGACCACACCAGTGCCCTCTCATCTTTGGAAGATCTGGGAATGCCACTGAACTAAAAAAGCTACTGTCAGTCAGAAGCCACCCTAGACTCAAGCAACTGCATCTCTTAAGTTAGCAAATGTAGAGTAGAGGCCAACCTCCGCAGCAGCCTTGCGGACTCTGCATAGAGATCCGGAACCAGACACACCAAAAGAAAGGTGTTGCTTTCGGTGGGAGTAAAGGCAACTGGAGGACATACTCTAATCTTATTTCTGGAGATGAGGAAGTGAGTGAGCCATTTTTTTTCTGTGATCTTTGATTTCTTCATCTCATTAACGGAATAATAAGACCCATGCAATGGTCCAACATGGTTATCTGTTTTATATTACAGGATTTATTTATGTGTGATACGGAAGCATGTATAATAAGAGAAGGCAACTTTTTTTTGTTTTACACAAGATCTCATCATATCCGGACTGACCTCAAACTGAGAATCCTCTGGCTTTGGTCTAAACACTGCTGGAATTACAAGCAGGAGCCACAACATCAACACCTACATCAGTCAGGCACTCATCTAGTGTTTAGTAAACACATTTCCTGAATATGATTGACAGTTGGCCCCTGCCCTAAAATAGCTGAGAATTTAGACGGAGGCTGGCCAAAATAGTAGTCACTAGTCACACTTAAATTAATTCAAACCAGACCAAGCTAAACACTCAGCTCCTGTTGAGTTACGGAGAGCAACTAGTGTGTTGGACAGTATTGACACGGAAGCTGTTCTAAACTACACAGCACTGCACGCCAGCGCTGGACTAGCAGGGGACTGTAAAGAACAAGTAGGACCATTCTATACACTGTAGGTAACCAGGCAACAGAGAGGATCCCTACTGGGTGGGGCATCCTTCAATCATCCATAGGCTTTGTTTTCCCCTGGTGGGAGAAAAAAAATCCATGGAGGATGACACGCGCAAGGGGGTGTTCCAAGTTGGGGGTAAACCACTAGAAGAAAAGAGCTGCCAGCTGATATATGTGGCACCAGAAGCCAGAGACCAAACAGCTGGAGAGGTCAGCATTCAATCACAAGACATCACAAATCCACCAGGGGTCTGGACTTGACCCAGGAAAGAGGGACAGGGAAGTGGTGATAGAGTTTAACACGGGGCTACCCATGCTGACAAAGTTGAGCAGAGGCTGTCACCTCTAGAGACAGACACAAGAACCCCTCCACAAAGCTATGAAAAATGCTGATGGCATAGCCCTTACCCCAAGTGAATTAAGTCTGTTTCTGGGCATGAGTCCCAGATCTCAGTGGTTTCAAAATCTCCAGGCGACAGGGTGCAGTTAGGGTTGAAAACCAATGCAGATGACAAATAACCAGGACTGAGGTTAAGCTAGGATGAAGACATACCAGAACGGGGTAGAGCAGAGGTGCCACCAAGAGACTCAGGACCTCCCATGTCACATCCAAAACCACAATACAAAGCAAGGCAGCGGTCAGTAGACATTTCTAGGGGATGCTTCTAAGACAAAGTGAAGGTGACCCGGAAAATATAAGCAGCAAGAAGAAGCGGGATACAGGGCTGGAGAGATCGTTCAGGGGGTGAAGGTCTCTCTGCAAAACCAAAGTGTAATCCACACGGAGGAAGAAGAGAACAGACTCCTGTTGTCCCTCTGGTCTCCACATGCATGGCATAAGGACACACATACATACAAAAGAGAAGAGGTAAACTATAATCCACTGCTACTCTGTGTCAGTGTAACTAAGATTAGGTAAACTGAAGTCTGATGTGGGAGTGTCATATATCAATCTGCTGATTTCATTGGTTAAGTAATATAGAAACTGTTTGGCCCTTATAGGTTAAAACATAGGTGAGTGGAGTAAACAGAACAGAATGCTGGGAGGAAGAGGAAGTGAGCTCAGACTCGACAACTCTGTTCTCTGGAGCAGAGGCCATGCTCCCCTCTCCCAGACGCAATGCCACACTTCTCCAGAGAACACGCGATAAAGCTCCGACCCAGGATGGATGTAGGCTGGAATCTTCCTGGTAAGCCCACCTTGTGGTGCTACACACATTATTAGAAATGGGTTAGTCCAGGTGCGAGAGTTAGCAGAGAAGAGGCTAGATATAATGGGCCAAGCAGTGTTTAAAAGAATACAATTTGTGTGTTGTTATTTCGGGTAATGCTAGCCGGTGGCGGGAGTTGGGTGGCGGAATGCAGTTCACAGATCCCACAAAAGAAGTCTACAAGGAAAGATGCATCCAGGGGATGTTTAGAAGTGGCGCCCACCACGTTCCTGAGAGCACCTGCTAGTCCAGGAAACTGGAAAAGGCGGAGTCTGAGCAGACCCGGCTGAGCTGCCTTCACTATCTTGTTTGGATTTCATTTCTAATTTAGAATATTTGCACATATACAAGGAGTTATCTTTAAGTTGGTATCCAAATATAAAACAGAGATTCAAGTGTCATTCATAAACACCCAGTCAGAAAGAAATGGTATACACTATCTTTAAGGTGCTTGACTTGGGACTACGATCTGTCACATGAGATCAAGTCCATTCTACTTGTGGTTTCGAGTGAGCACTGAAAACGCTTCTGATCTGGAAGCATTGGGGTTCACACTTTGAGATTAAAGATGCTCAGCTTGGATTAGGGTGGACGGTGCTCGGAGAAGTCAGGACCCAAGGGAAGACACAGAAAGCTTTCCAGAGAGCGCTTACAGAATCTGGTACGTAAAGGATTGCACTTAAAGGTTCCACCTGTGGGAACAATAGCAGGACATGCGCTCTGAGCTCTGCACTGAACTCAGAGTTGACTCAATACTAATGACTTCTCTATCTGGCATTGTCAACAGACACAGGCTTGGGATCCAAGACCCCCATGCTAGGTGCACAGTCTGAAAGGACCAATGCGCTTCCTGGGTTTCAATTTCTCAACAGCAAAAAGAAAACCTCAAACGAAAGTGAGATGCAACTCTAGGAAGCAGAAACTCTATGTACACTGCATCCAAGTCGGGGAGACAGCTCTGCGGGAAAGTGCTTGTCACTCAGGCTTGGGGGTCTGAGTTTCATAAGTAGCTGGAAAGGCTCAGCCTGAAGAGCAAGCACATGACTTCTCCTGCAGAGGAGCAGATTCTGACAGCTAGCACTCATGGTGGGCAGTGTCTTAATTACTTTCCCAATGCTGTAGTAAAACACAAAAACCAAGGCAACTAATAATAGGAAGGATTTATTTAGACTTCTGGTTCTAGAGGGATAAGAGTCCATCATAGGGAGGAAGTGCGGAAGCGGCGGGGGGGGGGGGGGCATGGTCGCTAGAACAGCAAGCTGAGAGCCCATATCTTAAAACACAAACAGGAAGCAAAGAAAGTAAACTGGGAAGGGCAGGAGGCTTTGAAAGCGCAAGGTCTGCCCCCACTGCCATACTTCCTTGAGCAAGGCCACACCTCCTAAAGCTCTCAAACAGCATCACAAACTGGGAACTAACTGTCCCCATAGTTCAAATGCCTTGAACGAAGGGGAACATCTTATTGAAACCATCACAGGTAGCTAACAACTGCATGTAACTTTCATTCCAGGGCATCAGATTCCCTGTACTAGCTTCCTAGGCACTGCAGTCACAAGCACATACCCACACACAGATACACATACCCAAACATAGCTTCAAAATAAAGTACATCTTGAAAAACATAAAACCAATTTGAAAGAGCCAGGCAGGCATGATGACTGAACTTGTAATCCAAAGGCTGGAGCGATGGAGAAAGACAGACCTTGGGGTTTGCTTGCCAGCTAGCCATCCCAAGACAATGAGAGACCCAGTCTCAGGAGAGCAAGGTAGAGAGCTCCTTAGGTGAAAGGAGTCAGAGGTTGTCTTCTGGCCTCTACGTTTAAACATTCATACATACAAACATAATGTGCTTATACACACACAAAATGAAATTATACATACAATGCATAATTTCCATTACTTGCATTTGTGTCATACAAAATAGCTATATCCAAGTATTATTTTAAGCACATAAGCAAATACAGTATAGATTTCAAAAATTATATCTAGATTTCAAAATTTTTATGTTTTACTTTATTTTGTCTTAACGCCATCAGACACGTTCAACATACAATTTAATTTTGAACACATAAAGCCTTGCAAACGCCAGGGCTCACAGGGCAGAGAGTCACAGCAATGACCAAAGCATCCCAGAGAAGAATGGAAAATTCTAGACCAGGCAGCCGGCAAGGATACAGCACACTGCCCAGCTCCAGACCAGGGCTGCTTTTGGGAATGCAGGCTGGGGCTGTCCTGCTTCTCTCAGAAAGGATGCAAACGCAGAAGAGCCTTACATAAACTATCTTCACAGTGAAAGCTGGAAACTAAATAAAAGTGTCTGCAAAAGCCGTGCAGTCCAAGACCGACAGGTTGGAGGCTATGAGTTTATACAAGGCCTCGACGTATGGCAAGCTTCTGTGGTTTCTAAGCCTTTAAAGCATGACACATGCGTGAAATAGGAAGGACTCCCCTTCTGCTCTGTTCAAAGGCAGTCTGACCACTGGGTTCAGCATGAGCCAGCCAGCAGCAATGGCAGCACTAGTACCCAGAGCTGCCCTCCAGGTGCCTAGAAAGAAATCACCTACACAAGACACCGGTTTGCAGGAAACATCTGAGGAGTTGGAGTGGGGGGAACACCTGATAATGAATTCTTTGTGTGGCAAATACCAGCTGTGCTCTCATACCTGGTGATAAAATGTATCGCTACTGGGCTGACAGCAGCCCAGTCTTTCTCCCTCAGCATTCAGATGAGAAAAATTGGTATTTGACATAGTTGAGATCCTATTTCTTCCTCTTAAACAGGAAAAACAACTCTCCCTACTCCATTTCTCCTCCTTCATCCTCCTCCTCCTTCCACCAAGTACTAAACAATCTGACAGGCATTTGCAGGAAGGGGCCATGTGCACATGGAATACGTGACTCCCTCATCTTCCAAGCACAGGGAAATGGGGCATTCTGCTACCATCAGACCATGGTAAGACCAGGGCTTTGGTACAAAGCATGGATCCTGCTACCAAGAGGGAGACCTCACTCAGAGGAACTGTCCTGTGAGAAGATGCAGAGAAACGCTGAGGAAACATATACAATAAAGGAGCCTGGATGAGAATATCAACACATTAGTAATTACAAATGTTCAATAATGTCAATGAAGTCAAAACCACTGTAAGCTGGAGGTCCATTGGAGCCCCTCAACGACTGAATCACAGGGCACTCTAGTATCTAGGGAGTCTCCTGACCATGTGGTTCCTCTGCACTGAGACTCACTACTTCTGAGCAGCCTAGAGAGAGAGGAGCAGACAGTGTACCTCCAGTGTGAGAACAGAGGAAGGTGCAGGAGCAGAAGCCTGGTTTCCAGCTGAAAAGAGACCACTTGTACATACTGCAAGGATCTTAAGTTCAAGGTCATTAAGTGGTGGATGCTAGAAAACCCTCCTGGGAGCCGCCTAGCTTGACTCTTGCAGTTAGGACTTCATGACGGGGCTGAGGCAGGTATCCTCGCCCTCATCACGCAACTTACAAGAGTGTCTCCAGGAGGAAAGGGTGTTTTTCAAAAGAGGAAAGGAAGGAAGAGAAAGCTGTGGCTGGCTACTCCAGCTTTCCTATATAAGTGCTCTAAAAAAAACTTCCTGCTCTCAAAGACCCACCATGAGAAAGACTGTCCTTCATGCTCACTGGCTGGATGCTTTAAATGGGAAAATATCCTGTCAGCAAATGCCTCAACCTACCAAGAGAAGCAGGGAAGAAACAAAATGAAAGAAAGGTGGAGGCAGGAGAGGTGGTGTGTGGTCAAATGGCTCAGAAGGCTGTACAATGGACAACAGAAAGCAAGAAAAAGGCAGGCACTTAACTGTAATGAGAGCAATAGAAGGCAAAGGCAAAGCATCAATGTGCAACGTGTCAGGTCCAATGTCACAATCATCTTACTGCCAGTCGGCAGATGGGGAAAACTAAGGCCCAGGAAGGTAGTAATAAGGTAGACGGGTAATATAAGTGGCAAAGCTTAGAAGGAGCATTTTTCTTTCAGTTCTAGGATCCAGCCCCTCAACCTCCATCTGACTGTGTCTTGCAAAGTTTGAGAAGACAAAGCCATAGTGAACAAAAGTATTGGTAAAGAGCCATTCACAGTGAAGAGGAGCAAGAATGGCTTCAGGTCTATCTATGAGGAAGAGATCAGACATGGACAATCAATAAAAACAAAGCCTGGCCACTCCAAAGAGGGATCAGGGAAGGCAGACCTGAAGCAGGCTGGGGGTAGGGTGGCAACAGTCATTCGCTTGGTCAGTAAACCAGCTGCAACAGCAAGGAACTGATTGAAACCACACGGAAAGAAACTGAGCCAATGACTCATGGAGGTGTAACTCCCTCCTATCATAGCTAAGCATACATGCATGCGCATTATGTGTTTAAAGATCGCAACATATCTCAGAATCTGAAAGCACCTCTAATCTAAATTTAACTGTTTTGCTAATTATGACGAACACATTTAAAAATCAGATGCACATAAATGTCTCTATTTCTATTACTCATGCAGGCAGATATGAGAAGTCTGATAACTCCCTCATTCTTTCCTATGTGGCATTAGGCCATGCAAATACCTCTCACACCATCAAATGAAACTACACCAGAGAGGCTGGGGAGACGGCTCAGTGGGAAAAAATATATCATGCACCATCGTGGAGATTTGAGATCAAATTCTCAACAGCTGTGTGATAAGCCACGCGAGGCCTCCTGTGTGCCTGTCACCCACTGTTGTGGCAGGAGAGTCTCTGAGACTTGCCCACCAGCCATCTAACTCCAGGTTCCTAACACACTGTGTCATCTCCCAGAGCTCAGGCTGAGACACACCTTCAGCACTACCTGATACGAGGTGGGGGGAGTCAGCGGAGATACACGCAACTGGCTACCATGGTGGCTTCTATATTGGCTTTCAGAATGTGATGGTTTTGTGGCTAACTTCAGATTTGTCCGCATCACTACCTACTTGTGACTGACGGGGCTTTCCTGGACCTGAGTGCCATGGTCCCACTATGTGATTAGTAAGACAACCTGATGAACTTTTCCACCACCCTGATTTTGCACCTACTGTGACAGCTGGAAATGGCCTCTTATAGTCTACAACAGACAGGGTGGCTACAAGGTACTAGAAGGAAGGAGTTAACAAAAAGTACAGAAACAAAGGAAAATCAGGGCTGAAGACCCGGGCAGCGGAGAAAGGAGGACAATTCTGAGAGTCGGGCTGGGGTGTGAAGTCTAATACCTGAATTCACATATTGTAACACTAGGGATGCAATTTCAGTGTTGAGAACACGTGCCACGGGAGGAAGGGGCTGTTGCTTCCTCCTTGTTCTCGGTGCAAAGATGAAGCACGGAGCTTGAGTTCTCACGCTAGGATGGCCTGGTCTGACATATATGGCCCTATGAAACTTACACACTTCGAATGATTCCTTCTTTGGGAAAAAGCTTTGCCGTCTGGAGGGTGCAGTGACCTCACAGATTTCCTTGACATTTCTGCTTTGAATCATTTTAATCTTGTCAATACATACAACTCATTAAGGGCACAATATAATGAAATCATTTATTTACTCTTGCATTCTGATTTTTATTAAGGATTTATCATTTTTTATTTTTTAAAGATTTATTTATTTTATGTATATGCGTGCTCCACATGCATGTATGCCTTTTATGCCAGAAGAGGGCATCAGATCCCACTACAGATGGTTGTGAGTCACCACATAGTTGCTGGGAATTGAACTCAGGACCTCTGAAAGAGCAGCCGGTGCTCTTAACTGTGGAGCCATTTCTCCATCCCTTAAGATTTACTTTTATGTGTGTGTCTGTGTGAGTGCTGCCATGTGTACATGTGTGTGGGTGCCAGAAGATTCCAGAAAGAGGGCTTAAGACCCATTGCAGCCAGAGTAGTGGGCAGTTATGTGCTGGAAGCAAAGGTGCTGGGAATGGTCTTCAGGTCTTCTGCAAGGGCAGGAAGAGCTCTTGGCTACTCAGCCATCTCTCCAGCTCCTGACTCCCGCACGTCCATAAAACTTTACACATGACATTTCAAGTCGGGAAAATCTCCTCGGAGAAGATGACAGACCGCAGAGCTGGTGAGGAAAGTTTGAATGCTAACACTTTAAAGGGGAAAAAATAAAAAAGTTACAGACTCAACAGAAAGTCCTGTTTTTGCTGCATCTACTTGAATCCTCAAAACCGAAGAATCGAGAAAACAATTAAGTAACTACAGACAAAGATACAATTAACTTCCAATAATTCATTTAATTAATTTGAAAGACTTAGCTAATAGAAATTTGCATTAAATGCTGCCCCAACAGTATTAATAATGAACAGCTGAAACATGAATGCCCAATAATGATACATCGGCTTTCTTAATTATCCTACGTTTCTATAATAGTAGAATATCATGCATCCATTCAAATGAGGCTTTGGGGGAATATTAAATGACACAAAAGTGTTTTGGATGGAGTATCAGACAAAATATACCTGTTACCAATGTTTCTATTAATCAGGAGGACAATGTTGGAGCCTTACCTGGTCTAGCCTCAACAAAGGAAGAGAGAGCTGGGCTGGGCAGTGCAATAGCACTGCCAAATCCATGCTCACAAAAAACTGCAGCAGCTAGAAAATGCCACCAAGAACCCAGGGTCATGTTTCCAGATAAGTCAGGTGTGTGTATGGGGGGAGGGGCTGATCTCACCACAAACATCACAGTACAGAAGACATGGAGAAGCTGCAGAGGCAACAAGATAAACAGAGAAGCAGGATCCACATGGGAAGAGACAGAGAGAAAGAGTGTGGAAAGGGACTGGAAGGTAAGGCAGCCACAAAAGAGCAAGGGTGTAGCTGACATTTCCACTTGGCTGCCAACCAGCTCCCCAATAAAGACATGGAGACTTATTTTTTTAATCATGAATCCGCAGCCTTAGTTTAGGTTCATCCCACTAACTCTTTTAACTTATTTTTGCCTTTCTATTCACCTATGGTTTGGTTTGGGGCATTTTACCTTACTTTCATTCTGTATGAAGTACTTTCCTGCTACCTCCATGTCTGGCTGGCTCCTCCCTTCCCTCCCCCAGTGTCTCCCTGTCATCTCTTTCTCTTTCTCCTGGGGGCCTCAGTTCCTTCTCCTACTTATTCTCCCTACCCAGAAGTTCTGCCTATATCTCCTCCCTTGCTGTTGGCTGTTCTGCTTATTACTTGTCCAATCGGGTGCCTTAGGCAGGCAAGGTAAAACAGCAACACATTTTTACATAACTAAACAAATGCAACACATCTTTATATGGCTAAACAAATATCCTGCAACACATGGGGAAGCCTGGGCAGCTGCTGCACAATGCAAGGTGTGGAGCTGGGAATAATGGCCTAGTCAGTAAAGTCCTTGCAATCATGAGCACCAAGTTTGATCACAAGAAATCTTGGTGATGTATACTGGTTTTGTGGGAGCCTAGGCAGTTTGGATGCTCACCTTACTAGACCTGGATGGAGGTGGGTGGTCCTTGGACTTCCCATAGGGCAGGGAACCCTGATTGCTCTTTGGGCTGACGAGGGAGGGGGACTTGATTGGGGGAGGGGGGGGGAAGGGGGAGGTGGCGGGGGAGAGACAGAAATCTTAAATAAATAAATAAATAAATAAATAAATAAATAATAATAATAATAATAACAAAAAAAAGAAATTTTGGTGATGCTTGCTTGCAATACCTGCACAGGGGAGGTGGAGACAGGAAGAGCCATGGGGCTTGCTAGTCAGCCAACAGAGGCCGAATGAGAGATCCTGCTTTGAAAGTAAAACAAAATTTTAAAATATATATTTAAAAGATAGATGGCTTCTAATGAATAACACCCAAAGTTACCTCTGGCCTCCGAGCACATGTGCAAACACACACACACACACACACACACACACACACACACACACTTGCATAGCACACGACTGAAAACTAACAGAGTCCCCTTCTCAAAAGCTCAGGGCAAATGGCTCCTCTGCACAAAGTCTGAAAGTCCAGGATATCATGGTTCTACCCTTCTACAATGGAACCCCTGGGTCTCTGCTAACATGGGACTCATTGGTGGGAAAAATCTGCTAGACTAAGAACCTCAGCATTCTTGACAGAGAGAGAAAGGCTCAAGAGAATAGAAGACAGTAACTTTTAGAAAATCCTGTCAGAAGGACAGGAGTAGAACACAGCCCAGAAGAGAGAGCTCTGTGAAGGCAGGAACACCATCCAAATGAAGATGCCCCTGTAAAACTTCAAAAGAGAACCCATAATACTACAACAGAAAATATGAGGTCAAATGAAAGACACAATAAAGAAAAAAGAAACAGTAGACTTCTTTAGAAAATGAAAGCATGCACCGAAAAGACTCTCACTTTTATGTCTAGAATCCAAAGTCCACAAAACCTTCAAAGACATGAAGAACAGGGTAGGACACAAGACCTGGAGAGCAACAGACCAGAATTAGGCAAACTGAGAAGTGGAGATGACGAAAGAACCTAGCAGGCACAGTGACTCATGACTATAGGCCCACGACTCATCAGCCTGAGGCAAGAAGTTTCCCGGTTCATGGCCAGCCTGGGCTACATAGTGAAATCCTCTCTTAAAAACAGAGTGTAATTTAGACATTGAATCTGGAAAAAAAAAAAGGAGAGAAAAAAAGAGGATTCATTTTATAAATCTAGAATCAATTAGGGATAAGGACCAAATACAGAGAAGAATTAACGACTTCAAAGAACTAGAAGTTCAATTGGCACTGTCTCCATTACTGTTTCTACTGCTTTTATAAAACACTGACCAAAAGCAACTTAGACGTCCACATCCCACTCCATCATCGAAGGAAGTCCGGGCAGGAACTGAATGCAGCACAGGTCATGAAGGAGTGCTGCTTACTGACTTGACCCTCATGGCTTCCCAGTCTGCTTTCCTATACACCCCAGGACCACCTACCAAGGGGTGGTCTCACTCACAATGGGCTGGGCCCTACCACATCAAACACTATTGAAGAAAATGCCCCACAGGCTTCTCCACAAGCCAGTCTGGTGGAGGCAGTTTCTCAGTTGAGGTTCTCTCTTCCCCACTGACTCTATCCTGTGTCAAGCTGACATGAAACTAGTGGGTACCCCCCCAAAAAAGGTAATAAACCATATATTAAATGGAGATAAGAAAGGTCTTCATCTCTGAGTAAGCCATCAAAGGATGGACATCATCCAGATCCTGAAGGTTGCAATTTAAAGGAACGAGGCTGGGTGTGGGCTTGTGCATGCCTGCACTGCAAGCAGGCTAGTCTGGGGCTCAGCTAGAACCCTGGCAACTGCGGGATAGCCCAGGACTACAGAGTGACCGCCAGGCCCACCAAAACTTCACAGTAAGACAGTCACCCCCACCCCCCAAAAAAAATCAAAGAAAGGAAGGGAGGGAAAAGTTTCCCCAAAATCTTAAGAAATCTGAAGTCACACAGGTACACAGGCGTGAATGCATGTGTTTGTGTGTGCGGCATTTGTATTTTGGTAGATTTATTTTGTTTCTGAGACAGAATCTCGCATGTACTTGGAGCTGACGTCGAACTCCCTAAGTGGTTAAGGCTGATCCTGCCTCTACCTCTCAAGTGTTGAGGTGACACGCCCTCCTGTGCTCTTACACCCTGCTGGAAGCCATCTATTGGAAGAGGGACTAGACCGTCAAGCCATACCTACACAGAATGACCACCACTAAAGCAGAGTAGAGGAAAACTTAATTGCTATGCCAGAGGAAAACAGGGCAACATACACAAAAAGTCCCTGGGTGCTATGAACAGTGATTTCTTGGTTTAAATCCTGCTTCCAAGAATGCCCATCTTAAAATAACTTACAGTCAAATGTATATATACACACATACATGAATATCATCCAAAAGAGTGGCCACACATGACCAGATCAATGTCCTTTTAAAGTAAACTTCAAAATGTAATTAATTGCATATATGAACCATGCTGGAAATGCTCAGTAGACATAAGTCATTTTTGCACAGAAAACTTGGGATCAGACTGTCTTGTGGGTGGCATGTGTGTAGTGGAGCATGGAATAATAGTCTTCATTATTGCAGTTTACTTTATTAAAATATTTAAAGTCCATGTCTATAAAATGTATTATCAAGCTGTATCCATTGTATGTCAGATATATGGATGGTGACTTTTCTTTAAAGTAATGGCAAGCACATATATCTTCCAGACGAATGATGAATGGTGTGAATTCATGTACACGATTACATATTTGGAGCTCCATAATCCAACAGGCATGGTTACCTGGCATGGTACCCTGACACTTGCATTCCAAGGATGATACAGTTGTGCTAAGCAAAAACTAACAAGCCCTTTCTCACCATGGAAGAACTAATAACCAATCATTTGAATTACTAGTCAACATTTACTAGACATCAGGAGCAGATATGGCCCCATCACAAAGCAGCAACATAATCTCTGCCAAAGGGACACAAGGGCCACTAGGAATCGAGTGTTCCTTCCCCTACTCCCCATCTTGACATCAACCTTTTCTCACCTCTGTACTACTGCTGAGCTCTCAGTAAGCTTACTCCATGCTCGGTTTGCCTCCGTAGCAACTCCAGGAAAAGGAAAGATAAAAGTTCGTGTGGTGGTGTGGCAAAGTGTCTTTGAATGGGATAAATGACACTGGAGAGACTGGAGGCTAGATGGGCGCACACATCAAAGTGAGAGCTTCCAAAAGTATGTGTTATATAAAAGCCAGGGGCACTAAAAATAAGTAATTTTAGAGAAGGCAATTTAGGGAGCTGGGGAGATGCTTCAGTCTGCAAAGTACTTGCTGTGAATGCATGGGGACCCAACTTTGATCCCCAGTATCCACATAAAAAAGGTGGAGCTGGTAACATGTGCATATAAACCCAGCACTAGGGAGGGAGACATGGGCAAACCCTTAGAGCTCATTGGCCAGCCAGCTCGGTCCAATTGTGAGATTCCATTCCAGTGAGAGACCCTGTCTCAAAAGCCAAGGTTGATAGCACTCCTCAGGGAGGACACCCAAGGTTATCCTCTCATCCCACAGATAGCCACTGATACACGCATCATCAAACACACACACACACACACACACACAATTTGGAGATTTATTTTTATTCTGTGTGTATGGGTGCTTTGTTTGCATGTATATCTACTTTACCATACACATGTAGTATCTACAGAGGCCAAGAGACAGTATTGAGTTCCCCAGAACTGAAGTTACAGAATGGTACAGGCTGCCATATGAGTGCTGGGAACAGACCCCAGGTCCTCCGGAAGAGCAGCCAGTGCTCTAAGCCACTGCCACCTCTCCAGCCTCAAAAGTAATTTAGAGGACAAGAATGAGAAACCTGGGAAACAAATGGGTAAAAGCAAGCATTCATCAATGCTCTTCAGTAGTCAGCTGGACAACAGCAGGACCACAGACGTGGAAGAATGAAGTTTGCCTAAACTAGAAACGAACAAAGAAACAAAGAGAAGAAATATCTTCAACTATCTGAAATACCCTTCCAACCATGCTTTCAATAATCTTGAAAGGAAGTCGTTATTTTTTTTTTCATGTAATGAAATGGATGCTTAAAATATAACGAAAGAAAAGCAAAGGCAAAAACAAACAAGCAAACACACACACACACATACACACACACAACAGGACCCCAAGTCCAGGGCAACACGTGGTGCATCACCAGTTGTGTTTACAACACCTGTTTCCCCACAATGAGGTGACACACGACCAACAGCACCTATGCTCTGAGTCGGAATAGAAGGTGTTCGCCTGAAACAGGGTGCCAGGCGACAGCAAGAATAAAAAGAAAAGTGAACCCCACCGAATTCCCTCCAATGCGGCCCTTTCCATGTCAGAATGTCTATTTATGTTTACCCATGCCTGGCTCGGGTCCAGATATCCTGCACAGCTCTCTTTTCCACTTTAGTCTATGGAGAAAGATTTGGCAACTGAAATCTATTATGATGTCAAAGGTAGCTGACAACAAAAACTGCACCCCGCTGAGCTGATCCGCACAGGGCTCCATTTCCAACAGGAGCATCGTAGGAACGATAAGGGCCGCAAATTAACCACCCATTCCTAGCTCGCTGACATCAATAACGCGGAGGGCCTGGAGAACTTCCAAGCATTTTCACCACTGTTTAATTTGTCAGAACCTATCAGGAGCATTTCAACCACAAACCTGTCTTCTAAGGTGCATTACGGTTCCCACGCTCAGATCCGCATCCGCAGGAACTTAACTAAGACGGCATGGCATAATTATTCAGACTCCTGGAGGACTCGCCTCTCCGGTTGCAATTCTTCGGTGTGTTTGCATCTCCCTCTTCTTAAGTACCATTCTCAATTAGTTCTCTCAGATCATTTAAAAATTTGGCTCTCATTCTGTAAGATGTCTCGGTGCTTTCAAAATTAGTCCCTCATTACAGGGTGAAGGTTCCCACTGGGCTCAAATTAGCAAGATTTTCTGTTTACTTCCTATTCGGGAACCAGGAACTCCAGTGGCTGTCTGGGATTGGAGCAGTTAGCTGACAGCTGTTGGAAACCCAGCAGGTAAAGAGGTCGCACTTTGAAACACAAATGATAAGGACAATCAGTCCGTGTTCCAAGCAAATTAAGAGAGGGGACCACTTGTCTTCTATCAATGACCAACTCCACAGACCATTCATATCTATTACTGAAACAAGTTTAACAGATAAATACGCTCTTCCGAAAGAAATCCCATTTTATTCAAAGTGAATTTACCACAGCCAGTTCTACCCATTAGTAAACATCAAAATATGGTTTGTAATAGTAAGGCGGGTACATAAATATTTAATATTGAAGATAAATAAGTACTTAAAACTTTTCAAACAACTAGGTGTGTAACTTATGCCTGTAACCCCAACACTTGGAAGGTGGAGGTAAAAGAAGTTCAAAGTAATTCTTAGCTGCATTGTGAGTTCAAGGCCAGTCTGAGCTACACGAGACTGTCTGAACAGAACCCTTGCAGTGAGAAATGACTTCTCTGTGCACAAGTGTGTTCACATCAGCTCCACGGCATCTTCCCTCTGACAGGCATCTAAAGTAAAGCAGTCCTCCCGTAATGAGAAAATAAGAAATATCTGGCTACGGCAGTGTAATCCAGCAGCAGAAGTGTCGTCTATGTAGAGGCACAGAAACTAGGCTCTTCTGACTCTTTGATTAGTCCTAACACGACGAACGCAGGGAGATGTTCGGCAGATACTAAGTAAATCTAGCATACACAACTTGTGCCCAAATTGGTTTATTTCACATTTCGGTACTTTGGGGGAAAAGCAATTTCTCTATGACAGTTGCACCTGGACTTTGCCACGTGGCCAGCACACAAAGAGGGCTGTAGAGTCACAGACTCAGGAGTGAGAAAATTACATTTTATCATTATTTGCTAAAACATCAAAAGCATATTTTTTTCCCATGGAACATGTTTGTATTGAGTTAGGCCAAGTCTACCCAGAGCTCTGGAACAGTCAAGATGAAAAGACGGATCTGGGTAAATCGAAGCCCCAGTCATCTGCCACTGAAGATAATGTTGATGTGGCCTCAATTGGACCTCACCAGCTGTTCACAATAACAAAATAATACACTGGCTAAATAAGCCACCACCCCTTCCTTTCTGAATACCTACAAAGGGAGTCGCGTCTCCCCCAGTGTTAGAGGGCTGCCCCATGATAGACCTACAGTTCTATGGTTAAGTTTGATCATGTCTAAAACAGAAACCTGAATGAATCCTGAGAATGGACTGCACTATAGGGATGCTTTATTTCCAACTTCTCACGAAAGTCTACCCTAAGAACAGAGGCCCCAAAGAACAAGAAGCAAAATCATATAGACCTGAACAAAGAAGGGACTTCATGACAGCTGACAGAATCACTACCCTAGTTATCCTAAGCGAAGACCATGAGGAAGAAGGTGAATAAGAAGACAGGAGGGAGAACCAGGGCTAAGAAGGAGCCAGACCAGCCAGACCTCCAGCCAGCCTCCCCTAATGAAAGACAATGCATTTTTCTGGACCACCCTCCTCAGGAGGGGATGTATGCTGAGGCAAATACAGAAAGAAATTAAGTCCTTCGATTGCAATGGGATACAATCAGAAATAGGGAAAGAAATTTGATGCTCACAAACATGAGAGCCAAACAACACAACACCAAATTACCAAAGGATAAAAAGACAACTCACAAAGGAAATATCTTGAGATGACCAAACAGAAACATACCAAAGCTTGTGAAACTTGAGTAAAGGTGTATTCAGAGGGAAACTGATAGTTGTACACACTCACAAAGAAAAAGGCCACATCATAAAGTCTTGCTTGCAGTTACCAGTTCCACCAGCACGTCCTGGAGTTTGATTGCTAACCTCTTTAAGACTCAACATCTCCAACAACCATATATTTGCTGAGTAAAGATACAAGTTTGAAGTGATTTTATCTCAAAATTAAGCATCAATCAGAGCTCCTGGTGGAATGCGAACTTGTTATCAAAGAGTTTTATCTCTCTCTCTCTCTTTTTTTTTTTTTGCTGTTTTTTGTTTGCTTGTTTGTTTTGGTTTTTGTTTTTCAAGACAGGGTTTCTCTGTGTAGTATTGGTTGTCCTGGAACTTACTCTGTAGACCAGGATGGCCTCAAACTCATGGAGGTCATAACTTCTTTATTTAAGAAGTTCTTGAAAAGCTGGGGTGGTGGTGGTGGTGCTTGTCTTTAATCTCAGCACTTGGGAGGCAGAGGCAGGCAGATCTCCATGATTTTGAGGCCAGTGTGATCTACAGAGCAAGTTACAAGACAGGCTCCAAACTACGCAGAGAAACCCTGTCTCGGAAAAAAAAAGTTATGATCACAAGTTAGCAGAAGATATAGCTTTAGAAACATACCCCCCACCCCCACTCACGCCCAGTTTGAATCCAGTGCTTTTGAGTAGAAAGTCCTAGACTCAGGAATGTAAGGTTTTGGAACTTAGTACTTAGCTTGCTGTGAGACTTGCAGTCTTTCCCCTGTTTTTTTTTTTTTTTTTTTTTGAAGTTCCTTCCTAATGTGCAAATGAACACAACGAAAGTATATCCCTTAGAATACTCCCCAAAGGTTCCTGAACCCTCTTTTCTCATGATGCGTGAATTAATGGCCCCATAATAAATAACAGCCAGCCTCACCTCTACCAAGATCAGTGTGGGTGAAGCTGGGGTGGGAGAGAAGAAAGGCAGAGAGGGGCCACTGAGAAAAGAGGGGCCTTGGTTCCTGACCACAGGGAGTCATGGGAGCCTCTACATAGTGGGAGAAGAAACGGAAAATACTGAGCCTGGAAAGCCAAGCGGGCAATGCCCATATTCTTGCTGGTTAAGACATCAAAACAGCTGAATAGAAAGAAACAAGAATTTTAAAGAACAAACAAGCTCTCATTTGACTATTAAGTATGTCTTTAAAATTCTGATTACAAAATAATTCTAGACAAGAAGGAGCAAGAATATATATTTTGCCTGGACCCTGCTTACCCTGAAGGCAGCCATCTTACACAGCTGCACACAGCACCAGAACCTGGGAAGGGGTCCCGGTGCCTAACTGTTAACTGCATGACAACAGGCTTTCCCTGCTCAGCTTCATTTCCTATTTCCATAACCCCAGGCCGTTTAATACAGCCAAGCTTCCCGAGCCTCCGTGTGCTCGTCTGTACTGTGAGGCAAGAGTGTCACTGCCTCATCTGGGAAGGACTCAAAAAGATGGCATCAGAATGCTGCTTACGGGCCGAGCTGTCACAGTGGAAGGACTGGATAAACAGGCATGATACAGTCACTAAACAAGACTCCTGAGGATTTCCAGTGTGGCCCTGACACCTTCCCCAGGCCCGGCCTACTTTTCACTGACACAGGGATGGTAGCTGTGCAGGGAAGAAAAAAGACAGAGCACAGCGCAGTGTTAAGGACTGAAAAGGGGGTCCTACTCGTGTGTAGACTGCCTCCTGTCAGGAAGGAGATTGCTCCTTGGAGAGAGGATAGCTAGGCACTGTTACAGTTATTTTTCCCCTACTCATTATTTTTTAATTGAACATACTGACTACATACTGGGACCCACCCTACCACCCTACCCTACTCAATCTACTGTGTCAAAACCCAATAAATAAATAAATAATTTAAAAGGTTTTCGTGGCTTTTAGGAAGGTATCCAGTTGTGTCTTCTGCACATGCAGAAAAGAACTAGATACACAAGCTATGGGAATCTTAGCAGAGGCCTGGTAGCCCAGCCTTTGGGAGGCAGAGGCAGGAGATGAGCTAAAGGGCAGTCAGAACTACACTGAGTATGTCTCAAACTAGCAGGCTACACAATTACACATACGAATCCAGACACAACCAAGCTAACTGTTCTTGCAAGTCCCTTTAATGCCCCTCTGGCCTTGACACTGTAGACATATGCCAATACCCAGAATCCTCCAGGGCTTTTCCTTTCACAGCAACTACATTTTAGGGACCCAGGCATTTCACTTACAGAGGGAACCAACGATGTCCGCTCTAGCGGTTTGCCTGATTAGCGGAAGTATTCTTTGTCCTTTCATCTGATTTCAAAAATGCCTGTTTGTGAAAACAGAGCAGACACGGGAGTTTTCAGACAGTTTGTGGGTGGCGGGTCTTGAAAACTCTGCTAACTTCAAAATGGGGGAAAATGTAGGAAAGATAAGAGAGAACAAAGTTCTTAAGGTGTTCTCATCCACCCATTTTGCTGGCTTGTCTTGCCATCTGGCGCTATGTACCCAGGCAGTACCCTGCAAGGCAGGGTCCTAGTTTGTACATGGGTGCAAAGGTCCCTTCAAGAGACAAGCTCTACCTACCTACTCCAGGTCTCTCTTCCCCACTGTTCCTCTGAAGGGGCAGGCGGGACTTTTCCTGCTTCTTCTCTCTTTCTCCGTTCTCTCTTCTTTCTGCCATTCTCTCTGAAGAGGCAGCTTTACTGTCTCCCTTTTCTCTTTCCTTCCCATTCCCTTTATCTCAATAAACTCCACACTCAAACTCTGTCGGTATGGCATATTCTGTCTGTCCGTCACCCACAGCACAGTCCTCACCCACAAAAGGACCCACTAAGGTTCCACTTGTGCCATTTTACCACCAAGTTCCTATTTGGACAACTGCAGCCTTGATTTCAGGCTGGGGTAGTCATCTCAAGTCAAGTGGCTCAGACGGGGAAACCCTCGCACCCAGCCACTCGGCTCCCACCCCCAGCTCACGAGTTGAAATGTTAAATGCTCAGCCCCCATTATGTGGACAGTTATGGACACCTGGGGAATCTTAAGGGTGGGAGGCATGGGAGGAGAGGCAGGTCGGTGGGCATGGGTCTTTGGGGGTCTGTATCAGCCCTACTTCCATTCCAGCTCTCTGACCATCTTGTGTTGTACCATCTTATGCTACCATCGGCTGTCACCAACAGGCTGTGTCCCAGGTTGTTCCAGTTGCCATGCCTTTTCTACATGTCGGCTGTACTTTCTGAACCGTGAGGCAACAAAGACCTCTTGTCCCTCAAGTGATTTCTATCAGCTCGTTTGTCACCGTGATGAGAACAGCAAAATAGATACAACTGAGACCGTGGAGAAATAATGGGATAAACTCGAAACTCCGTTCCATATCACACACATCAGTTCATTTCCTACATACCTTGATTTACTAAGCTCGAGATCAGCTGAGAACAAAACCAAAGAAGAGACTTGGGGATGTGGGGACACAACTGAGATCATAAAACTTGGTCCCTATTAAAAGGAACCACCAGCTAGTGTCCACTCCTAACTCTCTCTCAACAAGAACATATGTTCCCCTTAATTTTAAAATGACTTCTTTTTTCCTATGCTGGTGTTATTCAAGATCCCTGCTTATTTTGGCGATGGAAACAAAACAAGAAGAGCCACCCAGAGTCCCCCATTCCAAGGGAGGAGTTTCCCAAGAAAAGCAAAATTCTGCTGCTGTGTTTCCTTTCCGCCCTGCCGCAAGCACGCAGCATTCTTCCAGAGAAATCCAGGGCCATGTGGAGGAGGCACAGCATACAGAACCATGAGGGGGCAGGTGTGGGCAGAGACTCCACTGGTTCACAATCACTTAGTGCTCAGAAAAAAGACCGGAACTGGCAAAATGCAGAAGCAAGGCAGTCAAGCAAGCCCACATGTAGAAAGAAAGGTCTGCAAACTCAAGCTACGAATAAAGGAGATGGCTTTTATTTCACAGAGTACCAGAACAAATCAGGCTCTCCTATGGAGACGGCAAGCCCGGAGCTGACTTCTATGCCCCAAATCCCCCACAGCATAGCCACAGACCTAGGCAAAAGCTGGCAAGAGGGAGGGGCTCACAGGAAAAGGCAGGAAAAACAGAGACCTGCAGATAGGTTATTGGTTTCAATGGGGAAGGGCCTAAGCCAAGAAGCGTGTAAGAACGAAGCCTTCACATAATAGATCTCTGTGAGCAAGTCTCTCCAGCAGATGGGAAAGCTGGTGAGCTAAGCCTCACACTTGGAAGGATTGTGGAACCAGAGCCGTGATATATAAAGTAAGACCCAAATGCCAAGGTTCTGACCAAGCCAGGCCAACGTGGCTGTTTGTGTTGGGTCGAAGATGCCTTTTTTTTTTCCTCCCTACTGGGCAGAGAATTACGGTAAACATCTGCTCACCATGACCACAGAAGAGGTGGTTGTTTTCATCCATGGGTCATTTTAAAGGAATAAATCCAATTAATAGAGCTACACAGTAATAATATCCAGTCTTGCAAAGAGTCTGCCTGCTTCTCTCTAGTGCCGTATTCATTAAGAAGGTACTTAATCCAGAAAGTTCCTTCAAGTTGCCTTTGAGGTGTCTTAGGGACCCCTGAGGTAGGGGGTTTCTACGTCTAAGGAGGTTTAAAATCTAAGTCGATTACACTTCTTATCTCACCCTTTAGGGAGTTATTTCTAGACGGTTCTTTTGTCCTATTATTAAGACCCTTATGTAATGTGAAAAACAGTATTACATCCCAAAAAATAATAATTTTGGGGGGTACTGTAGAGATAGTAAAGTGTTTGTCCTGAAAGCAAAAAGAACTGGGTTCAGATCCCCAGCACCCATGGAGAAAGCATGGTAACACACATCCGTAAAGGGATCCCTGGGGCCTGCTCGTGTAGCTCAATCAGTGAGTTGTGGGTTTAGCAAAAGATCCTGCCTCAAAAACTGAGGTGGGATGGAGACACGGCTCACTAGGAAAGTGCTTGGCACCGAAGACTGACTACCTGCATCTGGACGCTCACACAAAAGCCAGATGCAACGGTACACACACCTGTGGTCTTGTGTACCACTGTAGGGGGGTGGGAGGCAGAGACTGAAGAACTGCTGGAAACTCACAGGCACACACAGCAGCAGAGGAGAGACAGCCCATCTCAGGGTGGAAGGTGAGAATATTAACACTCAGAACCGTCCTCGGACCTCTCCATGTGTGCCATGGCCCTGTGTACTCACACACAAACACACAGAAGCACAGATTTGAAAAGTTAATAAGGAAATAAAGTGAAGACAACCCGTGTAAACATCTGGCCTCCGCATGTATACACGCCTGCATACACATGGACAGATACCTGAATGCACACATATACACGCCTGCAAGCACATGCACACCTCCACAAATACATACATGTAGACATACACACAAAAATTAAAGATTCAGGTGGGGGTGGTGGCACATGCCTTTCATCCAGGCACATCGCTAGCTAACACAGGAGGATCAAAGGTTCCAAAAGATTCTGTCCCCGGATAAAATGAAAAGCAAACAAAAGTGAACTCAACAATGGGGATTCGGATCTTCAATAGAGAGCCTGGAACATATGAGGCCCAGGATTCAAACGGTAAAAACACACAAAAAAATTAGTTAAATAAAATAACGTAAATTAAAATTCTGATTGAAAGTGTGACCTATAAATGTCACAGATAACATCTCTTGGTCAAAATGTTTCTTTGCGAATGACTAGAGAATTAAGAATTAATATAATGAAGAATGGGTTTTATTATTTTTTTTAAAAAAAATCACATATTTGGTTCCTTCTCTGGAAGAGAGAGACGTTAGCAGGAAACTCAAGTACCATGCTGTCACTCAAGTTGCCAAAAGAGAGCCTAAGCCTCACTTCACCTTTGAACAGCCAGCAACCACCCCTTCAAAATAAGAGTCATCTATGACTAATGTCAAATGTTCCTAATTAAGAAAACTAATAGGATTCACAGAACCCCCAGATGCTAATCTGAGTTAAAGAGCCTTCTGCATCTGCCTTCAATATGAGACCTGCTTTCTAGATCAAAGAGGCATACTGGGTACTACTACAGGAGGAAACCAGGGGCCTAATGCTTAGAGCCTCTGGCTATGGTCAGGTCAGTAAGGGCAATCAACAGGATGCCTCCGGAAATATGAATAACATTTTCTCAGCTGGGAAGATGGCTCGGGTGGTGAAGTGCTTGCTAAGCAACAAACAAGGACCTGGGGATGCACCTCAGAACCCACGTTTACACATGCACACACAAGAGCTAAAGCCAGTGTACATACTTTTAATCCTAGTACTAGAAAGACAGAGCTCTGGAGCTCACTGGCCAGCCCACCAAGACTAATTGGAGTGGTACAAGCAAGGTACTGAGACACCCTGTCTCAAAAACACAAGATGGATGATGTTTGAGAAAAACACCTCACGTTGATCTCTGGCTTACATACACATCTGCCGATGCTCGCTTCCCTCCCCCCAAATTCTCTCTCAAACACACACAAACACACAGAGAGAGGTGGGGAGGGAGGGAAGAAGGGAGGGAGGGAGGGAGGGAGGGAGGGAGGGAGGGAGGGAGGGAGGCAGAAAAATGTTCTCTATTCAATGTCTCCATTTCCCACAGAAACTGAATATAGTAATTCATGTCGAACTAGAGTTTAGTAAACTCCTAGAATGGATACATATTAAATCCATCATCTCCAGCCACTGTCACAGCAGCTGCACAGATCCAGATGTGGCTTAGGAAGCCAGGGCAGGGAGTCAACTGGTGTATAGACTTTTCCACCCACCCGTCTATGCACCTCTGAGAGAGCACGCGCTATGAGTATATGTATACAAACCATGTGTCGCTTGTGTGCCTGAGTGCATGGAGGTGGGAACATGAAAGGGGGAGGAGCAGAGACCAGCAGCACCGTTTGCTGTTGTAGACGTCACTGGAACCTGACAATTACAAACACAAACTTTGGAATGCATGGGACACACAAACTTATTCTTGCATTGACTTTACCCGCTCACTTTCTTAACTTTTACTGTGCGTGTGTGTGGAGGGTATGTGGACATACGTGTGTGGCAGGGGAATACACACACAGAGACATGAGCTACATACAATATGGGGGAATCTCGCACACCTCTGTCTTATTCCTCTGAGACACCAGCTTCCGAATTTATCTTTCTTTTGCTAAGTTGGCTGGCTAGCCTGCTCCAGGGATTCTTTTGTGAATGCCCCCACTCTCAACCCCAATTCTGGTGTCAAAGGTGCATGCACACATGGCCAACTATTTTTTACATTGGTTCTGGGAATTTGAACTCAACTCCAAATGCTGGTGTAGCCAAATGCTCTTAACCCGCTCGGAGCCATTACCTGCGCATTTTCTACCACACAGTTACGTACCAAGAAAAGACCAAAAGGAGGCAGAGGGGGAGAAGGAGGAAGCAAGACTCTGTGTGATACCCGATTATTCTTAGCAATAAACCATTAGCAAAGGAGGAGAAAGGACGGCGTGGCCTAGTGGTCTTTAATAACCATCAACGCCTTCAGCTGTGAAAGAGAGGCAGGCTTAATGAAACTCACCCCTCCCCCACACACTGGCAAAGTTCACTTCTACAAGTGACTCCAATATCAGAGGCCAGCGTGGTCAGAACTGGCATATAAGCACGCGCAATGGCAGTAAATTACTCTGAGGTGAAAACACAATGCATCCATCATGCTCGGATCACAGGCGGGCTACGTCGGCTGTAATTTTCAGACCTAAAAAGAAAATTCCATCCTTTTAAGGATATTCTTCGTGAAAGACAATCGTCAAAATGTCACAATAAAAAAAATAATGATAACTTGGGAGGGTGAAAGCACTTTTTTATCCTTTAAGTTTTCTCCCTTGGGAGATGCATTGTTTTAAGGTAACATATTTCACCGTGCTTATCTGTGATTGGAAATTTTGTTTTGATAATATGAAGAGCTTTTTAATCCAAATCGCATAGTGATGCTTGGACACTGATCTGTTAGAACTGGGTAATCAGAATTAACAGACTGCCTAATTAATCAAGTCATTTTCACAGATCCAGATAGGGGGATGGATCCTGGGCCAAGGAGAAGATATGAGAGACATGAAAATTAGTAATTCAGGCACGCCTTAAAAGCATGTAGAGTTAAGAGTTCTTTGCTAAATCTCACCATCCTTAATAGGTTCAAATTTTTAGAACGCAAGGAACATGTGCAAAGAAAAAATAAATTCTACCCAGGGCATATGAAAATAAAGATGTTTAAACCAACTAGTTCAATAGACATATAACTGAATAAATTTTTAAGCCTTTGGTAACCCCTAAGATTTAAAATCATCCATGCCTCTGATAGCAAGGAGTAGTAAATACATAGATACCAACCGCAGGGCATTTTCTGTGGTTAAAGGTGTTGATATTTCACTCTGGGTGTGGTGGTGGTACCCTGGTACAGACTCTAGAGTCTGAGGCAGGAGGATTGAGAGTTGGAAGTCAGACTGAGTCACATAGTGAGACTTTGTTTCAAAACATCAGAATGAACCCGGCAGTGGTGGCAAACACTTTTTATCCCAGCACTTGAGAGGCAGAGCCAGGAAGATCTTTGTGAGTTTGAGGCCAGCCTAGTCTACAGAGAATGTTCTAGGACAAGCTCCAAATCTACAAAAAGAAACCCTGTCTCAAAAAAAAAAATCAGAATAGACAAAACAACAACAAAAGATCAAAACAAAATGCCTTGTATCAACCCGAACACCTGGGGAAGGTTCTCTTCAGGTAAGGAATGAAAAAACTCAGTCCAGAAGATTTTTCATCAAAGGATGTGTGTTACGTAAACATATTCAACATTGGAAATTCTTAGGGAGGTTAGACACTGGGAATTAATTCTGCAATTTAATTCACCAGAAATACACCCAGGCAGGTTTTCTCCTCACTGAGTATTTAGTAGACGGATGAAGCAGAATGCATGCCACTGATGCCCATAACCTCCTTTGAAATTAGCTTCTCGATCTCATCATTAATATGGCCAGGAAGACTCAAGAGATGTGTGTGCTGGCCGGGCACTGGTGGCACATGCCTTTAATCCCAGCACTCGGGAGGCACAGGCAGGCGGATCTCTGAGAGTTCGAGGCAAGCCTGGTCTACAAGAGCTAGTTCAGGGACAGGCACCAAAGCTACAGAGAAACCCTGTCTCGAAAAACCTAAAAAAAAAAAAAGATTTGTGTGCTTTCCAGGCTGGAGAAATGGCTCAGCAGTTACAAGAGCTTGTTGCTCCTGCAAAGAATCCCAGCTCAGTTCCCAGCACCCATATCAGGTGGCTCACAGTTTCAGGGGATCTAACACCCTCTTCTGGCCTTCTCAGAAGTAGGCATGCATGTACTGCATATACATACATGCAGGCCTGCACACACATACATAAAATAAAAATAAATCAACTGTTTATAAAAGATACACATCAACCGTCATGTAAGGCAGCTTCTCTGGGAAATTCACTCCAAGTTTGAGAGCTGAATCCTGCAAACTCCACCAACATGGATATTCCCCTCAGAAGCACATTGATGTTCATCTTCTTCCCAGTCCTCACAGTCTCATTCCTTCCCTAAAGCCTCCCACTGCCAACAATGTCCTCCTCAACCACACAGATACAGCCCACCAGCGCCTTGTCTTCTGATCTTGCAGTGGAATTTTGAAATGAAATGGCCTGCATCAGAATACTGGTGACAGACATGAGATGGATACCCAGGCAGAAGTATGAAAAAGGAAGCAGACAGTAGTGCGGATCCCAACCGCTGGAGCACAGAGGAATGGTCAGATTTCTGAGGTGTGGCCCATTTTCCAGGTAAGAAAGTCATTTGAGATGTCCAAATACTAGGCAAACAAGGTCACAGGCAACATCTCAAAGATGACAGGTCATGACAGCCTAGCTGAGCCACCTGACATACGCAAATAGAGTCTAGCTCCCTGGGATTCTGTCTACCTTCTAAACCTATCACTGTTTTACACTGGGCAAACACCAATTACTGCTTTACAGAGGGGCAGGGGACCCATCTTAGTCTTGTTCCAGCCCTAGCATTTCAGATGCACACAGAATCAATCACAGAAGGCGGGTGGAGGAGGGGGGTAGAGGCTATATTGGTAAAGGGCCTACCTTGCTGCCTTGTAAGCAAGAATGCCTGAGTTTGACTCCCAACACTCATGGAAAAAGTGTGTTGGTGCACACTTGAAATCCCAAGAATTCTGGAGGCTGAGACAGGCAGATCTCTGGGGCTATCCTGCCAGTTAGCCTAAACTGTCTGGCAAAGTTCCAAGGAGAGATCATGTCTCAAAGAGTGACTCAAGGTTGACCTCCACATGTGTTTCCACAACACACAAATCACAGCAAAAGTCAATCCAAGTTGTCTGATACTGACGAGACCCAACAGTCTTCCTGTGCTGGCAGGGTGGTTTCACCTGCGTTCAGTCTCTAGAGACAGAGAATTAACTCATGCAGGTTGTTCTATCATCTCCACGGACATGCATGCTCATACAAATACACTCACATACTCATACAACAAATAGCAAATGTAAGAAAATATAAAAGAACAGATTTATTTCTGCTGGACTTCTTCCATAATATTTGCAGGAAGGGTGTCATGATTTAGCCAGAATGTGTCCCCAGAGAACAGAGAGTAGCCACAAGTCTGGGGTGGGAATCTAGGAGCACCCCCGAGCCCCTTGATCCAGATGTTCTTGAAGCTTATCTGACTTGTGAAAATTGTAAGCCCACTCAATGCCCTCGCCTACACTGGCCAGTCACAGTCAACTGACTTGGCTCTGAGAGCTGAAAACTGAGAGGCTCAGGGTGCAAAGGCAGGGATGTGTTAAAAAGTGGTCTGTGTCACTGGGGTTATTGCTACTTGTTACAGTGTTTGCTATCTAAGCGTATGGCATGGAGTTCAAACCCCCAGAATCCATGCAAATGCCAGGTGGCCATGGTGCTCCCCCCAAGCCCCCAGTCAATTCCAAGGCTTGAAAGGCAAAAACAATGGCTTTCTAGCCAGACTGGCCATCAGTGACCTCTGGGGATCTGACTGAAAACCTACATCAGTGAATGAAATGGACAGTGACTGAGAAATACTCTCATATACATGTATGTACATACACACATATTCACATGCATATATGCTACACACATCTACATGTTGCTCCAAGTCAACATGGAAATATAGACACTTAAAGCCTTTTCAGTGGAAAGAGATCAGCTGCGGTCCCTGGCTACTGACTTGGCGCATCTTCCAGCCTCCTGTTTTACTAACACTGCCCATGACTAGAGCTTGAGAACCTACAATTCTACTGGTTTTCTTAAGATAGCTGAGATTAACTCTAAGTGGCCATACCTTTACGGTAGTCAATAAAGAGTTTCCCTGATGAGTGCTTGCAGGTGCCAGGAACATGCGCTGACCCAGCTTGCTGCAAAACCACCCCAAGTAGAGGACCAGTGCTCTGAGCAGGGCACCCTAGCTAACCCCACTTTTTCACACAGGTGATTGAGCGGAACAAGTCAGTCGTTGGCTGGTCAGAGGCTAACTCGACATAAAATGAGGGTTGCAGATGTGAGGTTAATTAGAATAGCATACCACAGCAAAACAACGCAAAAGATGTAACGGACACATCCACTGGAGACAGAGGATGTGCTTGTTCCCAAATATACTAGGACACATCTTCACTCCCCATAGGTCCTATAATAGCAACAAAACAAGCAAACAAATAAAATATGTACAACCTTAAATGCATGAAAAGGGTATAGATAAAGCATTCAAGCATACAGGCTCAAGGTATGGTCCCGCAATTCATAGCAACAGCCAGGCACATGCTAAAATAAAACCTCTGCATATCAATATTATGAGAGAAGAGGAATGCAGATAAGGCCAGCTGAGTAGTGGTTATGAACCAGTGATAATAGCAAAACAGGGTCTGGGTTCAAATCCACACTCTCGTACTTATGCATGGAGAATTGCACTTCACTGTGACTCAGTTTCCTCATCTTAAAAGGAGACTTTTAGAAGCCTCAGAGCTGTCCTCAGTGAATAAATGTCCAATTCTTAGAACCACACCGGACACACAGCTGGCCCTCAGGAAAGGCAGTGGCAATGGGCAGCCTTCAAAAGCTGCACTGTTTCTTTTAACTGTTCTGGGCCGAGCTCCTCATGATTACATTTTTCATGAACTTAGAAAATTCAAGGAGGGAAAAAGCAATGACATCTTAGGGGCTGGGGATGCAGTTTGGGGTAGAGGTCCTGGGTTCCATCCCCAGAACCACCTTAAAACAGAGACAGATGGAGACAGAGATAGCAAAAGTGACAGAAATGGGAGGGGTTTAAAGATAGGAACAATGACAGGGATGGGGGCAAGCAGGGGGTGGGGAGGAAAAAGAAAGGGAGAATTCGACATTCATCTCTCAGGACTTTGCAAGGGAGAAACATGACACATTGCTAGAGAATAGGACGAAGGTGCACAGGCCAGCTCTTCTAGTCCCACACAGCTATATAAACCCCAACATGCCCAGCATGATTTCCATGAGGAGGAGTCCCAAGCAATGACCACATTCAGGAAGCAGGCCCATGTAGAAGAGATGTGTCACACAAGACAACTACTGGGGACACAGAAAGACAAGGATGAAGCCTGGGCTCTCTCCACCAGATGAACCAGGACAGAAAGTCTGTTCTAGAAGCTGGTACTGAGAACTCCAGTCCCAGCAACTCTCAGCCAGAGTCACCTGGCACTCACAACACCTGGCTGGACTCACACAGGGCAGCTGAACTCAAAAACACTCATGCAAACACTTGCCATTGCTCCAAGGCCCCCTTGCTGACACTCCTGGGGCCCTGGAGAGGGCAGAAGAGGTGGGTCCAGGCTGGCCCTTTTCCTGTGCAAACATAATTCACCCCAATTCCCAGTGTGCAACCTAGTTCCCCTTCCGAGAATTATTATTCTACATTCTCAAATGATATTTGAAAACAGGGGTGTTAGATTATTTTTAGAGATCTCAAAAAGCTGGGTGTTAGCTATTCTGAAGCCTGTTAGCAGATGAAGCAAAGTTTTTCTCCGTTGTATGCTTGCCTTTGGTGGCTGGCACTCATTGAATTTTTATCCTTTTCTGTTTTCAAAAAGCATGGTGGATCTTCTACTGTATTGTGTTTCATTTTTTCCATTTTGTTTTGTGCATGTGCCTGCGGGTGAGGTTGGGGGATGTGAAGATGTGGAAGAGAAATGTGGGGGGGGGCATGCAATACATTCATTAATATGTGGGCACACACATATGCAAAGACCAGAAGTTGATATCAGGTGTCTGTCTCAACTGCTCTCTACCTTATTTTTTGAGACAGGGTCTCTCACTCAATGTGGAACTCACGGACTTGGGTAGACCAGTTGGTCAGAATCCAGTGATCCTCTTGTTTTTGCCTTTTCCCTGCTGGGACCAGAGTTGTGCCTGGCTTTTATATGGGTACTGAGGGCCTAAATTTAGATCTTCATGCTTATGCAGCAAGCACCTTATCAACTGAGCCATTTCTCAGCCCCATTGAAAATGTTTTAATGGCATCCTTTTATTTTATATGTTGAGATGAAATAAACTATAAATTAACAAATGACAAATACAGCCCTACCTAACCCAAGGCTCATGGCAGTAAGAGTATGAGAATTTATATATTCACATTATACCTGCAGAAATTATGTGATGTGGAAAGGTGGAAGGGGACAGTCTCTACACCTTGGCTTTTATGTAACAAGCCTGTAATGAAGAATGCCTGACAACCACAGGCACAACGGAACAATACAGCAACCTATCACCCTCTCAGAGCAGGTAAAAGGTGTTAACAGGAATGGATATTTATAGCTATGCAAATGTGAGTTTTCCATCAAAAGATAAGAACATGAAGACTTGGACTGACATGTCAATTATGCATTTAACCGCCTAGAAGGCTTTCTGCCACTACAAGGTTCCTTTTACTGCCAGGCAGATCAAACCAGCTCTGACTAATACTGGGAGAAATGGGTCCCCAGGGAGATGGCCAAAGTGAGGGTTCAGTGCCATGAATACCCCATTTCCAAGGTTCTGAGGAGATGCCTTGGGCTCTAATGGCAAGCTCCAAGGGTCTGAGACGTGGTACCTAACAGCACACAGCAAACAAACTGTACTTATTTCCACATCTGGGTGGGGCCTATGCTGGTGGCACATCTTTGTGTGCGCCTGTAGGGGAAAGAGAAGCACTCTGGCACACATGGAGAGGCGAGAGATGGCCAATGGGTATCTTCCTCTTTGATCTTCTGCCTTCTTGAGTTGAAACAGTTTCTCACTGAACTCGGATCTTGTCATGCCAAGGTCAGGAGTCACTGACTTGCAAACCCCAGCTCTAGAGTCGCAGACACACGTAGCTATGCTTGGTTTGTTATAATACTTCTGGGATCTGAACTCAGGTCCTTATGGTTGAGGCAAGTGTTCTTACCAAACAAGAATTTCTTCAGCCCACTCTTCCTTGCTTTCCATTTGATAGTTCATTTAATACACGAAACATGAACATGCCAACATCACCAGGAATCAAGCCTCTGCCTTTCCTGTCACCTTTAAAACGAAGAGTGTGACAGGAAACTGTGGTGTATGTGTAATTTCTGCACTGTGGAGACTGAGACTTAAGGACGTGGAGCATAACACCAGCCTGATCTACACAGCAGGGCCCCTTTTCTCCCCTCTTCCTCCTCACCCCAAAAAGTAAAGGGAATAGGAGTAAAGAAAAAAGAAAACTCTAAACTGGAAAGTAAGAAAGTTCAGGATAACATTTCCCACTACATCTCCCAGAAGCCCTTGCTGGCCTTCCAAGTTGACAACTGTGTTCCAGGCTCTGAGCACAGAGCGTGGAGAATGAGCCACCTCATTATAGTAGCAATAACCCTATGATCCAGGTGACACCTTTACCCCCACCTCACAAAAGGAAACTGAGGCACAGAAAAGAGATCAGTATAACCAAGATCAAAGAGCAATAAGCAGCGCTGGGACCTCAGCTTGGAAGAAAAGAACAGCTCGTCTTTAAGAGACATCACCCAAATAGGACCTGAAGCTCTCTGTTCTGCCCGTGGAGCTGCCCACCCAGGTTCAATGGCTGTGAAGCCCTTGTAGATGGGCATCAGGGCCACTCCCCAAAGATGCATGTATATTTAAAGGGAACACCAGGCAGCAAGTACTAGATTGTAAAAAGTGTATGTTCTATCAGACAAGACAACTATCTACAACTCAGTCACAGGATGGCAGGTACCAACCTTCCCATTGGGAAGTGCTCTGCACAATGACGGCCTTGGCTAAGGACCAAAATTGCACAGGCTGGAGACAAAGAGAACATCTCATAGGACAAGGGAAGTTCCATCCTGTTCACTGTGCCAGGTGAAAATTTTCAGAGAAAGATTGACTCCAGGTCAATCTGAAGTAGAGAATGTGGACAGGCCAAGAACAGATCAGCTGACATGCTCCACAGCCAATGGGAGGGCATGGCGGGAGATGAACTGCCACATCTTCGGGTCTACGTAAGAAACGCGAAAGAAAGTAGGGCCATCAACCATGTCTCCTCCATAAACTGGGAGAGCATGGCAGGAGTTGGCCATGTCATTGGGCTACCATGACTTAACCTGGACAAAATCTCAGAACCACACTAATCAACACTCATTTGAATATTCAGAACTTAGAATTCTTACACCTGAGGTGGGGAGGATCCCTGCAAGTCTCAGACTCAGCATGGCTCTGTAGGAAACATGGAGAGTCTCTGCTAAGAATCAGGCACCCTGAAATGTCAACACAGAGTAAGTCAACAAGAACCAGGGCAAATGTACAACGTCGTGTGAGGAACCACTCAAGCAGTTCTGCAACTGCCCGCATCTCCTGCTTTACGTTCCTCTGGGGCACCACATCTCCTACAGCTAAGGCTGTATTTCTCAGGAATCTAGAGAGAAGGAGGAGACATCATGAATGAGGCTTCAGGGAAGCTGCGCGAAGAGGGCTGCCTCTGCTAGAAGGGCCACTTCCATCTCTTGATTCCATCGCTTACTTGCAGGATCTAGGAGCAATGGCTGGAGACCCAGCAGCCACCACAAGGAAAGACAGCACTAATACCATGGAGCAGGCAGAGCAGAAAGACAGCAGGCACAGACTATTCTACCCACGTGTGCTTTAAGACGGAGAACACACAGCAGATTTGCACACCTCCCTCCAGGAGCATCTGCTCTGGGGTGGTCATTTGCAAATAAGACAGTAAAAACAAAACACCCCTTCAGACTGCACTGCCATTTTCTGGGAGGACAAAAACCCTAGGAAAATCCACAAATCGGGCTTCCAGTTCCCACCTTCTATTCTTAACCCTGTTTGTTTAACCCTGACTTCCCTTCTTAATTACTACTGCTGGTCTAGAGAAGCGTATTTGCTGAGCCTGTCTATATGTTTTGACATGCAAGACTTGTGAAATTCAAACATAGTGCAGGCATTCAAAGCATTATTATTTATTAAGGCCTATATTAAAGGTGGAAGATCTTAAAGCCCTCTCAGATTCTGATGATTAAAGGAAATTTAATCACTCTTCATTGGCATTTGATCTTTAGCCTGCCATAATCTACTCATGTATCCCTTCATCCATATTTGATACTAAAGAGATATTTCAACAGCGTGTCCATCAAGTGTAACACAGACGGAGCTCAGAGACCACATGACTCACAAAATAAAAGAACATTCCACCACCCTGAGTTAGCACATGAAAGCGAAGGTGACAGAGGAGGCAGAAAGATGGAAGGGCTTTCCCCTCCCATGGGAAGCAGCCGTTCACATACAGTCCACCCCGCTTCGGCCTGCCAGTCTCCTGCCAGGTTGGAAGGGCAGGCATTTCAAATCCCTAATTCTTCTACATTTATACTTTGCTCAAGGTCAGAGAGACTAATACCCTGTGAGCTGTCAAGTTCATGGATTGTACCCCAACCTTGATGTATGAGAGGATGGGGGAGCAAACCAAAGCCCTCAGGTCAATATAGTTCCATGTTTATTTGTGTATACAATATTCACAGGGACATAGCAACCCCACTCATTTTTTTAATGTTAACTATTTCTTTTTTTCTTTTTAAAAATTTATTTATTTACAGATACAGTGCTCTATCTACACAGTGTTCTCTCTGCATGCATACCTGAGGGCCAGAAGAAGAAGAAGACATCAGATCTCATTATAGATAGTTGTAAGCAACTTTGTGGTTGCTGGGAATTGAACTCAAATCCTCTGGAAGAACAAGCAGTGTTCTTAACCTCTGAGCCATCTCTCTGGTCCTCATTTTTTTTCAAGTACTCATGGTTAATTCTGCTAACCAACAGCAAGAGTGCCTAACTGCCACAGACACTGTCTGTGACCCAGGAGGGTAACTAGAGTCACCCTTGGCCCTTCTGAAACAACCTGAGCCGTCTCTGCATTTGGACATGTTGCAGCAATGACCCATGACCAGGTACAAATGGGATTTCTTTTAGTTTGTTCTTTTGGGGCATGAATGTGTGTGCACACGTATACATGTATGTTCATGTTTGTGCAGGTACATATGCACATGTATGGACATGTGTGAAGACCAAGGGTGTCATTCCCCAGGAGTCATTCACCTTCTTCTGTGAGGTAGGGTCTCTCAGGGGACCTAGAACTCGGCAAGCCACCAGACTCACCTATCAGTGCTTCAATGATAAGTGCATATCTGGCTTTTGCAGGGGGGGGGACACAGGATTAATCTCAGGCCATCATGCTGGCAAGGCAAGCACTTTAACCAGTGAACCACCATCCCCAGCCCTGAAGGCAGCCATGACTAAAAATCACACAACTGTCACAGAAAGTGACCGCATACAGGAGCCTGCCAGCTTTGGAACTCGTGCCTGATTCTGGGGCAGGTGGCCCATAATTTTCTCCCCACCCCTTGGCGACACAGACATTGGTCACTTACCCTGAGCTTTTAATAAGTCTCACAGCCATAAAAAGCCTGGGGTCACTGGCAGGGGGCCTGCAGAATGCCACGAGACTGCAACACACAGAAGGACCCTGGAGGAAAAAAGAGAGAAGGGTTAGGGCCAGGGGCTTTGGATGCTTCCTTGGGCTTCTTTCTTCACACAAAATTAGCCCCAATATTCTCACTTCCCTTCTAGAATCGGGAAAATAAAAAATATTAAATTGAATGCAGCTGTCACTCTTGAGGGCAGAGATACCCCATGAGGGAGTCTGGTTCCCTTAAGTGTTCATCACTGTCTTCTCTTTTATTTTCTCTTTTCTTTTGGTGTGTGTGTGTGTGTGTGTGTGTGTGTGTGTGTGTGTGTGTGTGTGATGTATGTGAAGTTTAAATGTCAGATTGAGAGAACTTCCTCAATTCCACATTATTTGGGAAGCAGAGTCTGTCACTGAACCCAGAGCTTACCCATTCAGCTAGACTAACTGGCCAGCAAGCCCCAGGGACCAGGCTGTCTCCATCTCCCCAACTCTGGGATGAGTGACACTTGCCACTGTTTTATGTGTGTGCCAGAAATTTGAACACATGGTCTCTTCTTATGGGACGAGCACTTTACAGACAGTGTTACCTCTAGAGCCACATTCTTAGGATCCATTCTCCGAATTATAATGCTAACATGTCCTGAGAAGCAAGAGCAACAAGACACATCCATGCAAAATGAAGATTTCACTTCAGATTTGGGATTAACCTGGCTTCAGGTGCCCTGTAGATGAGGCGGGGAGGAAACCTACACCCTCCAGACACAGGCGCCCTGAAAAGGCAGGGTAACGCCTTCCTGCCAGCCAGACACACTGTTTCATCTCTCATTTTATCAATGGCACTTCACATACCAGTGGAGGCCAGGACAGTCTTGTCACAGACAGTAAGTATGCATACTAAAGCCATGGGCTTCGGTGGGTCTGGTTGAGTTTTGAGTATACTATTTACCAAGTGGGGCTCTGAGTTTTCCAACTTTGCTGAAGGGGCAGTCAATTCCCCTTTGAGTGCTTTCTGAATGTGTAAGATTAGATGTCAGTCACTGTCTCCCCTGTCACACAGCCAGAAGCCTTGAGGTGACTACGCCACCTCCACTACTATGGAGCCTACAGAAAGAATGCTCTAAGAAAAAAAACAAACAAGCAGAATGAGGGCCCAGTGCAAGTCCTTCAGGCGTATGAATGTGTTCTCTTCCCACGCTATGCTCAGGAAGCAGTTGGTGACTGTACCCATTTTTCAGATTAATCAAGCAGAGAAGTTGAAACTGAAAAGATGTATGAAGATTTATGATTTGAATAGTCACATGTCTCTGGAAACCATGTGGGTTGTGTGTCAAGCAGAACAAAATGGGAGTTCAGAGATGACGGTCTGAGTGGGTATCTCTTCCAGATTCAGATTAGCTCAGACTGGCGTCACCACACTGCTTTCTGGGCATCAGCTGCCTGCAAAACATAGACTGTTCAAGCCAGACAAGTGTGAACATCCTTATTCTGAGGCTTGGGAGATGACCCAGGCAAAAAGTGCTTGTTAGGAAAGCATGAGGACCTGTATTCAATCCCTAGAAACCACTTAAGAGAAAAAAAAAAAAAAGAGGAAGTTTGAAGGGGTATACTTGTAATCCCAGGGCTGGTGAGGCAGAGAAAGGAGGTCTGTGCAGCTTGCTGAACTTAGCCTAACCAGTGAGTCCTGGGTTCAGAGCCCCATCTTAGAAAAAAATGTGGGAAGCATTTGTGGAAGACAGCTGACCTTGACCTCTTCATACATGATGATGGGCACACACACACACACACACACACACACACACACACACAAACCCTATTTCTCCTAAGGTAGGCTATGTGGTCATTATTCTTCTCAAGGCATAAGAATGCCAAAAATATTTTAAAAGAACATTTCCATTGGGTAAGCAGTGATCAATCAGATGTAAATTCCTAAGGAATGACTGCCACCATGAGCAATGACCATTGTCATAGATTCATCAGCATAATGGGATAATGAAGTTCATTATGTTGTCTTCAAGGGAAGTACACTTGTGGACGAGCATCACCCAGCACTGACTGAGACCCTAAGAGCTGTGCCTCTCTTCTAAGGATCAGCTTCACACGCCTCAAGGGAAAGTCAGCTTGTCTCAGTCCTCACACCAGGGCAGAGCCATTGGGGAACTTTGGGGCCCTTTATTATCTACTTGTAAAATGTTATAAGCCTGTAAACTAGTTAATTTATGAGCCGTGTTAGTAATTTGCTCACACTTGATCGCGGGGTTTCGCAAACACGACTTCCAGGGATGTGGGAGGATAATTTGTAGGTCCAGCTTCTCGGCTAAGGGGACACTAACTAATTTGACACAGTACCATGACATTGATGGCGGGGCACACTAATGACTACACTCCTAGATGTGGCTGTCAGCCTGTCGTTCCAGTGAGGAGCCTGCGCTTTGCTCTCAGTGTGGCTCAGGACACCACGCTCAACTCATTATTCAGACAGCACCATTAATGAGAGCCCATGTTTATTTCCACCATACTAACCAGCGCTTAGCTTCCATTTGTCTGATACGGTTATTGATTAAAATGGGGCTCATGAATAGTAAATTTGAGCCCCACAGAAACAAAGGGCCACCAGAGGAAAAATAAGCAAGAGTCGACTGGAAAACAAACCTGGTCAATGTGTTTCCTGTTTCAAGTACCACCCAGGACAAAGTGACAGGTGGGAGGAAGTGCTATGAAGGTCAACGAAAGGGAAGGGAATGTTAGAAACACACAAGCCTATGGATCAGCTTGACTGCTCTGACCATGGCCACTTTAACTTCAGCACAGTCAAAAGTGCTAGCCAGGAGTGCCTTCTGCCTCATTGCAAACCTTAGAAATCTTCAGAATGGGGTGTCACATTATATAATGAAATAACGGGTTTCCTATGACATTTTCACACGTACATATCACCATTTGTTGCTTGCATTCACCCATTACACTCTCCTGCCCACTTTAAAAGCCTGTGCTCTGCTTGCGTGAACCTAAATTCCACATGTGAGGAAGAATGAGGTATTTGTCTCTCTGGGTCTGGCTTCTCTCACTGAACAGGATGACCCCCCAGCTCAGATCCTTATCCTGCAAGTTGCATGGTTTCTTTCTTTCCTAACAGAAGAATAAAACTCCGCCACACATGAACATCACACCGTCTTTACCCAACTGTCTACTGGTAAGAATCTGGGCAGGTTTTGTGTCTGGGCTACTGTGAACAGAGCAGCAATGAGCCAGGACTTCCAAATCATCTCTGGTGGGCCTGCCATCCTTTGGGGTATGGCTGGGTCAGTGTATCAAGGTTTATCTTTTCCTCCATTTGCTGTTTTCTTGGGGACTCTTAAGTGCAGAGTTTTAAGTTCATTTCTCCATGGATGACACAAAGGTTTACTATGCTTTTCAACCGTACAGAAGTTTGTTCTTTGACTAGTCTGACTTAAACATGATCATCCAGGGCACCAATAAACACATCTGTGGTTTTTCTGAACTGTTAACAAAACTGTATAGTTGCAAGGTTTAAAAATACCCTTTTCTACGTGTTTCTAGTCCTAACTAAAACTTGTAATCAGTTTCTATCTTAAATTAAATTTCTATTTTGGTCTGACAAATTTTCTTTCATTTTATGATGATTATAATCCTAAAATATTCATATAATAATTTAAAATGAATAACTTTTTTAAAAGGTAGGCCCACATCTATTAAAGGAATGATAAAACCAGTGCTACTCCCAATGTGGTTCATCACAGAATGTGCAATTCAAATTAAATATTTCAACAAATGCTGTCTGCCACTCAGGATAAAGAATTCTACTGAATACTGCATATGACTTTGGATTTTTATAAAATAGCAAAACAAGTCTGAGCCCACATAGATCACTTTGGGAATGAGAGTGTCATTACAGGCAGCAGTGCTTAAAAGTATGTACTCGTGGACTCACTGCCCAGGATAGACCTATAATTCTAGAAGGGCCTAAACAGCGCACCACATGTGGGGAGCAGATTTAGATGGCTGGCTGGTTTTTAAGTACATTTTAGCCAGTATCCAGAGCCAGTCCCAAGTAGCCCGACTCTCCGACTGCTGCTATTTCCGAGGGCAACTACAGAAGGTGGGCACCCAGTGTCAGCATCTCCATTCTCTGCACTTCCAGGAAGTCATGGCTGCCCCATCATGACCTGGCAAATACTGTCCGTCTGTAGCTGTGACTGGCTAGGTGCTCATCAGATCCAGTTCTTGTTCTAAGCAGAAAGCTGGGTTGGGTGCCTTGTCCCCTTGCCAGCTATGTTGTCACCAAGTCCTGGGCCAAACAGAGCGAGGTAGGCTGTGCCACCTTCTGACTCTCAGCACTCCTCACCCTGCATAAGGCACTCTCTTATCCACTGATTGAAGGTCTAGAGACGGTGGGACTTCCTACCAACTGAGGGGAGTAGTATTACATGATGTCTTAAATCCAGGGCCCTCAAGTACATGCAGATCATTTCACGAAGACTTCAACTCACACCACGAAAGGATACACAGAACAGAGCCGTGTTCAGCAACTTTACTCCATCCTCAACAATTAGTGGCAGCTTGAGGGTGCCTGGGAAGCAGAAAGCACTGTGTGAAGTCTCTCAGATCCAGGAATGTTTGTGACCAGGACCAGTAGTGCCTGAACAATCTTTTTATTTCTTTATTCTTGGTTCTGATGATTGCTAAGTAAGTGCTATGCTACCTCTCTGAACTTTATGGCATGATTCACACTCATTCATTCATTCATATGTATCTCCACACCTATTTTCTCTTCTTTTCCCTCTCCCTTTCTTTTCACTCTTCTTCTCTATTTGGTCTTCCTCTTCCTTCTTCCCCTCTTTCCTCTTCTTTATATCCCCCATCTTTTCCTCCTTCCTTCCTTCCTTCCCTCCCCCTTTCTCTTCACTGGCTAACACTGAACTCTGGATCTCCTATATGCTGGGCAAATGCTATACGACCAATGTTAATTTTTTTGTCTGCCTTCCTTCCCTCCCATCCCCATTATTATTTTATCTTCCCTCTCCTGGTAAGAACGAAACCCAGGGCCTTGTACTTGTTACCCCCACACCTACCACTGTAACACAACTATAACATCTCCTTGGCTTCACCTTCAATCTCTGGACAACCCTATGTAAGGAAAGCACTACCAACTGACAAAATGCAACCAACGGTAAACCCCTAAAGATACTCTGTGGTTGCTGTTACTGGCTTCTCTGGCCAACTAAGAATTAGAAAGAAGAAAGAACCATCAGCCATCATATTCTTTTTCTTTATTTTTATTTATTTATTTATTTATTTATTTATTTATTTATTTATTTTGGTTTTTTGAGACAGGGTTTCTCTGTGGCTTTGGAGCCTGTACTGGAACTAGCTCTGTAGACCAGGCTGGTCTCGAACTCACAGAGATCCACCTGCCTCTGCCTCCCGAGTGCTGGGATTAAAGGCGTGCGCCAGCCATCATATTCTTAAGATGTACTAGACATATATCACCTCACCTCATCTTTATATAAGCCAGCCAGTATGGTTCCCTTGGGTAGATAAGAACAGAGCCTTCTACAAAGTGAAATGTGGGCTCCCACCACCATACAACTGCTCCAGCTGTGAGCCCAGCTGAGTACACCTGCCTTTCACAGACAAACTTGCAGAGAACATACACCTCCTGAACATGTTCAAGCTTTGCTTGAAGGAAAAAAAAAAACACTGAATGATATCTACCTAATTCAAATACCACTTTCACTACATCAGGAGGGAAATTTTCAGATGCTCAGAGCAGAGACAGTCAGGAAGATCTACAGAGATTAGGAGAAGCAAGAAACAAGGAAGAGGGATTTCACAAGTTCTAGGTGACTTTAAAAAGACCATTTCAATAAAAGGTAAATATCCATTCAGGCTCTTGTGGAGTAATCATTTTCTACATCTTCACTGTTAATATATTGAATGCATAAAACTACATTTTACTCACATTTAAGAATGAATTAGATACGGTGATTCATGCCTTGGATTCCAGCATTCTGGAGGCAGAGGCAGGAAGATCTTTATGAGTTCCAGGCCAACCAGAACTCCGTAAAGAAACCCTGTCTTATACAGATGATAGATAGACAGATAGACAGACAAAGGTTTGGCCAACTTTTTTCCATTAAAAAAAAAAAAAAGAAGAAGAAGAAGAAACAAATGCAGTGAGTTTCTTGGGATTTGCAGCCAGGCATCCTCTCTGACAACTGCTCAACTGTGCCATTACAGTAAGGAAGCAACCAGAAACACGGTATAAATAAATCAGTACAGCTGTTTTGCAATAAAACTTTATTTAAAAAAAAGTCATCGAAAGGGAAGGCTTGGTCCAAGTGCCACAATTTGCTTACTTCTGCCATTTAGCTGGTATTTTGCATATCCATTCAACCGGAACACACAAGATTTCCTCTAGCATAATAGGAAACAGCTCTGGCTAACATTTTCATGCAAGATCCCCGAGTGCCAGGAATACATTCCTGATGTAAAGAGGGAGCAGCCTCAGTGTGACAAAGGTTCGGGATATGACAGCTGGGAGCTCAGCTTCCAGCCTTCTCTGACCCACTGCAAGGCTCCTCCCCCATGCTCATGAGCCAGAGAGCATTGGCTGGAACAAAACCTTAAGCAACATTTCCAACAAGACCCAAAGCTTTTGCTCTCAGTATGGTCAAGCTCCTGTGTTGATGGAGGGAAACTGAGACCTTACAGAGACCTTCTATAAGGACTTCATTTTTTTTAAAGCCAAAATAAGAACTACACACACTTTAAAAAATCAGAGCAATCCTAAGTTCTAAGAACGAGGAATGATACCGTCTCAGACTTTCAAAGGCAAACAGAAAGGCTCTCCAAATTAGAACCAAACTGCTTTCCTGGATTGGCAGGGTGTTCTTTGTTAAGTGATTTCAGAGTAGTAGCAATATGACCAGTCACTGGACACACAGGAAGAAAGCATATCCAGTGCACTCCCCTGCAGTTCACGGAGAACAGCAGAGACTCAGATACATAGCAGAGAGAAAAATAATGCTAAGAATCTGTATCCCAGTTATGTTTTATATTCACATTGATGTGTACAAGATGATTTGAGACACAAAACGAATACATTCTTAGGAATCTGTTTTACCTAAACCATCAATCAAAACTGGAACAGAAACAAGTGAACGACAGTCCAGCCTGACAAAGGGATATTTTGTACTCATTTAGAATTAATCTAGAAATGGAGATGGTTCTGACGTGACATGAAAGAAGCAAGGCAGGAGAATTAACCTGCAGTAATCCGTAAGCATCTAAAAACACACTGCAAGAAAGATCAGAAACCAACAAATTAACAGGGTTTGCCTCTGACAGAAAAGATTCGACAGGAGTTTTCTTTACTATTTTTAGTTTTCAAGATTTTGCCAAAACAAAGAAATATTAGCTAAACAGTTTTAAAATCCTGTCTGAGAAAAGCGATTTATGAATGACCTGTAACTGGCTTTGCAGCAGACTGGAAGTGTCTTGGGTACAGACAGGACAATCTGTCACCTCTCACACATCGGTGTTGGGTCTCCTTAGGAATTCAAAGAGCTTTCCCTGAAGCAACGAGATAGGCTATCTGACTTCATTACAATCCCCTTAATGAGTGTCCATAAATAAATACAATTCTTATGTTTTAAGACTTTCAGAGAAATTAAATCATCTTGTTTAGAATCAGATTGCTGTGGATTAGACCGTAAATAAAATGCTTAATACAGAATTCTACTTTCTCTGTCCATGTTCCATGGTAGCACACAGTAATTTGTCTTTTAATAACTTCAAACAATTCAGAGTCATTTGCTCATTAAAAACAAAATACGTCTTGCTCACGAGGCTCAGCATTTCATAAATATTTAGACCAAATACACTGTCTGCTTTCAACCAGAAATAGCAGGTTCCTGATTGATAAGAACACTGTATGCAGGAGAAAGGAGGAGACCCCACACACACCCCCAAAACAGCTGGGAGAAGATAATATGGTGGCCACTCACAGGATTTTTGCAGGCTCATCACCACCCATCTAGGGCCCCCATGCTCTCAGAATAGAGCCCCAAAGCCAACCTGTGACTCACAAGCCCCAACATGTTCATTTGAGGCCCTTGCAGACACCCTAACCTCCAGCTTGGCCTCATATCTCTCCTGGCAAGCCAAGCTTCTCTCTGAGGGAGGAATGGAAAAAGGGAGTGAGGGAAGGAGAGGGAAGGATCAAGGAGAAAAGGAAGGCTAGGTGAAGATTTTAAATTCTATTTTGAGAACCATTTTGGTGAAAAAGACAGTGAGGAAACAGCAGATGAAACCCAGTATTCTGCACATGCTAAACAAGAATCTTATTATTGAGCTAGGTACCTATCCATCTTTTTTTTTTTTTGCATTGTTTTTATTGAGCTACATATATTTTTTCTCCACTTTCCTCCCTTCTTCTCCCCTCCCCTCTACCCTCTCCCATAATCCCTATTCTCTGAATTTACTCATGAGATCTTGTCTTTTTCTACTTTCCATGTAGATTAGATCCATGGGTCCTCTTTCTTGTCCCGATTCTCTAGGATTGTGAATTGTAGGCTGCTTTTTTCTTTGCTTTATGCCTAAAAGCCACTTATGAGTGAGTACATATGATATTTGTCTTTCTGGGTCTAGATCCATCCATTGGCTGACAAATTTCAAGATGTCATTATTTTTTTATGCTGTGTAGTACTCCATTTTGTAAATGTACCACGTTTTCCTTATCCATTCTTCAGTCGAGAGGCATTTAGGTTATTTCCAGGTTCTGGCTATGACAAACAATGTTGCTATGAACGTAGCTGAACACATGTCCTTGTGGTATGATTAAGCATCCTTTGGATATATACCCAAAAGTAGTATTGCTGAGTCTTGAGGAAGGTTGTTTCCTAATTTTCTGAGAAATCACCATACTGAAATGCACTCCCCAGTAATGGAGGAGTGTTCCCTTTTCCCCACAACCTCTCCAGCATAAGTTGTCACCAGTGTTTTTGATGTTGGCCATTCTTACAGGCCAAGATCAGAGTTGTTTTGATTTGCATTTCTCTGATGGCTAAGGATGTTGAACATTTTCTTGAGTGTCTTTCAGCCATTTTATATTCCTCTGTTGAGAGTTCTTCTATTCGGGTCTATACCCAAATTTTTTATTGGATAATTTGTGCTTTTGATGATCAATTTCTTGAGTTCTTTGTATATTTTGAAGGACAGACCTCTGTCCTATGTGGGGTTGGTGAGGATCTTTTTCCATTCTGTAAGCTGCTGATTTGTATTTTTGACCGTGTCCTTTGCTTTGTGGAAGCTTCTCAGTTTCAGAAGGTTCCATTTGTTAATTGTTTCTTTCAGTGTCTGTGCTACTGAGGTTATATTTAGGAAGTGGCCTCCCGTGCCAATGCCTTCAAGTGTACTTCCACTTTCTCTTCTATGAGGTTCAGTGTGGTTGTTTTTTTTGTTGTTGTTGTTGAGGTTTGATCCATTTGGACTTGAGTTTTGTGCATGGCAATATTCATTCTTCTACATAGATTTTTATTCTTCTACATGTTGATATTCAGTTATGCCACAACCATTTGTTGAATATGCTCTCATTTTTGCATTTTATATTTTATGCTTCTTTGTCAAAAATCAGGTGTTTGTAGGTGTGTGGATTAATATTCTGGTCTTTGATTCAGTTCCATCATTCTCCTGTTTGTTTTTATGCCAATACCAGGCTGTTTTCAGTACTATAGCTCTGTAGTAGAGTTTAAAGTCGGGGATTGTGATGCCTCCAGAAGTTCCTTTATTGTACAGGATTGTTTTGGCTATCCTGGGTATTTTGTTTTTCCATATGAAGTTAAGTATTGTTCTTTAGAGGTCTGTGAAGAACTTTACTGGGATTTTGATGGGTAATGTATTGAATCTGTAGATTGCTTTTGGTAAGATTGCCATTTTTACTATGTTAATTCTAGCTATCTGAGAATATAGGAGATCTTTCCATTTTCTGGTGTCTTCTCCAATTTCTTTCTTCAAAGATTAAAAGTTCTTGTCATAAAGGTATTCCACTTGTTTGGTTATGTTATGCCCAAATCTGTGAAGTTCCCACAAAAGCCAACAAGGTGACCAAGTCCCGTATGTAAAAGCAAAGAGCCTTTATTTTAATCAAGTTTGCAAACTTGGTCGCTCCGCATGTCCAACATATTGGAATAACCAGAGAGCCCCGAGCTCAGAATATTAGAATAGGGGTTTTATAGTAGTAAAGGTGGGGGTGAGGGGTCTCTGAGGTTCAGGACTCCTGATTGACTGACATTTGTCTAGGGGTGTCCTGGTGAGTGTGTTTTGGCAGGTGATCCTATCTACAGCATTTGGAATGCCAGGCATTTCCTTTGAATGGTCTGTTCTTGGGTGGAGGTTGGGTAATCTCAATTTATGGTTACTCCTGCAACCAGGCATTGCTTCAGGTTAAACTACTGAGGCTCAAGCCACTTATTAAATTTATCGATGGCCAAGTTCTACTCTGGCAGGTGATAATGGTTGGAAGTAAAGAACTTCCTTTGGGTGACCTGCCCATACTTAGCTTATCATGGCTGGCCCCCACAGGTTAGAGTTACTCCAAGGTATTTTATGTTATTTGTGGCTATTGTGAAGGGTAATGTTTCTCTGACTTCTTTCCTAGCCCATTTATCATTTGTGTAAAAGAGGGTTACTGATTTTTTTTTTTTTGAGTTAATCTTGTATCCTGCTACATTAGTGAAGGTATTTATGAGTTGTTGAAGTTTCTTGATAGAATTTTGGGAGTCCCTTACGTAAACTATCATATCATCAGCAAATAGTAAGAGTTTGACTTCTTTTCTGAGTTGTATCCCCTTGATCTCCTTCTGTTGTGTAATTGCTCTAGCTAGAACCTCAAGTACTATATCGAATAGATATGGAGAAAGTTGATAACATTGTCTTATTACTGATTTCAGTGGGATCACTCTGAATTTGCCTCCATCTAGTTTGATGTTGGCTTGTTGTATTTTGCCTTAATTATGTTTAGGTATGTTCCTTGTAGCCCTGCTTTCTCTAAGACCTTTATCATGAAGGGATGTTGTATTCATCAAAAGCCTTTTCAGCATCTACTGAGATGATCATGTGTTTTTTTTTTTTTTTTCAGTTTGTTTATATGGCAGGTGTAGTAAGGAACAGCGGGGCTGCGTCTGTATTCTTTTAAACACTGCTTGGCCCATTAGTTCTAGCCTCTTATTGGCTAATTCTCACATCTTGATTAACCCATTTCTAATAATCTGTGTAGCACCACGAAGTGGTAGCTTACCAGGAAAGATCTTAACCTGTGTCTGTGTCGTAGAGGAGAATCATGGCGACTGCCTGACTCGGCTTCTTTCTCCCAGCATTCTGTTCTGTTTACTCCATCTACCTAAATTCTGCACTATCAGGCCAAGCAGTTTTCTTTATTAATTAACCAAAGAAAGCAACAGATAGACAAATGATACTCCCACACCAGGTGGATTACATTGACAGATTTTCATATGTTCAACCATTTCTGGATCTTAGGGATGAAGAGGACTTGATCATGGTGGATGATTTTTCTGATGTGTTCTTGGATTTGATTTGCCAGTAGTTTATTGAGTATTTTTGCAACAATACATTAAGGGAGATTGGCCTGTAATTCTCTTTCTTAGTAATATCTTTGTGTGGTTTGGGTATCAGGGTAATTGTAGCCTCATAAAAAGAATTTGGCAATGTTCCTTCTATTTCTATTGTGTGGAACAATTTGAGGAGTATTGGTATTTGTTCTTCTCTGAAAATCTTGTAGAATTCTGTGCTGAAACCATCTGGTCCTAGGCTTTTTTTGGTTGGGAGACTTTTGATGACTGTTTCTATTTCTTTAGCAGTTATAGGTCTATTTAATTTGCTTATCTGATCTTGATTCAATTTTGGTAAGTGATATTAATGCAGAAAATTGACCATTTCCTTTAAGTTTTCCAATTTTATAGATTACAGGTTTTCAAAATATGACCTAATAATTTTCTGGATTTCCTCCATGTCTGTTGTTATGTTCCCCCCTTTCATTTCTGATTTTGTTAATTTGGATATTATCTTTCTGCCTTTTGGTTAGTTTGGTACCTATCCATCTTATTAGTTTTTTCACTTCTTCCTAATTTATTTAAAATTTGAGGCAGGGTCTCACCAAATTGCCAAGCTGACATGAACTCACTGTATATTCAAGTCTTCATCACCAAGTTATTTTCTGTCCTCAACATGGACATGGACAAGGACACATGCAGACATACACACATACACAATTTAAAAATAAAATACATTAATAAAGCCTATCATTCTTTCTAGCTTCCGAAATGCCAAAGATACTTAGCGACAAGTAGGCTATCTTTTTTATATAATGTATTTATTTTTATTTTATGTGCATTGGTCTTTTGCCAACATACATATCTGTGTGAGGGTGTCCAGCTTCCCTGGTACTGCATGGAGTTACAGACAGTTGTAAGTTGTCATGTGGGTACTGAGAATTAAACCCAAGTCCTCTGGAAAATCAGCCAGTACTCTGTAACTGATGGACCATCTCTCCAACCCCCTGAGAAGTAGGTTATCAAAACAGAAATCATAGACCTTTGTTTTAATCAACCGTAAGAGTTCACACCACAATGACACGGAGAGTGGGGCCATTATGAAACAATTAATTCCACTTTGCCTTCTCTCTAGTCACAGCAGAAGGCTATAGTGGCCGCTTGCCCTGGAATGTTATTATTTCTGGCCAAGGAGCTGTTTTCTGGCTGTTCAGGAACTCACCATGTAGACCAAGCTGGCCTTGATCTCAGGGACATCTACTTGCTTCTGCCTCTGAGTACCCGGCTGGCAAGGCACTTTCCCAGGGCTTACCATGTGCTAACACGATGTTGGAAGTGGGACCTGCTGGAATTTGAGACAAATGAGGTCTCTGTGCTCTCAAATCTACATCTACCGGGAGGCATTAACAAAACCATATGGGAATGATTAACACAGACTTGACCCCAGCACAGGTCAGAAAAGGCTTTGCACGAGGAATAACCCACAAGGCATTAAAGGCGATTGGGAGCTGGGAGGGTGGACAAGGCTGTGTGGAGAGCAGGGGAGCATGTGTGGAACTGCTAAGAAAAGCAGACACACCAAGCACAAACATTGGTATTAATCTTTTCTGTAGAGTGACTTCAAAAATATGACTGGAGTGGAGTGGGTAGATTGTAAGAGCCCAAGATCAGGGAGGAACCGAGTGGAGCACTGTCCCCTGGATCTGACTCGACGCTGCAGTCACCAACTCAACACAGTGCACACGATTAAACCAGTGAACATTTTAGAATGCAGGGGAAAAGGGTTCACTGAGGAGCTGTGGACAGGCGATGGATTCAGGGAAGGTGAGTTAGTTCTCTTAAGGGGGAGGCTCCTGGAGGTGAACGATGCTCCAGTGGATGGCCCCACCCCCAGAAGTATGTGATCGACACAAATTGGGAATCCATAGGTTCTTTAAAGAAAAGACATGAAGTTGGGGGGGGGGGTCAGAGAGGTAGGACAGATGTAGGAGGGGTTGGGAATAATTACAGCAAAAATATACGAAATCTCAAAACATTAATAAAAATATTTTAAAATTTTAAAAGAAATGATATATAACTGGGAGTGTCAGGATTTTCAAACCCCAAACAAGGACAGATTGACTGAGTAAAAGAGACACACTTTTACATGCATGCAAGTGGCATGATAGGATGGTGTCACTTTTCAGCACTGACAGGGAAAAGGATATCACACTAATATGGCTTTTCTAAACTTTCTGGAAGGAAAATTAGAAGAACAGCAGCAGCAAAAGAAGCAGGAGAATCAAAAGTGGAAAAAGAACGAGAGCAGTTCGGGACCCTGAACCACAGCATTTGTCCTTCTTAGAGGTCCACTCCCTCCTTCAGACAGAGATCGCTATCTTCAACCAAAGAAAGCAGGCTTGAATTCTTCCACTGCACAAAGGCACAAGGAGCTAATCCCAGAGCCCTAGGTCCTCCCCCCCCCCCCCGTGCCTGGAGCCCCTCTCCATTGTCTCACTCTTCTCCATTAAGAACTGGAGTTTGGGGAGTGCTTGGTGACTCAGACACTGAACACTGAACCCCACCCAAGGCACCAAGTCCCACTGACCCTCAGCTCAATGGGAGCTCCTTAAGGCTAGGCCCCAGCTGCAGGTTCTGACTCACTAAGGCTACAAGGCAGCCAGGAGACTTAGATTTCTCAGTTCCAGGGACACTGACAGTGGTTCAGGATCCAGGCTCTGAGGACATCCTCCCAGGGAGGGATGCTTCATCACTTCTCAGAGCATCACTGTGCCTCACCACACTCATGACAGGGGCACCTGCTTCAATCAGAACCAGCAGAGCTGCGTGGACAGCTTTCAGGCTTCTTCTCATCTCAGGATACCAGTGCCTCTCCTTCCTCCTTTCCCTCCTTCGCTCTCCCCTCTCCCCACAACTCTTAGGATTCCAGAAACCCCAAGCCACTCCCCAGGCAGCCATTGTTTCTGGAACCTGATTTGGAAGGCTTTGGTAGTAACACTCACCTACCAGTTTGAAGATGAAACTCAGCAGCCTTTGGCCATGGCACGTAGGACCCTAATGACACCCCTGTCCCCAGCCCTCTCATTTCTCCATCCCCAATGCAGCCACTTGAACTTTTCTGCTACCCCACAATAGAGGCTTGATCCTTAGTCATCCTCTCTGCCTGAAGGTACTTCTCTACTTCTCCTGCATTTATGGGGCCGAGTCTCCAAGTCTACAGATCTGAAACCATATCACTGTTGACAAGAGGCCTCTGGGACCAGACTGAGGCCTGTCCGTCACCTTTGCGAACTGTCCCTGCATCCTGCTTCTCCACCTCCCTCACTCCTCTGTCTCCTCCTATTAGATGGCTGCTGTGTACCCTGCCCCTGCCAGAAACACAGCAATGACTGGCACCCAGCAGACCCTGGGGAGACGGCTGCAGAATCGATACATCACTAAGACAATTACTTGAAGCTGTAACAAACGACAAGCTGCAGAGAGATTTGCAATGACACGAAACTACAGAAACTGAAGTAGGTTGAGGACCAGAAGATCGATCTTCCTTTGTTGACTCAAGAGCAATCTCCAAAGAGACCCACCCTGGTCTCTGCGAGCCATCTCCTATGGTGTCTTCAAGATGGCGCCTTTAACCTTCAACTTCCTCCGCAACATCACCCATTCATGGTTCCAGATGCAAGAAGAAAAGCAGAGCCTCTCCACCCTGGATGGCTCTAAAAACCACTTGTAAGTATTCTATATTAACCACAGTTTGTAATTTTGTCACAGGTGTTTGACTACAAAAGGGACAAAGCCTTTTAAGACAGTATGTGTGTGTTATGCCACTGTGCATATTCAGGACCACGCCTAACAAGCTGCCAGAGAGCCTTTTCTTTCTGAGCCGTGGAAGCCAGAAGAGTTCATGTGACATCATTTTGCTAAGGGCATCCTATATGCTCTAAAATGTTCACGCCTTAAGAAAACTTCAATACAGCTTATCATGGAAACTGACACCAAGAACACAGGAAAGGAATCCAGATGGTGTGAGCTATACCTGGCAGGTCAGCTGAACACAGGATAAACACTCTAGCTTTGTAAGGCAACCAAGGCACTGGTTAGAAGTTCAAATGAGGAAGGGAACATGAATAATGTTCATACCTTATCTAGTGACTTTTCTATACCCTCAGTAGAAGTCACTGCTGTACTTCACATGGGTTTTGTGTGTGTTGCGGGTGGTGTCTGGAGCTGATTTGGGTTTGGAAACTGATTCATGTCTTGTGCGGCCTTGAGAGGGTCACACCTCTTCTCTGACACATGTCAGAGGGACAAGAGAGTAAAACCAGGGATCTCAAGAATTCCTTAGAGTGCCTACACTCCCAGAATCCATGGGTATCTCTGGACATACATCTTAGGTGGGAGGCCACAAATAAAAAAGAAGCTACCTCCCCTGTTTCATCATTCAGTAAATTCCAGCAATGCTGCCACCCCTCAGCAGAGAGTGAAGGGCCAGGGAACAACACTCTGGTTCCCCGGATCTGTTCAAATAAAGTTCTGTTTCCATATACTGCAGGAGGGTGAGTTGATGTAGTAATTACCTGTTACTCTTGACAAGTAAGGTAATTAATGTAGCAAAATACCGCCGCAATGTGTGTAAATTTAGACCACCATAATTAAAGCACCCGTCTGTTCAACAAACTGTTCAATTAAGAAAAAAATATTGACGGTGTGCTTTTTTAAAAAAAAAAATAAATAAAAAACGTATGGAATGAATGACTCTCCATTGGTTGACATCCCATTCCAGAACACTTTCTCAGCAGGGGACACACACACAAAGGACTGAACTCCACACACTGAAGAACTTAGGAACATGAATGACGAGCACAAGAATGCCTGTGACAAAGACTGTGATTAGAACTCCATTCAGTGAAAGTCTAGTCAGAAAGAGAACTCAGGGGCATCTCTGAACTCTCAAGCTACGACAGAAAGCAATAAGCTGACAAGATACAACTGGGCTGCTCTTCAAGTAACAGGGCCACCCTCTGGAACCATAACATCAACTACGACTGTCTGTCTACTGGCCAGTTTTAGAAAGCCTGGCACTAAACAGAATGTGGGCAAACCAAACAGCTGCCAAGTCCCTTGAAGGGAACCCGAAGAGGACAGCTAGCTGGCCCTTCCCACTCAAGATCTCAGCTCTTTCCATCCTGCTTTAAACCATCTGCACACACATGAGGTAGTAAATGACCAGCAAAGATCAAACCACAGCCATGCTAAGACCAAGAAAAGAGAAGAATCCGTTAGTTAGCATATAGCTCTAAAAGACCATTACTTTTTAATATATTTAGACAGAAGAAATAAATACCGGAAAAGTTGAAGGGCCTGAGCTAGAAAAAAGGGGGGTGCTCTTTAAAGAGGGAGAAGGAAGAAGTGGGAACTAAAAGGAAAAGGGAAATAAGGAGAGGAGAAAGATAAAAGCAGAACTTGGAACCAGGCAGTGGTGGCTCAAGCCTTTAATCCCAGCACTCAGAAGGCAGAGGCAAGCAAATCTTTATGAGTTCGAGGCCAGTCTGGTCTATAGGGCAAGTTCCAGGACAGTCAGAGATACACAGAGAAACCTTGTCTCAATAAACAAAAACAAAAAAGCATAATTGGGCAAAGAAAATGTCTCTGTGGAGAAGGTATTTGCTGAGTGGCTGTGAGGACCCATCCCCAGCACCATGGAAATCCAGAGGAGGTCAGTACTCCTCCGATTCCCAGCATTCCTACGACATGATGGAAGGTAGAAACAGAGAAACCTCTAGCTAGCCCAGCAAACAACATGGCCAACAATAGGCCATGCTGCAATTGAGGTGGAAGGAGAGGACAGAGAGACACCAGACTGGGTCCTCTTACCTTCACAGGCATGCACGCCATAGCACACATGCACCGACCTGCACCCACGCATCAACACGCACCTACAAATAGACACACACAGTAAATATGTGCACAGACAGACATTTAAGGGTGAATAAGAGAAGAGCGGGAAGTTCAAAGATAGAACTGAAAACAGTCTGATGAGAAAAGGAAATGCTTGTGTTTCTGGTGTCACGTCACGGTGTACGCACATGTTGTTATGGTCTGTAGGACCCCGGGAGACGCGACTAAAATGTACCTTCAAGTCAGTCCTTAGTTTATTGGATTAAGCTATGTCCTATGTCCTAAATGTTCCCTGAGAACTTGGAAAGTTCCCCAAGTAAAGAATAAAGAGTACGAGACACATCCCAGCTGAACACTTAGGGAAAGGATGCCTTCTCCAAGCACAATACTCCAGTTTCACACTCGGGGAACAGATCAACCCCACTGACTGAGAGGTAAAACAAAAGCGCTCCTCTACAGATATGAACAAGAACACATGCATAAGCAGAGACGAGGACTGCAAGGGAGGCTCACAATGCGTACGCCACAGCATCACATGTGTACATCCTGGTATCACATGTGTATACGACAACATCACATGTGCACCCCACAGAATCACATGTGTACACCATGGCATCACATGTGTACACCACGGCATCACATGTGTGCGCCACGGCATCACATGTGTGCGCCACGGCATCACATGTGTGCGCCACGGCATCACATGTGTGCGCCATGACATCGCAATGTGCACACCATGACATCCCTGGATGGCTAACTTTTAAAATGATTAATTTAAAAATTAGCACTTGAAAAACAGCCAAATATCATACTAGGGACACTAAATTAAGAAACACGATTCGGGGAACTGATACAAGTTCATGGACTAAATATTATTAATTTTTTAATTTTCATGTGCTCAAGAACCATCCACAGAAATACAAATTAAACCCCTGCTCACCTCTCAAGACGAGTTTGTGTGGTGTGCCTTGGAGAATGGGGTGGACCGGATGAGACACAATCCCCATGGGCTCATGTATTTGAACACTTGGTCCCCAGCTGGTGGCACTGTTGGGGGGAGGTTACAAAACCTTGAGGAGGTGGAGTCTTGTTGGAGGAAGCATGCCCTGGCGGTGAGCAGTGGGGGGTTATAGCACCATTCTCCTTCCTGCTTGCTGTTTCTGCTGTGAGAATGAAATGTCATAAGCCAGCCTTCCGCCCCTGCTGCCATGCCGGGTCTTCTCTTCCCCTAATAATGGGCCCTCTCCTCTATCTCTCAGTAGCTTGTTTCTGCCGTAAGTGGCTTTTGGTGGCGGTGTTCATCACAGCAATGGCATAGTCGCTAACACAGACAGCATCCCATGGGCCACTGCAACACTGAAAAACACCATTCAGCCAGCTCGCCTAAGTGCTACCGGTCATCCATACAGAATGTCCGGCCTCACAAACAGTCAGCTAAGGCACAGGGACAGTAAGGTGATGTGAGTGACATCCCCAAAGCTGTGCTACAGAGACAATTTATTCTCCCTGGGATGGGCTAAAGACATCTCTAGTCCCCAGTAAAGCAATTTACGCAGGTTACCTCGGTGCTCTATTTGCCGGACAACTTAAGTGTTTACAGTTTTGACTTTGGCCTTGGAACTCTGACTGCAAAATAACCAGGCAAACTAGTGAGTGTTCCAAAGCAATGGTAATGAAAATTGCTAAAGAATCACCCAAATTAGGGGAAAAAAATATCAAAGATCTGATTTCATACACTTCCCCCCACCCCCTGTGGTTGATGCCGAGGATTGAACCTGGGGCCTCATGAATGCTAGGCAAGCACTCAACCATCAAGCTCTATCTGTAGCCCCAAATATCTGATTTGGAATCTTAGCTTCATCACTGAGTAGAAATACCAACTAGGAACCTGTGACCCTACAAAGCCCACGGGGCTCAAATGGCTGGCTGTGCATAGGATTTGCTTTATTACAAGACCAGACTCCAGGGAGACAGCATCGCCATCTCCAACTCCTAACTTCATATAAAGCAGATCTTAATTTAACTCTCTCTGACCCCTCCGTGGTGTCACACCACGGTTCTCTTTCATCTCACGGAATTGGAGGACACGGGAACAGGAGGCTGAGTGGCAGAGGTCATGCACATATTCCAGATGTAAAAACTGTGAGGAAGTTAGGAGAAAGAGAAGGTGAAATAGAAAAAGAGAATGCAAAAATCATCTTGATGATGCCTGCCATATGTCCCGGCTGCTTTTAACTAAAGAAACTCATAAAAAAAAAAAAAAAGAGGAAAGCAAAACTGCAGACAAGCAAGATTCTTCACCCTCTTCTGTTCCTACAGTTACAAAGAACTAGTAGCCGGAGAGATGACTCTGCAGCAGAGTCCACACAGTTCTTGCAGAGGACCCAAGCAGTAGAAGTTCCCAGCACCTACACTGGGTGACTCACAACCTATAACTGCACCTTCAGAAGATCAAGGTGCCTCTGCACTTGCATGTACACATGAACGATCACACACACACACAAACACACAAACTAATAAAAATAAGTCTTTAAAAAATTGGAAAGCTAAATGACTTGGGAGTGAAAGAGTGCGCCTGGGCAGATAGATGTACAGATGTACAAGGTGTTAAAATGAGTTAGTATCTCATGAGTTTGATCCCAGTGAAAACTATTCAGAGAGCACAAATTCTGATCCTACACACATGCACTCACATATGAACTTTGTGTCAAAGCGCCTTTTTATATGTGTGAAAACTATGTTAAGATAGACTACAAATGTGGAGAGGACGAATACATCACAGTACCTTTAACTCCAGCATTCAAATGCCACCTCTTATCTTTGCCTAGACAGTAAGCAGACTAATGCCTTGGAGTGCTTTTATTTAATTAGTTATATGCCTGTCAATTAAGGGAGCATTATTTTTATGAGTCCAACACTGTTAGAAACTTTTCTGTATTATTTAAAATCTGATAAACTATAATGTTTTCATTTCTATAATAAGGTAGGTGCTTTCTTATTCTCATCTTCAGATGACAGGATCCAAGGTTAAAATATTAAAAACCTTCCCTGAGTTCAAAAGGCTACTAGGTAGCTGAAATGGACTGGAAAGCAGCTCTTGTCTTTAACTTGGGGACAGCACTACCAACAATACGCCACCGCTAAGGTTGCTTAGCTCACCTTAATCCATGAGAGCAAATCCCCTAGGAACACAACCTTGTTTTAAGAAGCTGTTTTTCACATAAGAATACTTTTGAGCTAGTTACATGAAGACACGATTTGGGGGCTATACCAATAACTGACACCCAATGAATGCTTCGTACAAATGGGTCCTGGCTGCCGATCGAGTGTGAAGACGTGTGTGTGTGACTACAGAGGCAGATAAGAGAACACTCAGCATCTAGATTTCTATACTTTCACTCTCTATCTCCAGCTGTGAGATGAAGTCACACTGACCCAAGCTTCTTTATGCAGAATTTTGACAATAAGTAACTCCTAGGGTCTTGTTCAAACTATATGCAAACTGGAATTAACACAGGCTTAGGAGTGGTGGCAGCTTGACATGAGATTTAGCATTGGGCGCTCTACCACAAAGAAAGACAGAGGGTAGGGGGATAAGGAATACTCTAAGAAACCTGTAAAACAAAACGATGTGGCACACAGACACCCAAGAGGACAGGCACAGTGGCTAGGGGCTGACAGCACACAGCATCACACTGGCCGGTGCTGCAGAAACACAGGGGAGAGCAGGGCCCACTTGGCAAAACAAAGTTGTTGTTGTTGTTGTTGTTGTTGTTGTTTTGCGAGTTTCTTATCCACAAATTGTCTTTTCTTTCAAATCTATGTTCCAATGTTAAAATGAACCATTCTTTCAATCCTTCATTTCTTCTAACCCATTACTCATATTACCAGTTTCTATAGAGCCCTTCCTTTTATCTCTTTCTCATTTTCCTATGTGCTTAGAGATAGATAGATGCATAGATAGATAGATGATGATGATGATAGATAGATGATAGATAGATAGATAGATAGATAGACAAAGATAGATACATACATATATATGTACATAGGTATGCAGATAGATGATAGATGATAGATAGATAGATAGATAGATAGATAGATAGATAGATAGATAGATAGATAGATAGATACATACATACATACATACATATGTATATAGGTACGCAGATAGATAGACAGATAGACAGAGAGACAGACAGACAGATAGACGGATAGTTATATCTCCAACCATCAATATCTCCATGATGCTGGGACAAAACCTTTTTCCCTCTCACAACAAGAATAGGGATGGGATAGGAGGATGGAGAAATAGAGACAGAAGAAACCTTGCTGGGCACTTGCTGGTCAGCCAGAATAATGAATCAGCACCACATTCACTGAGTGACCCAGGCAAGAAATAGGGTGGAGCACAACTGAGGAAGACAGGGGACATCAACCTCTGATTCCCACACACATGAACACACCCACCCTCAGCCTAGCACACACAAAGTCACCTAGTAAAATCTAAATCCCCTTACAAGAATGGTTGGGGTATACTAGGAGGACTAGTTTATGACATGAAAAAGTACCTGCAAGTCTGTATGTATAGGTCGAGTTTTGTTGGGACAAAGCCATTCCCAATCGTTCATGTATCATTTCTAGCAGATTTACAATGACAAGGGTGAAATTAGACCATTGCAAATGAACTAATACGGTCTGTGAAGCCAAAAGTTCTCGGTGCTTGGCCTCACAGAATGAGTCTGAGAGCCCTGGTTTACACCACTGGACTGTCTTTCATCCAGCCACAGCTTACAACTGATAGAATTCTTTCTTCTGCAGAGCAGTGCACAGTCTTCTTGATAGAAAAACTGATTTATGCTCTAACGCATCAGAGGCATTAAGTGGATATAGAAACAAATGAAATAGGGCTGATATTTAGATAAAAATTGTGGAAACTATAAACAAAAGCATGAAGAATTCTGAATATGGTGAAATTTGAAAAATAAACAAAAAAGAAGGGAGCAGGCAGGGAGGGGCTGGGATGTAAAACTAAAGACTAAGTCAATAAGACACTAGATATACCAAGTCTGTCTCTGGAGGTCAGAATGGAGTCGGAAACGTGGACTCTTGCTGGGAGGGACAAAGAGGCCATCCAAGATCATCAGTCTGGGCCAGCCAGCTCCATCTGAGGAACAACAGATTCTTACTTTACACCCACGAGACCCTAACACACCAGCCAAGAATTCCAAGTCTGGCCACTAGGAGAGAATTTTATTAAGTGCAACCAGCACTGCGCATCAGATGAGACAACAGCAAGAGGCCAACAGAAGGACAAGGACTTCAAAGTTAGCATCTCTTGGCACTGGTACGTACCTGTGCCATCTAAGGAAGCTGGCTTGCTCCCTGTGACGGAACTGCTGCCCTGAAACGACACGCATCCAGCACCAACACGTTCTGCATCTCAGAAGTTCACATTACCATCGTCTACACTTACTTCCCTCAGCATCTGAGGCACACACGATGTTATTCCTGAACAACGGAGTTTCCTCCACAGTCTGACTATACTCTTTTTAGAAATCCTTCAGTAAAACAATCTCACGTTCTGTGTTTGCCTCTCCTGACTCTCAGTGAATATGCATCTTTCCTGTGGCCTTTCAGCTAAACAATTTTCCCCCAAGACAGAATTGTTTGGGGCGCTTCCGCTAACAACAATCTCTGTTGTTGAGTCATAGACATTACCGTAGTAGTGTTAAGATCTTTCCCTTTCCATATGATTAATGTTTTTTTAAACATGCTAGTAAAACTTACAATGTACCATATCTAAAACGAAACACTTCAAACACAAAATTTTACATTTTAGAAATAAAAACCTAGGTTGTAACAGAGTGTCATTTTTTTCACATCTGTATGGCATTTGAACTGGTCACCATGTCTCAGGTGATTTATTCTTTGTTTCATCTGCTATTGATTCAGAAGTCTGACAAGAGACTCTCAATTTTTTTTTTTAAACAGCAAATAATTCCTTTGAGGAAATCCAAGAGATCCCACCAAAACTGCTAAGTCACAGGGTCTACCTACCAATGCCAACAAGAAGAACTGATTGATTTGCAGAGCACAGCTCCCAAACTGCCTATCAGAGCTAACAGCTTGAAATGTTTATGGCCCAAACTCAAGGAACTTGACATCTGGTTAACCCCACAAGTCTCATCTTGTGCAAACAACTGAATGAACTTGAGACCTTCATAAACATAAAAAGAGCTCAATTAAAGCAACGTGTGTGCCAGAGCCCCTGACATCCTCTCCACACACCCTTTCCAAACAGGACCGGTTGACAGTGGGAAAGCAGCAAGACTCTGAAGAAGCTGACCCTCGTGCCACCCTCCCCTTGGCTGTGTCTAACACTGTTCATTGTGCTGGCCATGAGGAGGGGTCCGTGAGAGCAACCAATCCAGATGGGACTACAAGGGGTTTTTTTTCTGAAAATCTTAAGAAATATTCTGCTTAACATACTCAAGAATATCTTTAGCCTGGGATTTGCTAGGAAGCGTCTTTAGACTTCATACAGGGACGATGTAAACATAGGCCAGCACCATAGAAAGGTAAGCCGAATGAAAGCTGGATCAAGCTTCCCCTGCAGATTATTCTCTAAAGATGTATTAGTTCCAACGAGGGAAGCTGCATAAGCCAAGACTGCTGTTGCATGAAACACGCTAACCTTGATGTAACTACTTCAAAACCTATGTGATTACAGACCCTAAGCCCCAAAATACAGCTCCTAGGATTTGGAGAGCCCACATTAAGAACCACTGTAGGGGTGACGAGAGACCATGAGCATTTAAATTAGGTCTTAGACACAGGAGACAACTGATGCTCCTGCACAGAAAGCCTGGTGGATGCTTTTCCGAGTCTTCATAACCCTGGGTCAGAGACATCAGTGTGGAAACCCTGAAAGCTAACAACATCAGGAACCTGCTGCGTGTTCCTCTTCTAATCAGAAGATGGCCATGCCGGCTGACATTAATATGGCGAAGTGGCATGAGGAGATGGGCCAGCTGCAGGTGGCCCATACACAGCAAATGCTTTCAGCTCTGTGTTGAAAGACACCATTCATTAACATCCCTCACTTCCAAGGGAAAGAAGAAAGTTCATTATAACAGAAGGCGTGATTAAAGGATGACATATGGTCATCCCTTGATGTCCACAGAAGAATGGGATCCCTATGGGTGCCCCAATCCTTGTATGCCCAAGTCCCTTGTATAATATGGCCTTACAGAATTACAATCTGCAAGTGGTCCGGACATAGTCTTATGCATGTATCAAATTATCTTTGATTACAATTGTAAACATGAGGAAGGAACTGCTGTAAACTGCCACTACACTGTATGTTCAAGGAATAATGACAAAGAACAAAGCCCCTATCTCAAGATGATTTTTAAATCCTTTTCAATTGGGCGGATTCCTCAGGTGAGCATTCAACTGACACAGAGACCCACGGAAATGTGCAACTTCATATGGAATGTTAGAGACCTGAGCAAAGCCATATATATAATGCTATGTTGGGTCTAGAGAAATGGCTTCACAATTAAGAGCACTGATTGCTCTTCTAGAGGACCTGAGTTCGATTCCTAATATCCACATGGTGACTGACAACCATCGTTAGCTCAATTTACAGGGGACCTGGTACCCTCTAGTGTTTTCCATGGGCACAGTATGCATATGGTATATGAAGACAAAAAAAATCTATGCACATAAAATTAAAATAGAAGGGAAAAATTCCACGTGGCTGAAAGTATAAATTGCTTTTTTCAGGAGGTAGACTATTGTCTCAGTCTATAAAATGAATAGAGCCGGAGAGACACAAGAACAAAGACCTGAGTTTAGTCCACAGACTGTAAGTAAAAGCTAACTCTGTAATTCCTGGGTTAGGTGCCCAGAAACTGGCCAATCTGAAGTTGGCTGGCCAGCCAGCCTGTTAATGATCCCCAATGAAAGTGTCCCTTCAAACAGTAAGAAGGACAGCACCTAGAAACAATATCCAAGGTTGGCCTTCAGTCTACACACACACACACACACACACACACACACACACTCACACACAGGACAGTGAAATAGAAAATGAGAAGGGGGCCAAGAGAGAAATATCTATGAAAAATACTGGAAACCAGGCCCATCACCTTGAACCAATTAAGTTGTTTGATTAAAGAAAGTGGTGGGAAAAGATGCGCTGCGAAGGACCTGATCTAACCTGGAATAAAAGTGTCCCTCTGCAAACTCAGCTCAGCTTTGGGCACACTTAGGGGAGAGGTGGGAGTGGGAAAAAGAAGTTCTATCGTTGAGGGGTCCTCAGGAGAAGAGATGATTAGTCCTGAGGTGCCTAGACAGGCTGCTGGCAACATGGGAGACAGGCTGTTGCATCTGCCTTGGGAAGATAGAGGGCCAGACAGGCAAAGGGAAAGTGCTGGTTTACAGAAACACAATCAGGTAACAGAAAAGCAAAGAAAAGCAAGAAGACAGCTACAAGGTTGTAAGCCAGGCACAGGCCTAAAGTTGAAGACCTTAGGGAGGCTGAGGCAGAGAAATAGTTGAGGCTAGTCTGAGCAAGATAAGCCAAAATCTGTCTTTTTAAAAGTAAAAGAAAGAAACAAACAAATACGCTGTTAAGTGACCTGGCTGGATTCCTTTTAAACTTGTAATACCTACACATACCTGCATACTATTGGGCCTTTTGACTTCCCATCACAGAGGAATGAGAGGCTCATGGGGCCCCTGTCCGCCCAGATGACACAGACAGTCAGTGGGTAATGGGGAGGAAAGAACATTCTCTTCACTACTGTAGCCACCAATAGGGTGCCCATGTCCTGGAAAAAAATTCTCACTATGCTATATAACTGAGCTTAATGAAACTCACTGAGTCACCCTAAAGGGACCTAACCCCAGCAGCCAGTAGGCAGAAGGAGGAGATCAGGGAGAATGAGAAGGAAACAGGGGAAGAAGTGGGTAAACAAAGAGAAATACACTAACGAAAACCATTATTATGTATAACTAATATATGCTAATAAAAACATTTTTAAAAGACATGTATTTGACTCCAAATCTCCCTGAGGCAACTTCGCTCAGCCCCCTGATTGTCAAGTCACTGTGAACGTCGTGTGGAAAGAAACTACCCAAAGTAGAAGGGTACCAGAGTAGAAGGGTACCAGAGTAGAAGGGTACCAGAGTAGAAGGGTACCAGAGTAGAAGGGTACCAGAGTAGAAGGGCCTCTTGACTCTGAGAGGCGCAGTGAATGAGAGAAGCGGTGGTAACAAAGGTTTAACCAGAATCAACCCCAACAAGAGAGCCTCCTCTAGGAATGTCCACAGGCCAACTGGGTTAAAATCTCCAAAGTCAAGATACCTTGCTAACAAAGGACTTCTGAAATTGCGTGACATCAACAGTGACAGTGCCAACTGGAGGTTTCTGGGAAGAACACAAAGAATGCCCCCCCAGCACCCCAAAAGGAGGTGACCTGCAACAGGTTCTCAGGTAGATTTTCTCAAAATGAGCCTCACCTACACGGGCATGTTCGCAGGCATTTCCTGTCAAGGGCAGCCTCACGAGTGGGCAGCCCGGGAGCCTCTTCCCTGTGCCATGACCCTCAGCATTCTAACCACTGGGCCAAGGGCTGGGTAAGGATAGAAGAATCATCACTGAAGGCTTTCTGCTGGGAAGGAACTTTCTGGAACTCCTGAAGGAAAGTACTGGTATCTTAAAGAAATTGGGGGAAAATGTCACCTCTTCAATCAACAACACGCAGCAAACGCTTTAGCTGAGGAATAAAACAGAACATGGCTAAGACTAGTGGTATCTTTACTTGTTCACCTCGGTAAAATTAAGAAAAGGCACAAGGAAGGGAATGGAAACAAATTCCGTACTTTCCGTCATGGGTAAAAGCATGGAGAGCAATAAGCTTCACTAGCACAGGAGAGCAGATAAGTGGATGCCATCCAAAAGTCAGAAATCTCCCCCCAAATGAAATGCTAACAAGTTTATTGACCACACTGTCACCCCTTATTTCCCAACACAATGGTCGTCTTGCTGAATTCTGCGAAACCCTGCTATAAATCATTTAACATTTACTGGAGCATTTAAAGCTGCCAGGCTTATGTGTTGGAATGCATTCTGAAGGCATAAAATCCTACATGGTGGCCTGAACCTCACACATACTGAAAGACAACCCAGTCTTCCTTTTCCTACTTCCGAGCCGCGGCAACATGGAGCTGCATCCTCCCGTCAGCTGCTCTCAGGAGGGACTGCCACCTTCCCTACCCTTCTCCTCACTTGCGAGCTAAGGTGGGAAAGACTCCCAAAGATACATATGTGAGCTGAAGAGAACAGCGCATGCTCATGAATAAGATACATATACAAACACACAGAGAAATACATATGAATGTATATAGGAATACATACATAAATACGTACATGAATATGTATCCCGATATGAATATGCATAGCTACGTGCCTGAAGCATGGCCTACAAATCTGTCATCTTCATGTGCACAAAGATTTTTCTGTATCTCTTAAGGCTGATTATAGCCTGGTCTCTGTCTCCATCTACTCTTCCTTCTCCCAGACATGGGATATTCAGTCTCCATGTCTACACTGGCTTTTGTGAATTCAAGTCCACATCTCTAGCATGAGCTGCCTTCCTAACTTTCAGTTCAATGTGCGCCCATTGTCTTCCAAAAAGACACATCAGGAATTCCTATTGGTGACTTGAGTGAACCCCAAAGCTCAGCTCATTCCCTCCTGGCCTGCCTTCTTGTCTTGTCTGTTAGTGCAACAAGTATCTTTCACACCCTTGGTGTCCCAAATATTAGGGACATCAAGTCCCACCACCATTGCCTCCCAAGTCCTTCAAGTTCCTTGCTTTGCCGTTCTTCAGAGCAATCACAAGCCCCTCCGATCTGGGCCTCTCACTCTATACAGCAATGGCAGGTGGATTGTCTCAGCATCAGCTCTGAAGAAGAGCCTCTAGAATCAGCAAACCCTGGCTGTGCCCCCTGGCTATAGAGAGTCTTCAGAGGGCTTGTTCAAGAGTCACAGAGGTTCACTGGAAACCTTGGTCCCATCTCGTTCCTGTGGACCAGTGGGAAGAACATAAAACCCTTCAAAGACTCAGTTTTCTCGCCTATATAACAATCTGTGTATACAAAACAGGCTCAAGGTTCTTCAACTGAACACCTGAAATCCACATTATTCTGAAATGACACACTTTTAGCATACGCCAAACTGTCAGATTTTAGAGTATTTTAGATTTCTGATTTTAAGATCAGGATGTTCAACTGGACAATTCCGTGCAAAACATTTCATGCAAAATTCTTGGTTAAAAATCATTTCAGATGAGGAAGACAATCTGTAGGGCACCTTTCCTTGATTGATTATAAGTGGGGAAAAAACCCATATAGATATATAATGAATTATCCATCACTGAGGTAGATGCTTTCTCCACACCAATGTATTGTTAATGAGTAAATTACTTTCTCTTCATCTGCCAAGTATGTTTCAAACTAATTTTCTTTCTTCCCCTTCAGCGATCAATCAACGCATCAAATAAGACCACTCATGGTTGTGCCTAAGCACGGAGTTTGTAGAGTTTTGTTGAGCATTGAGTATCCAGCCTTCCTCCTAACCCCAAAATCTAATGCCCACCTCTGCGGCTACCTCCAGGTTAGAGCTGGATCTGAGGTTAGGGCTAGGATCTGAGTATGAAGTTGATTTTCTAAGTTACCTCAGGCAACAGTAACGATATCACAGACTGAATCCATAGAAAACGGTAGATGGGGAGGAAGCCAAACGATGCTCGCTTATGATGGATGGGATCTGGTATATCTCTCAGAACACCAAAATCTAAAACTGAGCTCAGAGCCTTAGTATTCCAACTCCTTTACCAATAGTTGGTAAATAAAACCTTTTGTTAGTTAATTTAACACTGACATAATGGGAAGAATCAATTAATTTGTATCAAATACAGCTCAGTCATTTTCTTTTCCTGTTGTGTAAGGAAGGCTTCTTGATTACCCCAGGAGCCACCATAAGGACAAGGTTGAGTCATGAAAAGACCACATTGTACTTGAGTGGCTTGACATTGCCTGCGAGCTGCCTCTTTAATTTGTTATTGCTAGTTACACACACACAAACCTATGTACTTCCTAGAATGCCGTGTGAACAAATGCGTAGCAGCTCCTAAGAGTGATCTATGCACTTGTGATTACTTCACACTCCGACCTCCACAGCCACACCCATGTGTCATCTTCAAATGGCATCTATTAACAACCCATATGTTCACACTGCGAGACAAAAACAAAGCCGCCGTTCGATCCAGCGTCTACTTATTTCATCAGCTAATGCTCTTAAGAGAATGGGTGGTGTTCTGTTATTGAAAAAGTCTCTTAACTGTCAAAGCAAGAACATGACTGGGGTACAGTCAGAGGCGTGTGACGGCAACACCAAGCCAAAAGCCAGCGTGTGCAATGAAAAGGAAAGTTCTGCCGATTTTTCCGGGAAGTCAGTTTCGACACGGTGCCCACACATCCAGCCAATTCAAAAGGCATGAAAAGTAAAATCTCCTGCTGCGCTCTAGCCAATCCAGCCAGCGGATTTCCTTTGCTAACTTTTTTTTTTTAATGTCCTCTAGACTCATCGTAAATCATTTCCAATCTAATTCTCTGGCTTCCCAATTTTAACTGCCGGCCTTATTTAAAGAATGGCCTCTATATTTAACAGATCCCATAGCCATACTGAGAACGCGTGAGCTAAAAAAGCAGACGCCGTTCTAAAATGCCTCATTTCGCTGTGCGACTTTTAAAACAGCTTGAATGTTAAACAGCTCAATTGTCTTACCTAGCAGTGATGTGAAAGTGATATATATATATATATATATATATATATATATGATTTTCTATTAATGAACAAAATGAGAATTACCAACCTGCCCCGAACATGGCTCCCCCCCCCCCCACACACACACACTTCTAGGTTCCTTATGAATGGTTTTCATGAACTTGTATTCTAACCCACCTATGTTCCATCAGGGACCGAAAGCAGAATTCGAGAGAACTTAAAACACACGTTTCCTTATCTGCTGACAGATACAGGCTGTTAAGGCTGGCGTTTTTACTAACCTATAGCCTAGGATGGCTTTTACTAACACTGAAAATTAAATGATATTTTCGAAGGCACAAGGTAACAACAGTTGACACTTAGTTGCTTTCAAGGGTTCTCAAGTGGGGGGGGGAGGAAGAAAGAAAAAAATCACGGTGGCAGTAACAACAAATTAACACCATATAATAAAAACGCCATAAACATGCGGCATACATAATAAATCTCATCAAGTCTACAAGGCGGGCAGATAAAAATGATTAACTGCCGCCATCCCTGAAAAGAAAAGAAAAACTCTGCCCCCAGTTATTCATCACAGCTAATGTTCTGACCCTAAATCTACCAGGAGATTGCATGATCGTCAGAGTTACACTGTGTCTCCAGCAAACCGTCTTTCACTTCCTATTTTATTTTCTGAGAAATGAGGAAAACAAGTATTGTGAGAGCTACATTTTAATGAAAGGTACAGCCCCACGGGGGTGGGGTGGGGTGGGGGTGTTAAAGATTCTCAGAACTTATGTCTCTATTAACAGAAATTTAAATAATAAAGAAAAGCAAAACTCCAGAGTCTGGGCATAGACGTGATAAAAAGTGCTGTCTTGGCGGTAACACTCTGCCATTTGTTTCTCCTCACTCTGCATTCCCATCCCGATTCTGATACGGTTCGTGGTGGGCGAGGCGCCCAGACTATAAAGGATTCTCAGAGTAAACAGGTAAGAGGTGGGGAGGCATGAAACCTAAGAAAAGGAGGAGAACTTGAGGCTGGACTACAAGGCAGAGTCTGTGGTTAACGACAGGCCAGAAACTTCCACAAAAGGCACAGGCGCTTTTTCTGTGTCTCAGCCACCACCATGCGAGGGGGCAGGCCTGTCCTCAGAGCGCTGTGAGAATGGAAGTCATCTAAAGGACGACCAAAGTCTGACATGCTCGGGGAAAAAATAAACAAACAGAATTAAGTAAATTGACTTTTTTTTTTTTAAACTTAAGTAGTTCAAAGAATAAACCCTGACTTGTTCCTCAAGGAAAAACAAAGGGATTTCAGGAACCTCCCTGAGATGTCACAGACTATGAGTAAATTAGAACAATTAAAAACCATTAAAGAGAGACTATTTGAGAATACCTGTTTAGGTAACAATGACTTTCTTGAATTTCTCATAACAAGAGGGTCTATTTTTAATCGTTTTTTTTTGTAAAAACTTGCATAATTTAGCAATAATTGTGGATTTTTTAATTTATCTAAATCCACAAGAACATAAAGCGAAACCATAAATTACACAGTGACTCCAGCTGCTAAATGTTGGCATTTTTGTCTTAAAAAAAAAAAAAGGTTCAAAAATCTGTTTCCTTAGAGCAAGGAAATGTGGGAAAAGGCCATCCTGCCGGTGGGAACCTAGAGCAGCTCGTGCTGTGGTTTCTTGCCGAGACAGCAAGCTTTCGTGAAAAGCCGCTGCTGCCAAGGCAAATACTGTTTGCCTTCACACCCCAGAACAAACTGTGTGCACGGCAGAGGCTGGGAAGGGCTGGGAGCAGCTGGAGAGGACCTAAGCAAGGTAAGAGCAGTGTCAGGCTACTGGAAACTGGTTCTCGCTTTCCCACCTTCAAGTTAGCATCCAGGGAGACAGAACACTGCTTTTACCTGGCATTCCAGCAGCTGGGATGCAGGCCAGGCTGCAATTCACAACCCCTTTATTCCAAGTCAACAAGCCAAGAAAAGAGCAAGAGAAAGACAGAGAGACAGACACTGACTGACTTACTTCTTGGGGGTGATTCTAAGGAATAGGGATACCCAGGTTACAAATGTGTTACCAGAAATTTCCACACTTAACACAATGTGCAACCCACCTTCTCTCCAAGCAGGAAATGCTCCTTAAAACCTTGTAAAGCAAAGGTCAAAAGCTCTGCCAAAGCAAACAAGAATGAAAAAGGCTGCTCCCAAGAACCTCCTTGGGTAGGCCTTAGGAATCACACATGGGCAGCTTGGGGGTGGGGTGGCAGGAATTCAACAGTGCAAAAGCACCCCACAGCTTCCCCAAAGTAAAAGGCTTACCCCAGGAGGACATCTAGTATGTAGAAGATTCAAGTAACAAAGGTTAGTTTTTCACTGAGGAGCCACCATTATTAAGTCTCCAATACTGCTGCATAAGAAATACCTGTAACTCCCCTTTGTCCATTCAGCTCTGAACCAAAAACAGTTAAAACAGGAGAGGGGGGAGAGAGCAGACTTCCATGGGACTGAACCTTCCCCTAGAGGTATGGGCCTGCTCCACACCGGCAGCTAAGTGGGACTGGAAGAATCCATTCCCAAGTAGAAAATCAAACTGTGCAACAACGACAACAACAAAAACACGGCTTCACCTAAGTCCTGCTCTCTGAACAATGTACCTTAAAGCAGCTTGCCAAACCAGCACGGGACCGAAAACACGCTATGAAAGAAATGACAAACAAAGAATGGAAGGTCTCAGTGTTGTCACCTACAATCACGAAGTTTGCCGAAAGAAAAAAAATCACGCATTTCCAATTCTACACTGGATGCACGAAGATTTCAATATTAAGAATTAAGTTTTCTTGCCTCTTCCGGTTTAAATTTAGAAAGTTTTCTTTTTCTTTCCTGCCCTAACCCACCACATCTCATGCCCCCACCACAGAAACTCTGATAGTTTACAGACAGGTTCGAAAACTCTGTCCAGCGACACAAAGACTGCCTTTCTTCCCCGAAATAAAAAGGAGCACAAGAATTTGCTGACTGCTCCCCCCCAGACCCCACCACAGAGTAAATGCCGCTGGCCTCGGGCGTGATTGATGGGATGCCACTGGTTTATTTCAGCACTCCCTACCTTGTCTGGTCGCTGGTGAAAACCAGGAAGCCACAGACACACACTTTGGTCTTTTGCTTGTGCAGGCCCCAAGTCTCCAGTGCCAGCTTGCTGCCAACGTCCTTGCAGCCCATGGTAGGCAGGCCACAAGGTTCAAGTTAACTGCGGAGTGTTACTACACTGAACATCTGGTCATGAATGAACGGATTGCCCACTAACTCTCAGCATTGGGCAGCTGATGAAAAATTCAACATTTGCCTTGTTGGCACAGTTGTTTTGGAGAATTCTCTAGAGCACCCTGAATTATATTAAGAAAATTTCACTGCAGCAATCTATATCTGTGAGAACAGCTGGTGTTGAAAGGGTTCCACTGCTCTCTCCCTGTGCTGGGGGACCTCATGTTGGATCAGGACACTTTTACCATGTTCGTCCTTGAAACTCAGCCTTCACTCTGAGGTACCCGGTAGAAAAACTGGCAGACAAGGCAACTCCCAGTTGCTGGACTGTACACATCTTAATTCAGGGGGAGATTAAAAAAAAAAAAAACAGGTCCCCAGCTATGTGAGCATGAAGATCCAGACAGCAGCAGAGGACACCTCGGTTCTGCTGCTTTTATAAAATACATCCAAATGGCAGCGAAAACCCTGCCATCGCATTGGTCTCTTCAGAATCTGACAATTTCTGAAATTTTTCAGTTGAAAAGAAAAGAGCCTTATGAAACACAACTAGATAGAAAACTGTGTCCAGACGTAACGTTTCGCCACACAGCTGCTCCAACCGAGGCTTTTTCTTCTACCTAAGGGTGACACCCTTAGTGTCAATCAGATGTGGGGCCGTGGATGACGCTCCTCTCTGGGAGGAGACGCATCCATAGGGGCTTGCAGCGATTCTGCAGCCAAGAAATTCTCTAAAAATATAACGGTATTTAAAGAAATTAACTTGTTCGTGGATAAAAGTGATATGTTGTTATTATTATTATTATTTTTTAAGGAAGCGGTAAACTTAAGTTGCGCTAAATTTAGGCTATTATCTATGCAGCATAAATTTCACTTCTGTGTGTAAATGCTAACTTGCATATTTCTCCATGGTAACTAAACTATGATTAAAACAACAGTGAAGCCAGCCTCTGAGGCCACCTGTTTAACTAGGAACAACCTAATTTACAAAAAAAAAAAAAAACTTAAACTCTGGATATTTTGTGGGCATCGATGCCATGCATTTCCCAACAGAAAGCTCACTTTTCCACAGACGTGTAATTGCAGTGCACTTCGCCTAGGGTCGTAATCATGCTTTTTTTAACTAGTGTAATTTTTTCATGTATTGTTCACCCCAACATAAGTGGTATTTAAGATTATAAAGAATAAGACTCTAATAACTCTTTCCAAAAAGGAAGTTATTTTACCGCTTGGAAGGGATTAATTTACCTAGAAAGTATCCTCACACTTTACAAAGGGGACTAATGAAAGTGGGGGAGAAAATCCAAGCGAAAATGACTGTTTGAGATAGCAAGCCACATTCAAACTCATTTTTTTATTGCGATAGTCTTGTAATTTACTAATGAAGAAATGGGCTATTTTATTGGTGAAATTAAAAGAAATAATTATAATATGTCCAAGAATAGTAAAAATGTAAGTATAAGCAGTATTTTCTTATTTAATTATAAAGCATAAAAGTGGATTTGAATGTGATTCATTCTGAAACCTGAGAATTAGGTTCAGAATTTAAATAGTGAAACCCCCTTGAAGTTGAAACATCATCATAACAGGCCGGAGGTCTGATGTGAAGCCGGTGACTCACGCTCATGACAGATGCAGAAGGGCCTCACTAAAACCTTATTATATCAAAAATGGATCCTCAGTTTGTTCCTGTCTCCTGGTCTTCACATGATGTAATGTCTAAGGCCACATTTCATACTGTTAAGTAATGATGACTGTATAAAACTCATGATAAAAACCTCATAAAATGTGACAATTGATAATTTTATGTATACTTGCCTCTGTACTATCACATACCTTCACGTAGTAGATGCTAATTAGATAACAATGGCGTTACTATAATGTCGATAAAACCTGCCTTTTAAACCAAATCCTGTTAAAAATAGCCTTTTCAAGCTGACATAGCCCATTTCCAGGGTCATATCTAAAGTAATTAACACCACCGCTAGTAAATGAAACAATAAAACTAAAAAATGATTTCTAAGCAGAATGCAAAAGTGTCTAAAATTTAACAATAGTCTTCCAGTATTCCAGACAGTTATCTACAAAGGCTATGGAAGAAATCAAAGAAGGGTCAAGATTCTGAAATTCAGATTCCCTGGGACCATTACATAATTCCCACAAACCACCCTTAGAGAACTAGACCCAGGATCTCAGGGATCGGTTTCTGGGAAGTAATGGGATAAAAACAACTACTCAGCTATCAAAAACTGCTGAGGGGACTAGCTGTGCTTGCAGAGGACCTGGGTTCAGTTCCCAGAGCCCACATCCATCAGCTCACAAGGGCACAATTTAGCTCCAAGGAAATGGAACACCTCCAGCCTCAGAGGCCAGCTGCACCCATGTGTGTATAGCCCCTACCCCCATGGTTAATAAACACAAATTAATCTCTAAAAACAACAAAACTACCAACTGTGTGGCACAAATATCCACGCAAGTTACCAGTTCTCAAAGACCAGCATGTAACGCACTGGGTACTTTTGGAGGTACACTTGTGTTTGTTTGTTTGTCTGTTTCATAAGAACAATGAGACGCTTGAGACAAATTTTGAAACAGTAAGAGTGAACCAACTCCTTAAGCTTCCCCTTAGTTCAAACCCAGGCCATCCATTTAGAGTCAAAGACCTGGAATAGGAATTCCATGAACAGTAACCATTGGTCCTAATACCCCTGATCTTAGTCAAGGGAGGCAAGTGGGTGTTCTGGAGGTGTAGACTCACTTCTGGGAACCTCTGGAAATGAGGCAGCCATATTCATCTTCAATTTCTTTAGTATGTTTCTCTAAATATTATATATAACCAGTTAATAAAGAAGCATTGGGTATTTGAATAGGCAGAATGTTAAAAAATATATTGATTCTGACTTATCTGTATTAGCATATGATTTTGCATTGATTGACAGAGAGCTACAAGTTCTGTTAGTCCAACTGGGGTGGTGTGAATAAGAATGCCCCTTACGGGCTCATAGATTTGAATGTTTAGCCATCAGGGAGTGGTACAACTTGAGAAGGATTAGGAGGTGTGTGTCCCCTTGTCGGTGAAAATGTGTCACTAAAGGTGGGCATTGAGGTTTCAAAAGCCAGGTCCCGTGTTTGTCTATCTCTCAATGCTCCCTGTCATGATAATGGACTAACCTCGAAAACTGCAAGCAAGCCACCAATTATTTTTTTAATATAAGAGTTGACTTGGTCATGCTGTTTCTTTGCAGGAATAGAAGAGCAAACAAGACTTGGGACCAACCCTGAGATTAAGGCATCCTAAGTTCGCAAATTAACAGAACAGCTCATCATAGACACTTTAGGATCTGTTTTGAAGACTCAAATTTTCGTGCTCATTCATTAGTCTGCTTGTAATTTAAAAAGTGACCTTCATAACAGAGCCCACTGCATCTACCACCTCCCGCTGCACTTCATACAGGAGCCCGATTGACTGAAAAGATCCTTAGTTTCCTTTTAGTTTGAACATAGCTAGAACAATAAAAGCTCAAGCAGGCTAAGAGATGACTCAGTGGGTAAGAGCACTGACTGCTCTCCCAGAGGACCTGGGTTCAATTGCCAGCACCCACATGGCAGCTCACAACTGTCTGTAACTCCAGTTCCAGGGGATCTAGCACCCTCACAATTACATACAAACAAAATGTCAAAGCACAAAAATTAAAATAAAGTTTAAAAAAATAAAAGCTCAATAGTCACATGACCTAACTTGTGGAATCTACAAGAACAGGCTCCAAGTAACACTGCTGCCCCACCTTTGTCCACCCCACCTTACTGTCTTAGTCCAGTCACATCCGCCTGGTTTCTGCCCCTCAATTCTACCAAGACCAGGTCACCTCTTCTCACAGTCCTAGTTATTCACCATGTCTAGTTTCTCTTGGCTGCCTCCTCCTTACCACTGACAACTCCGTTTAAATACAATCTCCTCCAAGAAGTCTAACTAGACTAAGCAACCCCCCCCCCATCATTCTGTTGGATCCCTCTGCGTGACACTGCACTTGGTCATTGTTCTTCATTGCGCATTTCAAGTGTGTCTCACACAAGAACACAGTTCTTGCCAGTCCTGGTAACAGTTGGATTTCCAGAACTTCCAGCCCTGGCTAGCTCACAGAGTCTCCCACAAGTGATTGCTACATGGTGAAATGAATCATATCCCACATCATACTGGTCTCCATCCTTCCTCCCCAGAAACATGGAATCCTTTCATATGGTCAACATTTTGCAATTTCCTGCATGAATGAGGAGGGGAGAGCTTTAGTTAGGAATGACTAGACTGAATTAAAATGGGTTCTAAATGCTCTGCAGAAAAGAAGTTGGTTCCTTTAATGATATATTGGGGAAGAAGCATCTTTGAATCACTGGGAACCAGAAATGGGTTGCATAATGCAGGCTTTACTTATGCAAATCTTTTTCCTACTTATTAATTAGCCAACATCAAGGAGAAAGCCTAGAGGATAAGGGTAGCTAGGAGGAGGAAGGGGGAGCCAGCATTCGTGAGTGAAGAACTAGAATCTAGAGTCCTAGGAACCTTGGTACAGGACAATTGCAGCAATAGTTTGCAATGGATGAGGACTCTCCACCAGGCTCCTAAGCAGTCATCTCTATACTGTCCTGTTAAACTCTCACTCTTGAGATGATACAAATACACTATTAGCTCATCCACTATGTAAAAAGAAACTAGGTTCAGGAAGGAGAGCCAGCTTGCCTAGTGGTAGAGCATGGATATGGTTCAGTAAGTCTGAGCAAAAATCAAAGACTTCACTCATGCAGTCATATCCCATGAGGAGAGGGTTACTACCAGGCATGAAATACAGCGGCTAGGAGTCATAATCAAGGATCAGCAGACCTGAGGCAAATATCTTCTGGTAGCCCGAGTTCTGGTAAGGGAAAGAACTTGAGTCACTGAAAATGTTTTACATGGCAGAAAGAGCATATCATGATGGGGTCAGGTCGGCTACGTAAGTGATGGGACCCAGGGCAAAATGGAAATCGAGGCACCTCGATGAAGATTGTTAAGAATGCTAACACAGACACTGTGACATTATGCCTGGTATAATTCCCTTCGAGGCAAGTCTGGGGAGATGGGGCAGATTTTCCATTCATGAAGCAGACCAGCGACTAACATTTTCTTTCTATGAAACTGTGCACTTGCTGTGTCTCAGTTTTCTTCATCACTGAGAGAACTGAGCACATGAGTCATCAAGAATCCGTTTCTAAAAATGGACCACATACAAGGTAACAAAGCAAATCTCAACAGATACAAAAAAAACTGGAAAAACTCCATGTTTATCAGATCACCAAGAATACATCCTAACCTTCTTTTTGTATATTTTACAGTAATATCTAACTGTTTTGTCTAGGCTGACCTTGAACTCACTTGTAGCCCAGATAGGCCTTGAACTTGGGCTAGATCCTTGAGAATTATAGGTCTGTAGCAATAGGCCAGGCTAACATAACACACACTTGTAAAATGTGCTCTGATGTGTGATGTCCTTCTGTATATGTGTTGCTTTTATTAGCTGATGAATAAAGCTGTTTGGCCAATAGCTTAGCAGAGTAAAGCCAGGCGGGAAATCCAAACAGAGATAGAGAGTAGGTGGAGTCAAGGACATACCATGTAGCCACTCAAGGAGTAACATGCCACAGCCTCGTGGCAATACACAGATTAACAGAAATGGATTAATTTAAGATGTAATAGCTAGCTAGGAATATGCCCGAGCCACTGGCCAAACAGTCCTGTAATTAATACAATTTCTGTGTGATTATTCAGGTCTGGGCGGCTGGGAAACCAAAGCTTAGTCACCAATTACAGGGCTCTGTGCAGCAGATGATATAACAGGTTTTGGGAAAACGATTCTTCCCTGCCTGGGATATATGTACCAGACACACGAAGGGCACAATAAACAAGTATCATTAAAATATACATTTGATCATGAAGGCACCCTGCACATACTGCTGGTCCTACAGCACCGTGAGGGCAAACAAGGAAGACACCCAACTTTTAGCTGAGAGGATAAATGAGATCACAGCACTAAGGAATGCTACCAATAGCCTCACTGGGCTCAAAACTCATTGAAAATATCATGTTCTGATGTCTTCAATGAATACTACTTCAAACAACTCTGTCTAGCCAGGAAGAGGTAAGAAAATCCCTGTATCTGTTCCACGTCCAGGCCTCCACGTACCTAGGAGAACTTCCCTATACAGTAGTGGTGAGGCAATGATGGGAGGGGGAGGAAAAACAGGGGAGGAGAGGGCAGAAGGGAGGAGGGAAAAGGAGAAAAGAGAAGAGGGGGAAAGGGAAGGGAACAAGGAAGCAGAGAAAAGAAAGGTGAGGCCACTCCCTCCCTTCTGATCCCTGATTGGCTTTGATATATGAACATTTTCATTGTCTTTCCTCCTTCTCCAAAAGCTAGGCAACACTTTCCAAACCTTTCATAGCGTCTATAGCTCCAGAGTCTTAACATTATTTTAACAGAGCTTTGTGTGTGCAAATATACTAAAACCAGAAATGTGGCCTCTCTCGTCGGAAGCGTCTGTCTAATCTGACTGTATACATATCAAGCCTGTGTGCACTATGCGTGTCAACAGTGCTTAAGAGGTATCTTGTCTCCGTTGCTTCTGATTGCCCTCAATTCTCATGTTAACCTCTCTCATTTTTCTTTTTCAAACAGTGTGGGAATTTTCCCTCTTTGAAACCTGACAGAAACATACGATATTTCAGTTCTTGGTATGAAGCACGACACTAATCGAGAATGTCGTCAGCACTTCCGTCCCACTGGCTTCCCTTAAACACCTACTTTGCTGGTATAAGCTCACATGCACCTTCCTCGCTGTCTAAATTCCAACACACAAGCTGTACACAACAATGAACGTGAGGCTCATTTGCCTTGGTTCCTGGAGCAGCGATGTCATTCACACCAAGAGCCATGGGCTGGGCTCACAGAGCGATTCCGCTTCCATTTCACGTCAGTCAATGGAGCCTTCTGTGGAAAAGCTTTTAACAACCACATCTGGCCTCTAATAAATCACGGCACTTTGTCTTCCTGCCAAAACTCCTCCTTTATCTAACTTACATCTTCATGATGAGATAGGAAATCATGCATTATGGAGGTGACAAACAAGTGTAATTATGTCATTAGTAGCCATTTAGTCTACAAAGGTGCTCAAAAAAGAAATACAAAGCACAATGAGAAATATAGGATAATACATTGATCACAGTTCTAATCCGCTTTTACTTCATGAGTGTAAAAAGCGGGCGTAATTCTTGGGCACAGCAGGCAGTAATGGCATACCACTTTATGAACTATACAGCTATTTTATTCCCTATCTACTTAAAAATAAAAAAGCATTTAATAGCTTGATTTAGACATAAAAGTTATTTGTGATGCCTCGCTGATTATAATATTTATTTTTCAACTGTTGGTTGAATGACTTTTTGTGTTAGGAAGAAACTTGAGTTATTTTGGTTCAGAAAAATTCAACAGCCATAATGCATGCATGCATGTACATGTGTGCATGCATGTGTAGGACCCCATATGTGCATATTCATACATGCCGGAGAATACACAGACATGCACAGAAAACATTCCTAAAGGAATCAACTTAATACATTCTTGGATGGGATCCCAATAGGTAATAAAAACAGATTCCAGAATGAAGCTGTTCTTACAGAGTGAGAAAATGGATCAACAATACGTGTGTATGGTAATCTCACAGATATGACCATGGTTTTGTATAACAAGGGTATAGCAGGGTCTTTTACCCCACCCACCCACTTATTCTATACAAATTATATTACAAATAAGAAATCTGTATGGAATAAGAGGATCCTAAAGGAGGAATTATTCATTTGTTCTAAAAGAGATAAGAACCTTGTCATCTCCCCTATAATCCACATACTTCAAATGCCTAATGTTGTGAAGTCCATAGTCTAACATTCCCCTCAGACAAAGCAAGCACCACTGATAAATGGAGAGGGAGGTTAAGAACCTACCTCAATACCAACTTAACACTGGAGAAAATGGACCCTGAACCTCCCCTGGGCAGCACAGCAGAGCTGACCCTGTTGGCAGAGGTGTGGGTGAGCCAGTCCTGATGTGAGCATGGGAGAGCTGTCCCCATCACTCATCTGTCATGTAGGAACATGGTGGGGGAGCAAAGCACCCCTTCCCCATCAACACCCTAGGTGGGAGAGCTGGCCCTGAGGTCATAAGAACAGAAAAGCTGTCCCTGTCCCCCATCAACTGCAGCACTGGAAAAAGTGGCCCTTACACCTCACCTAGGCAACACAGTAGAGCTGGCCCAGAACGTGCAGGTATGGAAGAACTGACCTGTCCCTTGATTACTGCTGCAAGGGTAAACTAGCCAGGGCAATGCTGGAGAGCTAATCCTGGTGGTGAGGACCCTGGTGGACTGACCACCCCTGCAACTCACCAGGCACAGAGCCAGGTTTAAGAGTTGAGTGTTGACCCACCCCAGTGTCCTCCTATCTGGGATCTGCTGGAGTGGGGTGTGCGGTGTGGGGAGGTGGTCCTATGGACCCAGGGCTGCAGGATCTACACAACTCAAGGCAGCAGTGGATGTCTGGAAAGAGTCCCACTGAGGGCCCAGCATCCATCTGATGGTACAGCAGAGACCAGGAGCCTTGAACCAAACCAATGATCCTTTGCGAGGAACGCCTGCATGTAAAGATGTACAGATAAGGGGTTTACCTCACGATTCACTGGGTCACACTGCAGCTTCCATGAGGAGATTTTCCAGTTCTTCCCCCCCCCTGCCCCCTTTTCTTCTTAAGTTTTGTTTTATTTGGGGACGGAGTTGCAGAGGCAGAGGGGTGGAGCTGAGTGAGATGGCGGTGCATGGTGTAAAAGACACAAAGAATCAACAGAGTCAATAAAATAAAAGGCAAAACAATAATAGCCTACCTCAAGACTCCTGAGTAGAGCGTGATGGAACGTCCCCTCCCCGAGTCTCCACTGTGGAAACAAGCCAGCTCAGGGGGATAAGGACTGTGACACTCTAACAACATGGTCCAAGAATGGCAAAGCCGAATTATGTCATAAGGAACGTCATCCAGCAAATGCCAACTCCCCACCTCTTAGCAACCTTCACTACCACGCAATCTCTATACAATACTCTACCAGTGACTCGGCAATGCATGGGAAAGTTTTTGCATTTCTTAGCGGGACAGATCCCTTGAAACTGCTACTGCGCTCTGTTATCAACCCTCTAATCTTAAAAGCAACAAAGAAATAAACAGAGTTGTCGAAGAAGTGGAAGGTGGGGGCTGGAGAGAGCTCAGTCAGTCGACTGCTGCCAAGCATGAGAATCTAAGTTTGGAGACCCGGAGCCCACGGGGCATGGAAGTACAGCGTGCAATCCCAGTGCTGCACAGGAAGAGACAAGAGGATCCCAGGGCTCACTGGCCATCGGGTCTAGCCCAGCGGAGCTCCAGGTAGTGAAACCTGCCTCAAAAAGTAGGCCGAGACTAATGGAAGGAAAGATCTCACGTCTAATTTGGCCTCCATATGAACATGCACATGTACACACATGCTCACATACATGTACACATAGGAAGATGAAAGTGGAAACAAATATTCCTGAGGTGATGTTAATAATTATGACCACAGTCACCAGGTAGCTAAGCCTTTCGAACGTATGTATAATTTTCATTTTCCCCCCTAGAACGGCACTGCAGGTTATCCTGCACAATTTGGAGACTGAATTCATTCTTTGTTTTTAATTTGCAAATACTAAATATTATGTATATCACCAGTAATGGAATAATAGATTACCTGGCTGATCCAGGTAATGAAATTACTTCAAATTCTTTGCAACCTTCATCTGAAAGGCAAGTGGTTAATTGAACTGGAAGTTTATGAGGCACACATTTCCTTGATTAATTTGTGTATAATTATTGTTTTATGTTTATTTTAATCTGGACCCAGAACTTCGGGTTGTTCAAAAGATATCTGGGGAGTAAAAGTAGCTGACTTTTTTTTTTTTTAATAGCAGTATAGTTTGGAAAGAGGACAAAGCTTCCATATAAGCAATAGGTAACGGGTGGGCGGCTAGTCTTCTTTCCATTGTTCAACCGGCTTAGTGAAGAAATACAAAGAAAACAATACAGGGCATGGGGGATAGTTCAGTAGGGAAAGTGCTTGCCCGGCAGGCATAAGGACCCCAGTCTGATCCTCAAAACCCAGATTATTATTTTCTTTTTAAGATAGGCCCTGAAGATGAATCCATGGGTAAAGGCACCTGCCACCAGGCCTGACAACCTGAGTTCAATACTTGGAAGGTGGTAGGAAAGAAATGACTCCTAAAAGCTATCCTGTGACCTCAACATGAACACCATGGCATGTGTGTGTCTACACATGAACACCATGGCATGTGTGTGCCTACACATGACCATCATGACATGTGTGTGCCTACACATGAACACCATGACACGTGTGCCTACACATGAACACCATGGCATGTGTATGCCTACACATGAACACCATGGCATGTGTGTACCATCACATGAACACCATGGCATGTGTGTGCCTACACACATAAATAAATGAATGTAATGAAAAGGGAGGGACTGATTTATAATGCTAGGAAACCTAGGGGAGAGAGACAGCATCCTGGAGCTTATGGCTGGCCATCATAGCCCTCTTTGAGAGTTCTATACCAGTGAGAGACCTCAGGAAGGGGTTGCCAGCACGAGGACCCTCTGGCTTCACACCCCTGCTAGACACATGTTCCTAGATACTCACGGATGTGTACATACACACGAGAACACACAGGAAAGGTAGTTATTACAAACAAAAGCAGGATATAAAATAACAGTAATAAATGACTCCTTTTCCTAAACAGAATTTTCTAAGCAGAATTTCCCTACAAGCAAAAGCTGGGTTTTCCAAGAGCGGCTCTGACTCCCATCAAAGAATGAGGCCTTATGCTCTGAGCTTCCCTACCACCACTCAAACAACGTGGACATTTACGATTTCAGTTTTTTAAGAGACACTTATCTGGAGTCACATGTCTCCCGTTACATACAAGAGTGAATATACTCACTTCAACACTATATTTATCAACTCCCCTGCACGCTGTCCCCTGGGTACTAGCAGTTCAAAAGTTGAAAAGGGCTCCTGAATACACTGAGACAGAAAGCAGGCCCCGTTCCCTACTTGCAACTTAGATTCTAGTGCCTTCTAGCGTGCTCTACTGATGTACAACAGGCAAGAAGCGAGTTGTAGTGGCAGGTACCAGTTGGTATGGATGACACTTTTCACACCGACCCACAAAGCTGAGGGTGTCAAGAGGAATCAGAGACAGAGGCCTCAGAATGAGGAACACAAAGCCCCCTTCCTGTGAAGACAGTGCTTCCATGCCTATTTCTGTCTCGTCTCCCCTCCTACTTTCATGTGCTACAGTGGTGATCACTGTGCCATGGGCTTCTACAGCTCCCTGAGAATGATGGCTTCGGGAACAGAAACAGACCTGAACCCAGGAGTCTGTGAAGGTCTCTGCAGTTGGGATGAATTAGCCCAATGCCAACTTTCCTTTCTAAATCTTTCTACAATGGACAACTGAGGCTGAGGTCCCTCTATTTGGCCAACAGACTTAATGCCCACATCAGGACTGAGCTGACCATGCAGTCCTCTATGGGCTCTTGGTTTCATCTGATTGCAACACAGCCGTTACCCCATACACAGACCTGGAGGAGCAGGAGAAAGATTTATTCCCCTCAGTTCTACCCCCTTTCTTGGAATCTTGGTTCATCAATAACTGCATAAAGCACTCAGGGGACCATACTGTCTGTCTGTATATTTGGAGATTATACACATATTCTAAAAATGCCACCTGTATAAGTAACACATAAAAGTAGTATGGAAGGGGTTCCTATATTCTTTGCAAAATTTATTCTTGAAATTGGGAAGAAGAAAAACTTATGTAGGATCTTAGCTATAGTTGGAATGTTTTGTTCCTTTTCAAAACACCCATCTTCGAAGGGAAATGGGACAAAATGTTAACAGCCATTTCTTCAGGCTATGGGGAAGGCAGAGGATGGCTAATATCTGGACTTTTTAACATGTTCTCAGTTTTCTGCTTACCCTTTGCCTTGTCCATCTAATTTTGAAAACATCTGAAGCTCATGCACTCAACTGCCAGTGTTCTTACAAACTCTTAGCCGCAGTCTTTGTCTTGGTTTGTAGGGTTCAGTCTATGTTTCTTGGTGCCTGAACTGAAGAAGAGCATCATGGTGGCTGGAGTCTGACCTTGAGGGAACTGTTTTACTCCTTAGGATGAGAAAATAGAAAGATAGGAGGAAAGACCCAGGGACAAGACATCCTTCAGGAGAATGTCCCAGCCTCAGGGACCTCTGGCTAGGCTTCACTTTCTTCTTCTCACCGCCTCTCAAAGATGCCAACAAATTATGGATCCATTCGTGAATTCATCCACTGATTAAGGTCATCATTTTCTCAAAGCCTCAGCTCTGAGCGTGGCACTGGGGACCAAACCTCAGACACATGAGCCTTCAGGAGGAGACATTTCCGATTCAAACCAGGACACTAAGTCATATGGAAGGGAATAATGAAGACCTCTTCTAACTCATAAACTGCAAACAGCCTACGACAGGGCCTATGAATATCTGGCAGTCTGATGATGGAAAGACAATGGCCCTTCTTAGTGACAGGGACAAGCGGGAAACCCTGGCATAACCAAAACCGTACCTGGACTTTGAGACTGGAGGGGATACTTCCAAAAAATAACATGGATCCCCACTTCATGCCTTCATGTTGCCCGCTGAAAAGAAAAGCAGCACAGGTAGGAACAGGCTGCTTCCAGACAGAGCTGGGGGCCAGGGAGATGGTCCAGGCGGCAAAGTGTTACCTAGCAAACGGAAGGACTCGAGTTTGATCTCCAGAACCCGTATAAAGGGAGAAAGAATGGGAGAGGTGCTCACTTCAACACACATGCCGGGGAAGCAGAGACAGGCAGAACCCTGGGCTCCTTCTTTATGGTAAGGAGGATTTTCCTTCTGAACGAGGGAATCTCGAGACAATAATAACTGTTGATGCCTCACAGTGGGCGCAAAGAAAAGAACATCCTCAGAAGAGCATTTCTTCAGTCAAAGCCACTTTGAGTATTTGCTCGCAGTTATAATGAAGCCTAGGACAGAAGAAAGAACAACCAAAGGGACTGTCGCTTTCAAGGAAGGCGTGGGGAACTGGACCTCAGAGAGTAGTGGGTTACTCAGAAACAGGACTCGGCTGTTACTTGTGACATTGTTAACTTGTTTCCCAAGTACCAAGGCCAAAGCTGCAGATTTTCATACTGACACCTGACCAGGTTTCTGAAAATGTGTACAAAGGCCGTTAAGTAGAAAAAAGAAACATAATTGTTGACTTTAAATATGCAGGCAAAAGTCATGGTAAATAACAATAATTTGCTAGAGATATTGTTCTGTGCAGCATTTCACAGAAATCCAGCATACAATTTTCAGCAAAGTGCAGGCAAATTAATTGTATACTTTCACCTTTTCCTCTCGACTCATGTATTGAGAAGAATAACATTTTACCGCACACGGAGAAGCCCCAGAGGCTGCACGGGGTTTTGAAAAGAAACTAATCAATAGTATCAACTGAACCTGAGATTAGATTAAACGGCAGACAGAGGCAAACAGCCTATGACTGTTGAGAAGCATCATTCCTGTGGCTTTTAGCCTCCTTTTCTTTGATGGCAGACAACAGGGCAATGCTATTCACGTGCAGAGACAGACTCTGGCATGAAATGCCACTCTGGGCACCCAGGAGTGACACCTGACGTGGTTTGGGAAATGCCTCAAAGGGCCCCTCTGAGCCAGCACTGTGCTAGCTTCCAAGTTCCCATACACCGCACCTGGGTGTCCTCACCACAGAGGAGCGGGGAAGCTGGCGGCACGGTTCACATCTCAAAGTGAGACCCAAGTGAAGATGCAGACATACTTCCTATTACCTACGGGAACCAAAGTGTGGACAAACGGCTCAACTTCTCGGACGGTCTCCTGTCTCCATGACAGAATGAGCATAGTAACAGAAGTCACCTCTAAAGACAACTGGGGACATTAACAATGCACAAGGGAAAGAAACAGGCTGGCCTCTACCACTTACTTCATCAGAGAACCCAGATCTACCTGAAGACCCAAACAGCGGCTCCCACCAACTAAATGGCTGCCGTCTAACCAAGCTCCTGCCCATGTTTCTGGGTTGTACTAGCCTCCCTAGCAAGTCACGGGAGCCCCATTTCACAGGTGGGAAAGCAAGCTAAAGGAAAGCCCACCCCTCCAGTTCCTAGTAGTAGGAAGCAGCTGTCAGAAGGGAAGGAAGGTTCAGGACGCAGCACCAATACTCTGCCTAGGCGGTCCTTCACCAGAATCACGCAGAGCTGACACAATTCTCATACTCAGGCTGCAACCCAGGCCGGTGAAAAAAGAGTTTCTGGGTTCAGGATTTGGACATCAGTGATTTTTAAAGCTCCCCTATGACGTCAGTGTGCAAACATATGTGACAGCTATTCTGGTCCCCATATAAAAGCAGACACGTGGTCCATCCCCGGTGCATTTGTGTCCTGACAGTAGAAACAGAACATTTTCCTTTCTTACAGTTCTGAGTCTCATGAATCTATCTCTAAGGAGAGTCAGTGAGATAAGTCACGTTTTGCATCCCTTCTAGGAGACAGGCTTGTTCCTTAACTTTCTCTGCTTCTAGACGTGGCCAATGGCTCCACTCCTCTCCTTTCAAATGAGCGCTAGTGGGCCAGGGCCTTTCGATGCTACCGACCACCTCTTCGGCTGCTTCTCCAGACACTCACGGCAACTTTGAAGGACCCTTTATGAAATCATAGACCCACTCACAAAATCAGTATCATCACTCCTTCCCGAGCTCAGGGGATAAGCAAGTGTCTTTCCATCCTCCCAAGCTCCAGGGATACAGATGTAGACTTCCTAGGAAGTCATTATTCTATCAAGACATATTGGACAATTTTGCCTGTGGGTTAGAACCGTGTCACAGGCCAACCGACAAGTTCTGAGGGTGACTTCCAAGTGTGTGACAGTGTACAAGCTTCCTGCTTGTTTTGAGGTCTAATGGGCAGGGTGTGAAATGACCCTGTATCTTGTGTACCAAGTTCAGTGTCTGGGTATCCAAAGTGTTCAAGAGACGTTTGCAACAGGAAGGACCAAGGCATGATGCACTATACCCAGCTTAACATTGGCATGCCATGCTCAATCGAGACGCATCCCCTGCTGAATCCCCGCTGACATTCCCGAGAACTTGCAGCTTCTGGCTCGCTGCAGCCATTGCCCTCCTCTACCGGGACAGTAGCAACAGCGTGATACCCAGTGGCCCAGCTCACTCAAGTCTGCATCTAATTTTGCAAGAGCTTGGGAGTAATGTGTCCTCTAACTTGAATTTTCTTTGCCAGTGGCCACCACAAAAAAAAAAAAAAAAAAAAAAAAAAAAAAACCAAGTTGCTTTCAGTAGAGTGCATTTTGTCGGGTTTGTATACTGGGATTGTTTTTCCCGAGCTAGGGGGAGCGGGTGGGGGCACTTATTTTGGGGGGTGGGAAAACATGCTTCTAATCCTTAAAAAGACTAAAATAGTTCCATCCTTTCATAACCTGTCATCACGCATGTTCTTCTAAAATTAAACACATATGGCTCAAGCCAGAGTCACATTATGCAGCACATTATGTAATTATCTTTTCAATTTATTACTCCTCAAAATAGAAAGAGATTAGCCTATGTTTCTTAAGTCTCGGTAAACATATGGCTGAGGATTGTAAATGACATCCTATCTTTAAAAGAAGTTTCAAGACTAAACAACATACAATACTCCCTTTGGAAACGCCATATATATATCAGGGGTTGGAGATATAGAACGATTGTGTGTGTGTGTCCATGAGAATGTGTGCATATATGTATCCATCTCCGATTTCCTGGCCATGGTTTTGATGCCATGAAATATTCTTGCTGGCAGATCATAAATAGCATAAAACTAAGGAGGAAAAAGAAACAAATAAATCTGTATTTTGGCATTTCCTATTAGAGTATTCGCAGGTCCTGTTTCATCCATAAGGAGACGGAGTTTGGGCATCTGGCGGGCTGTCAGGGGCAGAATTCTCTGTCTACAAGTTAGGTGCTGAGTGGATCCCCATCTGGATGTTACCCCTTGGAGAGTCTCTGAGTGACCATTTCCTTCTACTTCCACACAAGGAACTAGAGATGACAGGTAGGACCCTCGTGGCTGCCTACGGCGCCCTCCCTTCCAATTGCATCAGACCCCCTTCCAGCAGCGCAGCGGAGCACAGGGGCTGACAACACCCCTGGGCCCGGCCTTTCTTCACAGTGTTTGCAACTTGAAGACATTTCCTTTGCAACAGAGGAAATTATTTTTTGCATAGGGCTGTAAAGCATAAGAGAAGTATTTCAGAGATAATTCTGGGTCGAATCAGTTTCATTTTGGGGACCCCATCTGGGTGGCTTCTGATGCTTTTACGTACCCCTTAACTACAAAGGATAGATTTAAAAAAAAACTCAAGCAACCTGAGAAGCAGCCAATCAGGCCTGCACAAGGCTGCTCCCATAGTACATGTAGGAATTTAAAATATACATTGTATTGGGAATGTCCAGGGAAATCACAAATTTCAGAAGACATTTTCCTAAGAAAATGTAATTCCCAGTGGGTCTATACCAACAATTTCTAGAAGAGAGCAACTGGTCATGTTTTCCTGGCCACAGCAGAGCTCGGTTGAGAGGGTTGTACTGCTCAGGGTGATACAGGACCTTGGCACTTGCTGCTCTCCTTCCAGAATGCTTCTTCCTTTAAGTCCTTAAGTCCTCAAAAGTCTGCATCCCTTGCTTCTCTCATAGTGCTAACAGCACCACCTTCCACGTGTGCTTCCTTTCTCCACAACACTGTACCCACAGAACACATCAATGGGTAGAATGATGTCTGCTCCTTCGAGGATACAGGTATCATTGCGTAGAGGTGATGCTGTCACTGCTGGATGTCAATGGTGTGCCTGGCACTCACAAGGCAAGCCGTTCTGGTATTTGGGAACTGAACAAAGAAACTAGGAAATGATTCAATGAGCTGGTCAATGTGTCAATCTTCTTCAGTTGCTGGAAGAAGAGTACACTGTCCACAGAGGACCAATGGCATGCAGCCATACCTCTATCTCGGTCTCTAATGAAGAGACTGGGGAAGGCCCGAGAGAGTGGAGAAACGGCTCGGCTGGTAAAACGCTTGGCCACCCAAGTATGTGGACCTGAGTTTGAATTCCAGCATCTACATAAAAAAGCTTACATCACCCCAGATCTGAGGAGGCAAAGATGAGAGGATTGCTAAGGCTTGCTGGGTAGCCAGTCTAGCCCAATTATAGAACTCAAAATATAATGCAGACAAAACAATTGAGAGATATATCTGAAGTGAAAATTTGCCATCTACACACACTAGGAGATACACACACACAAAAATTTTAAAACTTGTAAGAAAATAATTGAGATATTGCTTATCTTAGAAAACATATTTGGTAATATAATTGCCCACATTTTTTTGAAGGTTTGAAGTAGAGGTATCCTCGATGTATGTGGAGGATTGCTTCTAGGACCCATTTTTCATGACTACAAAAATCTGCAGACACTGAAGTCCTGTATGTACAATGGTAGAGCACAGCCCGGAAATGCTGTGCCCATTTCTGTGTTTTAAATCACCGCTCGCTGACTAATACTGAAGGCAAAATAAACATTCGGCAAACCGTTACTATATTCCAGCATGTGGGGACTAGACAAAAGGTATACATGTTTGTTACAGACACAAGGTTTTCAAAAGTTGACTCTCTCTATCCCTAGCAGGCTGAATCTGGAGAAAGAGATCCTACAGACACAAGAAGACTGGAAAAATTGGTCATTTTCTCTGAGCGGTAACAGGATTTGTAGATTTCAGGGGGTGTATGATATTTGTTTCAAAAGTTTGGCAGTTCCAAGCCATAGGGCATGCTCCACGCTGGAGCGTCTCTTCCCAGAGGGATGCTGAGTGCTCACAAGAGGAAATGGCTTCCTCATTCACCAAAAGATGCAGGAAGATGGCGCATGGGAGCACATCCTCTGTTCCCCAGAACATCTCACTGATGTCTTCTGTGCCCTTCCAGGTGAATTAAAACACGTGTCAGATACAGCTTTGATCCTTGTTCTGCATGTCCCTGAGCACAGCCTTCTGCTCCTGATGTCGCTACAGCACATATCATGAGAAAATCCAGACGTAAACACAGGCGCTTTGTTCCATGACACTTCGCCTTCCCGGTACCCAAAGACTTACCATATTTCTGTCACATATAACAATTCATGTCTTTTCTGTAGAATAAACATTTTTATGTGGTTATTCCTAAGAAAGGCTCCAGCTCCTCTCTCAGCTTCTACTCATGCTGAGAACTGACTGGGGGTGTGCCTCACTGCACGTGGCTTAATACCAGGGCTACAGAAGATCCAGGTCGGGAGGGCTTCCTTTAGGGGTGCCCATGTCATACGTGTGCCACAAAGCAAGAAGATTCATCCACTCTCAGAGGGGAGGGGGAGGCCCAGCATCCTGCTGAGTACCAACAGTTACACCCTGGCATCCCCCAAGGCAGATGACCCCGTCAAAAGGATGAGCCCTGCTCCATTCACTCATCATTAACCTATCTGTTTCAGCTTCCTCTCCAGAGGAGATATATGTCCTGTAATTTCAACAGTGTGTGTGTGTGTGTGTGTGTGTGTGTGTGTGAGAGAGAGAGAGAGAGAGAGAGAGAGAGAGAGAGAGAGAGAGAGAGAGAGCATGAGTAAGCACACACACATGAACATGTGTGAGTGTCTATGCACACACATGTGAAGGCCAGAGCACAACATCTGGTGTCATTTTTCAGTCGCTGTCCACCCTGGTTGTGTTATTTAAAACAATGTCTCATTGCAAATGAAGGCAGGCTAGACTGGCCAGCAAAACCCAGGGAGGCCCTGTCTCCACCTCCCCAGCACTGGGAATACAATCATGACTGGCTTTTTTCCACAGCTCTGGGGTTTGAACTCAGGTCCTCACGCTTGGAAGGCAAGCACTTTATCAGCAGAGCCATCCCCCCAAGCCACTGAACACCCCCTCTTTTCTTCTCACCCGATGGTAGCAGTTAAAAAGCAAATACTGTTACAAAAACTGGTTCAGGGCAGCCCCTCCTTTCCCAGAATGCCAGACCATGTGAGCACTATCAACCTTGGCTCCATTACAGCCTTAGCCACTGGTAGCTGTGATCCTAGACAAGTCACATGGTCACTGACAGCCTCAATTTCTTCATCAGTAAATATTGACACAAAGCAGAATGGAAACGCCAATACCCACCCATCACTGAGGAGTGGATCCATCAAATGTGAGAAGGTGCGTTATGTTGCCCTGGACTGTGAGTGATATATAAGGCCTGGGTTTCAGAAATAAATACGAACACCACTGCCACTATAAGAACAAGCATTTTAAAGAACACCAACAGAACAAAGCAAAAAAAAAAAAAAAAGAAAAACTCAACACCTAAGCATGTACTAACTCTTTCCTGATTTTCTAATTGCATGCCTTTGAATTTGAATGTGTATTGCATATCTTATTTGGATTATTATCATATTCTAGCCACTACATATTTATAAATAATGTCTCAGATGTCAATTTTCTTATTCATAATACAGAGATGAGTGGACTTCCCTGACCCAGTAAGGATTTATGCCTTAATGTTTACATGTGGATTGCATCAAATCATTTATTTTGGAAATGAATAAAAATTTTCACCCCATAATTTATATATTAGGTGTTGAGTTTTTCTTTTTTTTTTTTTTTTGCTTTGTTCTGTTGGTGTTCTTTAAGCCTGTTATTTGATATCAGAAACAACAATCCTCTTCTACTAATCCAATTATGTTGCATTGATAATTCTTCAGTTATCTATGTGTCCTATAAATTGCAATAACTGCTATGCATGGATGCATAGCCTGTGTGTTGTGAAGCCAATGATAGATGTCCCCTTTTAAAAAGAGACATTGACAAAATAAAAGTCATCTGGAAAAATAAAAATAAAAAAAAAAAAAAGAACAAGCATTTTAAAACAGAGGCGGCGGCGGCTGACCCCATGGCAGCACCTGCTGCCTCTGCAATCTCTCAGATGACCTCTGTTTTGTGGACAAATGGTCCTTTCTCCTGGTTAGTAATTTTGACAATAAATACCATCAACCTGACAGATCTCCTAGAGACACCTAGAAGACAAACATCTGGGCATTGCTGGGAGGGCATTTCTAGTCTGGGTCTATTGAGGTGGAAGACCTAGCCTGATGTGGGTAGCGCCCCATGAGCTAGGGCCCTAGACTGGATAAAAAGGAGAAAATGAGCTGAACACCAGTATTCATCTCCCTCTGCTCCTCACCCCACCCCATCCCTGCCCCGAGACAGAGATTCTCTTTGTAGCCCTGGCTGTCCTGGAAATTGCTCTGTAGACCAGGCTGATCTTCAACTCAGAGATCCACCTGCCTCTGCCTCCCGAGAACTAGGCTGAAGTCGTGCACCAGCAGGACCCAGTTTCCCCCCGCTTAGCACGGATGCAATGTGACTAGTGGCCCCACACTACTATGGCCAGGCCTTCCATGCCAGGATGGATAGTGCCTTCAAATGGTGAGCCGGAATAAAGCCTGGACTTACTTTAGGGGTTGAGCATTTGGTCTCACCGGTGAGGAAAGTAACTGACACAATGATCTATTCAAATCCTGGCACCATCACTAGTAGGGGCAGGGGACGCAGTATAAGTGATGAGACACCTATACTTTGTTCTTGAATTTGGAACCTTTGGGGATAATCCTTGATGTCTCTTTGCTGCTTGTGACTTGCCTGGAACCCTATAAAAGCACAAAATCATTGTCACCCAATCTACTTTCAGTAATGGCAACCTGGGGTTCACAGGGTAGGGCAGAGTTCAGATTTATACCTGTTACATTCGGGAGCACAGTCTGATCAAAGGGGCCCCAATGCTTTCTCTGCCTTGATCTCAATGCTGTGACTCTGCTCAGGAGTCAAAAACAACACACTCCCCCTGGCCCTTGTGGCCTGAACAGGAGCATAAAGCTAGGGCCAACCACAAATGGGGCACAAGCAACCTAACTGCCCTTTGAAGTAAATGCCAACCAAGAGATATGGGCCATTGCGGGTGCTTTAGAATGATGCAACCAAATCCTCTGTTTGAGTAAGCAGACAGAAGACATGGAGAGGAAAGCCTTGCTGGCAGAGGCCGTGCCGTCCCAAGCAAGACAAGGCTCACCCTTCCCATCCTCCCATCTCCCTTCTCACTGAGATCTGGCACCACTGCAGTTAACATGTACATAACATGAAAGAAATAGACCAGGGGAATAAATATGTTTGACAGGGAAGGTGTTTCTCTAATTAAAAACACTGCCCTGCTTAATATAGGCTGGCCGGCTGCAGAATAAATGCACCATCTGCATTCATATTTAAGCAGAAGAAAAACTAAAAGGAGAATTTCAATAGGTGCTTTTTCTCCTGGTGTGTAGGAATGGCCACCCAGGTTCATCCACAGGGCTCCAGTCCCTCAAAAACATAGTGATGGCTAGGGAGAGAAAAAAACAAACAATAAAGCCAAAAATAAATCAACTATCTGCCCAGCTACTCAAAACAAAAATCTTATGTCCAAAATCCAATAATCAACTGCCTAAATGATACAATACTCATATGACAATGCTTTACTGCATTAGAAAACATGATCATATGCATTATAAATACTGCACAGTATTAACACACACACACGCACCTACCTACAACTACACTTTTACAACATGCTTCTCGTCTACCTTCTCACCTCTCACTGGATTTCCCCTTTAACATTTGTTTACCAACTGTTCAAACATCTAGACTCAGAGGACAATACCTTTCATTCCCACACCCAAATCTTTCATCCCACCAATCACCACGGCGTTGTTTGTCTTACCACACTCCACACACCTACCTTGGGGGTTTGATGCACATAAAAATAAGCCCCACAGTGCATTTTCAAGGGAAAAGACAAGCCAGCAAGCGACATGTGCAGCATGACCTCGCTGATAAAAATATACATAAGTGGGTCAAGCCTAGGAACAACAATGGAAGGAAATACCACAAAATGTTACCAAACCCGCTAATGTATTTTCTCCTCTCCCTAGACATATATGTATGTGTATATACATATTTTCTTTTCGTTCACTTTTTTTTTTTTTTGAACAGTAACAGGAGGAGAGAAGCATGGAAGGAGCTATTCAAGGCAGGTTAGAAGGTAAAGGGCAGAAAGCCACCAATACATCCATCCTCAGGCTATGGAGGTTCCAGCCAAAGTCAACTGCCAAGCAGGCTCACAGGAGTGACAGTCACACAGGGCAGAGAAGAGTGGCCAAGTTATAGCCCAACTACCTCTTAATTCAGATTCACTACTGTGTAGATACAACTCAAGAACAACTTCCAGCTACCTCCTAGAGACTCAGTGACGATGCTGAGGACTTCCTGGTTCCTTGCTAGCTCTGTATCATGGCCAGCTGCTATAAACTACCCACTGCATCAGATCTGGAGCACACAAGTTACACAGGGACGTTAATATCTATGCCATGCTCAGCTCCCCTGTTCATAAAAGGCCATGGGACTTCATCCACTTGGGTCTGTGCTTATAGCCTTGAGAACTAGGAAAACACCTGTCAACAACTGACCTCCCAAGGTGAGGTGTCCCCTCCATAACTTGTAAATCACAGCAGTCAATGAAGCCCAGGATACTTGACTTTCCACCATAAACTTGGGTGTCCACTTTGTGACTCGCTAGAGAAGATTTAGCTTACAATTATAAAAGCAGGGAACCAAGAAAAAATTGCCTATGTTCTAAGAACGTTCTGAAAGAACCTCCTAAAGTCTTCTGGACACACTCTTCCTACAGACAGAGTGGGGTAAAAAAAAAAAAACTTCACAGACCAAAAGAGAACCGAGTCCTGCCCTGTCATGTACCCCTTCTGAAGACATCCTAGAAAGACTAGACGAGCACATGGTAATGTCTCGGGTGAGGAAAAGCCAGACAGAAAAAGAGTTCACTTACCTCAGGCTCCACAGCTTTCAAACGGCTCTCATGGATGTGTTAGTGGAGTCGCACAGCTCCAGAATTCATGGTTCAAACCCCGCATCTGCCTTCATGTGCTGAGTTCATGGCCACACTCTCAATCAGAATGCTGGGCCTTCAATGCACTTCTTACTGGTTCATATTTTTGAAAATTCAGAGGGCACAGCCAAGGTTTAGCATAGGTGCGTCCCATTGGGAAATACAGGCACTTGAAATGATGCCATCAAGTTCTTAGTTTCTTAAGAGTCATTAGTTGCAGAACCACGCCCCCTTGCCATGATCACGTGGATTCCACAGATGAAACAGGGATGCAGATTCATGCCTATTAATCCTACACCGTACCAGATCTACGCCACACAGTATCAGACAATCCTGAAAGGCTAACCTTAAGTTCAGCCCACTGGATGCCTCAGAGAATCCATGCACTAATAGATTATCTAAAGTTTCACGGAAAAAGTACTAGAAGGACTGAGCCCCAAGGGTCTAACCATTAGTTATCAGGTATAGGGTCTTGGGTTCCATCGCCACCACAAGGAACAAAAGCAAATGCTGAGAACACAGCACCTCAGCAATAGATCAAAACTCTACATCCAGCTACCTGTCAGCATGATCATCTCTCAGTGAAGCTGAGGAGCCTCCTCTGCTACTGACAACAACCACGCAGTCTTTCTGAGATGTGAACATAAAAACGTATTTGCTTTAACTCACATCATTAATATGAGATCAAATACATATATAGGTAAAAATCTAAAATGTCAAAGGCAGAAGGAAAGTTACATATCATAGAATGAAGCTCTCGTATTACAGGGAGGATACCAGCAATGAGAGAGCCATGAGTTTCATGTGAGGTGGCAGAAATAAGACAGCAAGCAGGCAGAGACAGACAGACTGACAAACACCTTTAGAAGGAGTCAAGATTGAGTGGAACATGTCTTTTTTCTCAGTGGCAGTATGTGACAATTGCATCTCCGGCTATGAAACTGTGAGGACCACAAAGTTTCTTTAATGCAACAGAACATATATCCACCCCTCCAGACAAAGGGGAAAACGGCAAGCATCAGCCTCTTGAAGAGCAGCTTCCTGGGTTGTAAGGAAGCTTTCTGGACTAGCCATCACACAGGCCCCTTCAACCCTTTGAATACCAGGCTGAGATACTAGGAAGTGGAGCCCTTACCATCTCTCTCTTGAGTAGCTCAAGACCCACCAACATGATCATTTGCTTAAGAAATGATTACAAAAAATAACTTTTACAAAACATGTTTTTACAAATATAACCAAGACAGTAGAGCAGTAAACAGAAAGGTATCCTCTTGCCTCCTGGAGATGGTAAAGAAAACAAACACTCAAAAATACAGAAATGAAGCAATAGTAAGATAGTGTATGTGTGAAAGAAGATCATGAATTAAGTCACCTAGGACCAAGAGAAAACACGAGGAGGATGTTAACAGCAAAGCCTTTGCTCGATGCCAGTGGTTCTCACCCTGTTGGTCCTTACTCCTTAGGGGGTGGCAAACAACCCTTTCACGGGGGTTTAATATCAGGTATCCTGCACATCAGAGATTTACATTACATTACAACTCATAACAGTGGCAAAGTTACAGTTACAAAGCAGCAATGAAAGTAATTTTAATACAGATGCACTGTATCAAAAGGTCGTACGAAGTAGCATCAGGAAGGTTGAAAACCACTGCTCTGTGCTAACCTAGCAGTAACAGGTGAGAGCTGAAGATGAAGAGAGAGAAGCAAAGCCCAGGCAGAGTAGGGAGAGAGAGCATTTGCAAAAGCCCCGTGGTCCACAGCAGGGAGAGTAAGGCATAACCAACAGGGCTACAGCCAGAATAAGGTGTACACGGTGGAGAAGGCAGTAAATACCCACTTCGGGGCTGTGCCAGCACCTCTACTGAATTCCATCTTTATCATAATTGTGCAAGGAAAGTCAGCAAAGGGGTGATAAATTGGTGATCTTAATTATATTTTGCCAACGTATCTCAGATTGCTAAATAAAGAGCAGGTTAGGAGAAGCCAATCAGTCTATGGCTTGTTTTTTTTTTTTTTTTTTTTTTGTTCTCTTTTCTAATGCCCAGGCTTATTTACTAAAATCTTGTCAGAGCAGAACATTAAAGATGCTCAGGAAATGCTGCACACAGGTTTGCAGATACACTCCAGGCAACAGGTGGAGCTGAGGTAGGCAGGAAAGGGGGCTCCAAAAACCACTCGATGCAGTTCCCTCCTGGCTTGGCTCAGAGGCAGCAAACAGGATGCAGATAAACATGCTGAGCCCCAACTTCTCCCACCATGGAATTTACAGACGGTTTATTCCAGCATCTGTCTCACCTTGGCGATGGTCCATTTATATTGATTTTAGATTTCCAATTATCTCTGTATTTGAGCTTCTGAGCTAAGATGTTTAGGACCCAGTCATCAAAAAAAAAAAAAAAAGGGGGGGGGGGAAGAAAAAATTAAAACCAGAAACCCTCCCAAGTTGTCCTCAGAGAAATGAGTGCTGTGCTTCGGGACGAGATGCTCCAGCAGACGCTAAGGATGGCACGGAAAACAGTAAATAACGGGCCATCCACATGAGATTTTAACACCATGCTTATCTTTCTACCAACCACATGGAGCCTCTTGTGATATTTTTTTAAACTTGCATCTGAGACCATATCAAAGTATTATATTTCCAGATTTTAGAATTAAAAAAAAAACAACTCTGTATTCACAGGGAGCGGAATTTCTTTTAATCAAAGACACAGGGAAGAGATACTGCATCCTGTCATTTTTCTGGCATCTTAGCTGGCCCTGGATGAGCTGCAAGTTTGGGCAGAGCTGAGGCTGTTGGGTTTAATTTGGCCAAATAAAGGAACTCTCAACCCAGAGAGCATTTGGTCCTCGGAGCTGAAGCTCTTCCGATTACAGATCAAGGACACCAGCAGTTCTGTTTAGAAAAACTGGCAAAGCTGTTTAGACAAACACCCCGAGAAGACAGACTGTGGATAGGAAATGTGGTCTGTTGCACTGTTAGCCTAGTTTTTTCTTTTTTTCTTCTTCTTCCTTCCCTTGTGAATTCTTTTCATGTAATTTTTACTCATGAAGATGCCAGTACTCGGACCACATTTGGCACAAATTTTTCTTGCCAGTTCGACAGTGTGCTTATGGAGAGAGAGAGAGAGAGAGAGAGAGAGAGAGAGAGAGAATGTGTGTGTATGTAAGTGTATAAATGTGTGTGTGTATATATGTCTATGAGTTTCTCCACTGAATGGCACCTTAAGGTATTTCTATAGCCATGCATGGACTTGACAATAACCTATGCAGCATGACCCTTGTATATCTCAAATAACAAACCTCTCTACATTAAAAACACAACCAAATTGAGAGTTGTTTCCAACTCGGCTTCATGCATAGATCCCCAGAGAACCTTCACAAGGGCGCAACAGGAGACCACAGTCAAGTTATTTGCATATTCTCCCGCACAGGCTAACAATACCCAAAAATCAAAGGCTAAGTAATGTGGGTTCCCCCTCCCCACCCCGAATGTTCCCTCACCAGCTCTCTAGCAGAGATATACTACTCAATTTAGAGAGACGGAAATCGGAAAACCAGCTGTAAAGGCAACCATGTCTTCTTGGGTTTTCTACACTGACTAGACACAGGTTCTTCTTTATCACTGCATGTGTGCCTGCGCGTGTGTGCACTCACACACAGGAATGGGTGTGCCAGGCACAGTGTGGCAGTCTGAGGGCAACTTCGCCTTCTCCTTTGTTTGGGACCTCCTGTACACCACCACGAGCTGCCAGAGAATTGTATTGCTGCCTACCTCCCACCTCAGGAGCAGTGGGGCCACAGGCTGCGACCAAAAGTTCAAGGGAAGGAAGGGCATAAACTTTGCATCTGGGGATTACTTAAGAGCAGACATGCTCTGTGTCATTTTCCCCAGTTATCCACACAAGGCCAGATGTACTTACTTCTAAAGACGATATGATAATATCTTAAGGATTTCAGAATGGCAGTGAGCGATCCATTGGGAAATAGGAGAAAAGGCCTCTCTCTGATGACTGCAGCAGAATTGAAAAGGAAAACCAACTAGAGATTGATTAAAGTGGAAGCTTGGGGTAAAACTAGGTGGGTCTCACAGTTGGGCCTAACCCTGATCTTGACAGCATGACAGAGACAGCATACCCTCAGGTGTGGCTCGTCTCCATCTGCAGTGAATGAGGGCCGTGGTCTTACAGACTGGCCTCTGACAGCGCATCCATTCGGAAACCAACTAAGAGGCATGAGGACTCATTCAGTATCTCCCAAAAAGTATGTGCTCTTCAGTCAGGTCCTCTGGAATAGTATGTGTGTGCTCTCAACTCTCAAGCCACCAGTCCCAGAAGCATGCATTTTACAGAAACACATTATTTACTCGTTACCATGATGTGAGCTTTCCACTTATCCAAGTTTTAAAGTTTTCACTGATAAAAAGCATTTTTGAAATAATCTTTTAAAAAACTCAAGGTAAAAATACTAGGCATATTATATATCCCACATACATACATACATACATACATACATACATACGGAAATTAAAACAGCAAGGTGCAGAACCTGGCAAGCAATCCTATGGGTACATAGTAGCAAGGACAGTGAGGGGACAGATATTACAGAAAATAGTGAGAAAGAGGCCTGGCTTCTCCTTCCACCTGGATGCTCCAGTCCTCACCACACTTCCCTCAGCCTTAGTGTCTGCTCCTGCGGAAAGGAAGAAATGTCTACAGCCCAAAGTTCTCCCGTGGGATTCCTAAATGGGCTAATGCAAGTAGCACTATTTACTCACGCATAGCCTGGTGGCAGAGATCTGTAATCCCAACTACTCAGGAGGCTAAGGCATGAGAGTCACAAGTTCAAGGCCAGTCTGGACAACCTTGTGAGACAGGACATTAAACTAAAAAGTAGGAAAGGGACTTGGGATATAATTTAGTCACAGAACACTTGCCTCACATGTACAAAGCCTTGGGTCCAATCCTGAGCACTAAAACCTAAACGACTAGCAGCCATATAAACATACAGAGAGAAAAGGCCTATCTATGTACACAAATATCTATCATATTCATGTACACTATACAGATAGCTCCTGTATAAATGCATGCTCATACATGTACAAATGCGTGTGTGTGTAGGTGAGTATGGAGACCATGACTTGTTTTTTTGAGACAGAACCGTTGATTGACCTAGACTTTGCTAAGCAGTCTAGGCTGGCTGGTCAGTCAGTGCCATGGATTCTTTTCTTCAATCTCTACTTTTCCAACTCAAATTACAAGAGCATGTCGCGTGCCATCATGCCCTGCTTTTCTTCGCATGGATTCTGAGGACGGAACTCGGGTCCTCCTGGCTTACCCATGTATCTTTATATATCTTACATGTGAAAACCACACCCCACCCAAGGTCCCAGTTGATCAGGAAAGGGCTAATAATTCAGTGGCCTTTTCAGCCTGGTTCTCCCAAGTCTCCAGTTCCTATCACAGTGACACTTCCCAGGCTCACAGAAAGAAGCCGTGTGGGTCAGAGCACTTAGGAAAGAGCAGGCCCTGGAGACTGGTCCAGGTGGGGCTCCACCAAGAGCCCTCTTCGAGAGACAGACTTGTCGAGGGAAAACCTCTCATCATCATCGTTTCCAAAGCCTGGCGCTTCCTGAAGACCCACAACCTATTCCTGGGGGAAAGAAGAGGATGAACGAGAGAGGAAGGGAGGAACAGCGGTGAGTGAACACCGTTTCCCTCCTGCCTGACAATGCGATAAAAAAAATGAAGCAGATTAGAGGTGAATTCAGCTATGCAATGCCATCTTCTACCCTCAGGTAAATTTATGCCCTGTTCATAATTTCAGAAAAAAAAAAGAAGAAAGCCACATGTTTCAATATTTTCTCTATGCCAGGGCAATCTAGTTATCTTTTTATTCAATAAGGCAACTGAAATTGTGTGTTTCCTAAATAATCTTGAATTTATACACGTTGACATTTTTCCAAAGAAGCATTCATTATCTGAGGGCCAGCTCCCCAGCACATGACAACAGATTACAGCCCATCCTGTTTGAGGACAACCACAATATAAAAACGTTGCTCACCAGCTGGCTAGGGACAGAAACACCTGCAGAGTGTGTGCTTTACTCTGGAAATAGAAAGGCTGTTGCTAGTAAGATGTCCTGCCCATAGAAAGGGCTGGCTCAACTCTTCTTTTCGCCCGAATGATATGATGTCACCAAGCCACCGGCTGGAGCCTTTTTCAGAATGGCACATTCACCACCAACCACACTTCTCCTAAACACAAACAGATTTGTGGGGTTCTTTGAAGATTCAAACCCCCAAGTGCCTCCCAACTGCTGATGGGCGTCTCCATCTGACCAACTCGGGAGACTATGACTACATGAGCCTTGCCTGATGCAGCCTCAGTGCGCCATTGCATCAGGCATGCATCTTCTTCTTTGGAAATGCTTCCACAGCCTGCTCCAGCGTTTGAAGGCAGTCTGCAGTCACCGGAGGACACGGGGCATCTTCCCGAGCAACACCCACTCTCAAGGGGGTCCTGGCATGTAATGGTGATAAGCTACAGGAAACAGGAACTCACTCACTGGTTTCAGTCATACTGCACAGCCTTCTATCAAGTCAAAGACTACACATTAAGGAAATGGTTAGAATGCCAAGGAAATTACTCTAGAAGAAAGAAACACACAAAAGCATCCAGGAAAATATAAATTCCCCAACTTACAACCACCCTCTTGCTTCATACTTACATGCGTTTTAAGTTTACTTCCCATGTGTGCGTGCATACATACACATGTTTGCACACACATGTCGAGGCCTGGAGTCAATCTCTGGCATAATTCCTCAGGCGCCCTTCACCTTGGCTTTTGAGACAGGGTCTCCTACCTGGCGTTGGCCTTGGCCATGCCAATTTGTTTAGGTTAGTTGGCCAGGGAGCTCAGTCTCCCCCATGCTGAGATTACAAGCACCCACCACCATGCCAGAGTTTTTTTTTTTAAACAATGTTCTAGAGATTGACCTCAGGTTCATCCTCATGTTTGTGAGGCAAGCATTTGACAAACTGAGCTCCTACCCCCTCTTGCTTTAGAGTTCTATGAAAAAAATGTTCACACAATCTTAAAAGTCCTGCTGCTCCTCAAATGAAATGTCCATGAATCACCTGTAGATCTTATGAAAAACAGACTGAGTCAGGATGGCAGGGGAGGAGTCCCGGACTTAGAGCTTGACGCAGCCCTGGCACCACTATGCCGCCTGCTGGTCTGAGTACCACACTTGAAACAGTGAGGGATGGGTCCCTCTTTTCCGTCTCTCAACACCTCTCTCTCACCTTCCCACAGGGGTCAATGGAGCCTAGAACAGCAAGCAGGTTTCTACCTGCTCAAGAATACCTGTTTCAAAAGAGGCCAGCGTGTAGAAAAATAATGAAAAAGAAAGACAAAAAGAGAATCCTTCAAGTTGCAACAAGCCTCTCCGATTAAAGGTGGAAGTAACTAATTGATATTACCAGCGAACTCCCACGCTTCTGAGGAAGATCTGGTAGGCAAGGTTCACCATCAGAAGAACAAAAGCAGTCACTATTGTTTCCCATGGCCATCTTGAGATTCTTTTCTCCTACTTGCAATAACTAGGAGTTACCTATGAATTGTGGGTCAGTTCTCACATGCACACATGCACACGTACAAACTTTTTACTTTCTTATGAGAAAAAGAAGCCAGAATAGCAAGTCAAGATGGAGTATCTAAGCGGAGACAGTAAGTTTCCTTGGAGAAAACCAAGAGTCCTTCAGAAGAGAGGGAAGTCCCGGTTCCCAGCCTCTGAACCTGGGTCCCAGGACATCAGCTACTGTAGTAACTAAGGTGGGAGGAGGGTGATGGCTCTGACGCAACCCGCAACCTGCTTACAGCATCCCTGAGCCTCCAGAGACATCCCCCCACTTCAAAGCTCTTCCTGCAGGCGGGCAAACATACACAGGCACACAGCACCCAAGAGAGGTTCCTCACCCCAGGGTTGATGAGCCCATTTTGCAGATAAGGAAGCAGAAGGGCACTGGAGTTTGGTTGAGTGCCAGACTCTAGACAGAGTCACATCCTATGGGGTAGAGGCAGCTCCTAGCTCCCCGACTCCCAAGACCAACCCAGACACTGGGAACACCCAGCCACAGGCCAGGGCCGGGAGAGGGGGTGAGGGTGTTCCTTTGGCAGGGGCAGGCTCAAGCTGGACTTCCGCCAAGGACAACCACTTGAGGCCCAGAGGCCTGCTCTCTGCCTCCGTTCACCAACTGCTCGCCTTTATGGGGCATGTGGATTAGACAGGCTTCTGGTAACAATGGACATCTTCCTGCAGCCGAGCGTGCTTAAACATGTTTCAGAATGGATATAAAAGAGACCAATAAGAGAGTCAAAGAGCAGGAAAGCAGCAGGAGACGAACAACTACCCAAGGGAGGATGAGCACCCCAACCTGGGGTACATTTTACAAGTATTACCCGAGTAGCTATCCCTTTGTTCCTATCTAGTGTGCTGGCCTTGGCCTGGAAATGTAATTATATCCTATCCTCTTGTACATATAACCTGGCTGAGTCTGAAGTACGCTGAGATGTATCTCATCATCTTAACTGTCTTAAGTTACACTATGTCATATGTATGACGCAAAGAATATCTAAAATTCTAATTAAAAAAAAAAGTCTACCGGAGGGAAAAAAATCTTTCTAATGACAACATGCCTGCCACCATTCCTCATTCAAACAAGGAAACCAACAAGAGCCAGACGGAGGGATGCTTCCGGAAAATTCCAATCAACAGTAGCAAAGGGACAGCGACACTGAACACCAGACAGCAGAAATCACAGCTGTACTGCAGTCAAGCAGAGTCAACCTTCAAGCTGAGCTTCCGGTGCTAATAAGATGAGGTCCATCTTCTCCACAGCCCAACCATAAAACAGGATAAGGAACTTTCCGTGTCTCTTCTACAACCTTCATGATAAGTTTGTAACTTTCCCAGTGAGGGAATGAATGAAGGCAGGGATCTCATCTTGAGCCCTATGGCCAGGTAGAATAGCATTCACATGTGGTTCTCCTGACTCCTAGCTCACGGTATATAGACCAAACCACACTATGCTGCAGCCAGGGGCTTCCACTAGAGCTCTGTGGGGTTTGATGCTTAAGAATCACAAGCAGCTGTCTATGTCCAATATATGATAAAGAATCCAAAAGTTCCTGAAAGCCCATCAGTGTGCCAAGGGCTGGGAAGGAATGACAGAATGGAGACTCGGGACTCGGGAACATCAATCCTCACATAATGCCGGCTGACATCAGACCCTTGCCCCTGAGAACCAAAGGCTCAGTCCAAAACCTGGAGCACCGCATGTGCCACCATCCAGAGCAGACAGAGAGGAAGCAGAGGCCAGATGTAAGAGAAGGACCGGCTTTGTAGGTGGAGGGCCATGCGGATGATGGTTATTGTACATTTTTGTTTTTTGTTTTGGGTTCGGATTTTGGTTTTTCAAGACAACATTTCACTGTGTAGCTTTGGAGACTGTCCTGGAACTTGCTCTGCAGCCCAGGGTGACCTTGAACTCACAGAGGTGAGCCTGCCTCTACCTCCAGAATGCTAGGATTAAAGGCGTGCGTCACCACTGCCTGGTCTATTATACATTTTTAACGTACTCTTTTGAGTTTGTATTCACAAGCTAGGAAGACAGCTCAATTGCAAATGTCAGAAAATAACCTACAAGGTGTCTTGGTTTCCCTGCTCTTCATGTGGCGGTGGTTTCAGACTCCGTTTCAAGAGGCTACCTTGAAATGGAAACTGCTAGAAGCTGGAAGTTACTAAACTTCCTGGTATAGAAATGCCTCCTCAGCACCTAGCAGAATCCCTGGCAACAGAAGGACTTAGTAAGTATCTGTGGAATGAACAGACAAGAAGATCTTTGAGTCCATTCTTTAAGTCAGCCAGAGGAACCCCAACTTTTGTTTATTTTAAATGGGACTGGAGGGCGGGGGGGGGGGGTGCAAGTCAGACTTCACTCAGGCAAGGCAGCCAAACCACTTTAAAAAACTAAAAAGAGACCTGCAATTTATGAATATCTCAAACATTCCCACACACACACTTTTTTGGCTCTCCCATGATAGTCATCCAACACGAAGGGCCATTAAATTGGGCTTATTCAAACTCAAGCAAATGGACAAATCCCAGCCACGTAGGCCCATCCGCATATTACTGAACCACATCAATCAATAGCATGGCTTTTCAACACTGCGGCCTACAGGCCAGCTGGGTATGACCAATGTGCTGGCTCACCCAAGTGTCTGCCCAGGACTGGAAAAAAACTAGCCAGTGTCATTGGCAAGGCAACACGTCCCTCCAACTCTCCAGATACAGGGGCAGTTGAGAGAGGCTAGGAGCTGACCCCACCCTTTGAACGAAAGTAGAACACTTGGAAACAAAGATGGGCCTGATGACCCTGACGACTGTAAAAGACACAGGAAAAAAGGTTTGAATCTTGTTGCAGTTGCAGCGCATAAATTAAAATGTATCAAATAGCCGAGCAGTGGTGGTGCATGCCTTTAATCCTAACACTCAGGAGACAGAGGCAGGTGGATCTCTGTGAATTCAAGGCCAGTCTGGTCTACAAGAGCTAGTTTCAGGACAGGCTCCAAAGCTACAGAGAAACCGTGTCTTGAAAAGCAAAAAAAAAAAAAAAAAAAAAAAAATCTATCAAATAATCTGTGAATTCCTGTCAGACGGGAGTATCCCCTGTGGAAGAAGAGGAGAAATGGACCATGTGTTGTCCCTGTCCATACAGAACTCAGAAAGAATACGTGTTAGATTCACCATAAGGTGAAGCATGGACTTAGTACACAGGGATTGAGACAGATGCAGGAGAGCCAAGTGCAATGATGAAGCTTGACTATCAGCTTGATTGGGTTAGCAATCATTCATGAAATGAGTGAAGCCTCCCCCCCACACACACACACTGTGTATCTGTGACGACATCTCCAGAGACAGCTAAGTCATCAGGCACCAAATATAATAAAGGGGTGGGGCTTCAACAGGGAAAGATTATCTGCAGTGTATCCCTGGGGGCCGTAATGGGCCCTGGCCTTCTCGTCAATGCACCTTTTCTTAGCTACCACACACTCCCACCTGCCATGACATTCTGCCTCACAATGAGGCCAGAAACATGAAAGCAAATGACCACAGATTAAACTCTCTGAGACTGAGAGTGCAGATACGCAATTCTTCCTTCACCAGGCATCTGGTGACACTGCAGAGAATGACTGGTAGACCAACTAACGATGGTTCTGGTGAAAAGACGAATGCTGTGTTATGTGCGTGGGGGTTAGGGGAGGGACGTGACAGAGGTTCTGGTCCCCCCATGCATGCTCGTTCCCCTACAGGGTCTCTGCGGGTGTTGTTCCTTAGGCCTCTTCCCCAGCTCTACACACAATCAGGTTCTAGTCACAGACAGGGAAGGGCTGAGGTGGCCTCAGGTCTTTTCGCAAGGCTGCTGGTGGCTACTAAAGGAGAAGTGACTTCCTTCCGCGTGTTACCCGTGCGCCAGGAAACTCATCCCCAGGCTCGTACAGGGAACTCTCAGGGGGACAAAATTCAGTAGAACAAAAATAACTAAGTGACCTGAAAGTAGGAAACGAACTTCCCGAGAAGGAAGGTTTCCACAGGAGAAGTGGAGTCGTGAGAAAAAGGAATGGGGGATACAAGTGGAGATGACAGGGGATGGGAATAGGGAATGGGGGGATGAAGAGGAGAAGGAAGAGGATGAGACGGGAATGGGGGATGGAGATAACCTAAATTCATTGCATGCAGATATGAAACTGTCAAGGAT
>NW_026067947.1:3306821-3543164 GCF_014885135.2 Alexandromys fortis
ATCAAGAATGTGCAAACTCCAATGCCTTGGAAAAAAACCTAAAAGATCAAAGTTTCCCCCCAAACAATCAAAACCTTTAGAGAAAGAACCCTTCCCTGCCTTTCACTGACTTACACTAACTGTACTGATGTCCTTCTTCCCTTGACAGAATATAAATGCAGGGACTGAGGCTGCTGGGGACACCTCCCACTACCCAGTATCAGTGGTGTGACATGGCACGCTTCATGAGAATCTGGCTGGCGTGGAGAGAATTAAAAGGAAGGTCAAGGGCAGGACTAAGGAAACCATGCATCAAAGGCCTTTCTGAAAGCTTAGAAACCAGCCAGCCGGGGCTCTCCTCCCATGAACAGTAACTGAAGGTAAGGGAGACATGCTTTGGCCTCATTTAGGCAGCTCTTAAAAGCCCCATATTGAAGCCCCACTCTGATGGTCTTCATCACTCCATGAATCGTGGGGAAATGGCCTCTCTCCTCCTGAGAAGCTATGGGACTTGTCCTATCTAAAGCCAAAGTCCCCAGACCCCCAGAATAGCAACTGCAGGAGTGAAAGAGAAACCATTCGTTATTCCACCTAAGACATCCCAGGAAGTCATTCTCATAGCTGTCCTGTTTCCTAGCCACTAACCTCCAGCTAGGACATTCTGTCAAGTCTTCTGACTCCCCTGTTGGTTTTCAAAACACCCTTGTCGCAAATGTTTCCTGTCTAACCAAACCGACGGAACAGCACAGACATGCACGCCAGTGCAAAATATGGCAGTGATGAAGGCTGACATGGCTCCTATTCAATTGCCTGGCCAAACAGCTCAGCCCACCCCTTCGGGTTTGGAAGCAATCAGCTTATTAGTCGAGAAAGGGTTACCGCACCCTGACAAGTCCTATGCTGAGGCCTACTCTGTGACTTGATGTCATGAAAAGGTCTGACAGAGAGCCCTCCAGTAAGGAGGCTGCCATGTGACATACCTTTGATGTGCAAGGTTTCGAAAGAGCCCTTCGAGAGGCACTCAGAAATAGGATAGACAGCCCATGTCACAAGATGTGGCCTGCATACACAGGCCCAAAAAAAGAAACTTGAAGGGTACCTATAGAGGCAGAGATATAGAGACACACTTGAGTCTGCGCATGCCCTGTGAGCTCCTGCTCAGCCTGGCTGGGGCAGAAGGGGCTGTGGGGGCAGGGGCTTTCCTGCCCTGAGGAGCCATTCAGCTGTCCCTTCCACTACACAATTACTGAATCAATAAAATATCCCTTTGAAACTCCCTGGACCAGTGCCGGCACACAGATAGTAGTTGGCAGAATTTTTTTTTTTTAAAACTAGTTCCGTTACTGCAGTCAACAAACACGCAGAGAAGACATCAAAAAAGAGATGCAGGCTGGGGATGAGAAAAGAGTGAGGAGGTCTTCTGACTTCACAGGAGCTGCACTGGGCTTTAGGTGTCCCAGAATCACCCGGGGGCCTGACCACTACGCAAAGGCACTGCATGCAAGGGAACTAACAATGAAAAAAAGCCACGTGAGCATCTGTATTCTGCCTGCTCTCATCCCTTCAGGCAAGAGCAAAGAGGAAGAGCAAGGGTCATCTGTTTGTCCATCTAGCTACTTAAGTATTTGGGTATGTGAGTGTGAGTGCGGGCACACGTGTTCCAGGAGAACTTTCCAACTCTTTAGGACCATGCCCCGCCCCTTGATTATCCCTGCGTACTCAAGGCTTGCTGACTAAGGAGTTTCTGTCTCTCCAGCCTATCTCCAAAAGGAGTTACAGAGATGCGTAATTATAGAGGTGTGGGATGGGGTCCTGCCTTACATGGGTTCTGGGGATCCAAACTCTGGTCCTCAGGCTTGAATGGCAAGCACTTCACCCACTGAGCCATCTCCCCAGCCCCCCCTCTTCTTTTAGGGAGGAAAAAAAAAACTTGGACAGGCTCACCTGAGTAACACTTTTTTTTTTCTGGTCTGCTCTGAGCATTTCAGGAACCACCAGGCTGTGCCAAGAAGCAGGCAGCGAGGCGGAACTCAGCACGGGTGTGTGAGAACTTAGGGGTGGGGGGGAGCAGGCGGAGCAGAAGGGGGGTACTGCATCGTTCCTGCCCATCTGTTGATGTCTGGGTGGCAGGAAATATTGAAATGGAAATAGAAAGTTAGAGAAGTGCTTAGGAGCGAAACCTGAAAGACTATTGTATTTGAAAAGGAAATGGGAGACTGATTGTATAAAAATGGAAAAACAGAATTAACATGTTCCATAATGCTCCGTCTGTGTGAACTAAATATTGAGCTGAAATTTGGTGAAAACCTCAAAATATGAGTTCCCAAGGAAGTCGTCGTCTTTGGGAAACCGGGTTGTCTGTGGAGAACTGAGGCTCCCCGGGTGCCTTGCGCCCCACTCACCTCCCTGATGGCATTTGCACTCACTTTCAAGAATAAAGCCAAAATTCACTCCAAAACCTCAAGAAGCACTGGTTTCAGCATCCCTCCAACAGATTTGCATATCCAGTGAAAAACAAAATTCAGATCCTCTCCCAGCTCCTTTGGAAGGAGCAAATCCTGCCATCTAGGGAAGTGAAGACTCCTTTCTCTGCTACCAAGACAGCTTTGCTGAAATGGCCCTGGTGAACTGACACAGCCTTTCTCAGCAGACCACCCTGGGAATGAGGCAATTCAGCCCAGACCCCAAGATAGCCAAGCCACACCACATCATGGCCACGGAAAACCTGACTGGGAGACTTTGCTGCATGAGCCGCGCTGGCCTTGCTAGCTCAAGCCCACAGTCCTTCCTTGTAAAATGCAGACCACAGCCACGCTCACATCGTAAAATGAGCAGGCGCAAATCTGGCGCAGCACTGCGAGCCGAGTGAATAATAGTATAAAAATATCAGAAAAAGAAAGGTTACAAAATTGTGTAACAGATGACAAATTGGTAGCTTTTCCCCGCTTTTCTGGAAAGGATTCAGTAACAGATTTGAATCTTGGGCTCTGATGCTTGTCTATGAGATGCAGGGATCCCAAGTTCAAGGGAAAAAAAAAATAAAAAACAGGAGTCATCTGACTATACGTCGCTTATCGCAGTGTTGATCCCTTGCCATTTATTCTGGAAATTAGCTGGCTCCTTACTAAATTGGCCTTTATTTAAAATGACATTAAATTTTTAGTGTTCAATCTCAGGGTCTTCTGTGTTTCAAGCTCCCAGTCTCCTCTCTGAAAGATGAAGCTACCTGCCCGGAGTCTAGAGAGATGAACAGAGGAAGCATCTCCTCCTACCACCTTGAAAAAGAGGCTTAGAACTCTGCCATATGGTGCCTGTCTGTCACCCAAGCTCTTCAGCTGTGGGGAGGCAGCCATGTGAAGTTTCTGGGACTATCAGAGTAGCCACGGGAGACTACTACACAAGTCAATGGCCAAGCTACTTTCACAGCAATGGAGCAGCCCCGGGCACCCCAGCACTGGGAAAGCCGCTCTTGGACCCGTTGTTCCAACAGGTCCTCCCTACAGGAGACACCTTCCTAGACTTCTCACCACCATTTTCATCTTTTCTACAAAACCTTCAGAAGTCAGGGGGGAGGAAATATACAGACAAGGCGACAGAGCGATGTCCCAGGTCTGCAACCATCTGAAGGAAGCCTGGGAGAAAGGGGGCGGGGCATGCAAACGAGCACACAAGCTCCTGAGTGACTTTACAAATCTCTAGTAAGAACAGAGACTCCAGAGGCAATTCATTAGCTGGTGGGTGGGAGATCTTCATGAAGAACACAAAGTCAAGTGCTAGGATACGTGTGCCCAGGAAAGAGCCATGTGGCCCACACTCTCAGTCACCGAGGTTTCGCCAGAGGGCATTTCTCTCTAATAAAACCTTACATAACCTGACATAAAACCTTAGTACCCACATACTAGCTGATCTGAGCCATGTAACTGACTTCCTGCTTTCAACTATCACCAGAACTTTCCAAACAGGAAAACTTCAGGTTCCCAGAGACAAAATAACTTGCTGGGGCCACCAAGGCAAGCAAATAAGTAAGGACTTGAACCCCAACCCACCTCACCTCAGTGGTCAAATGGTCCATATGCTTATTTGGCTGAATAATTTTCTACTTGCTTAGTTTCCAACTAGGAAAAACTTCTCCTTTCTTCCAAGTCATCATGTCCTAGGAAGCAGACATTCCCAAAGACAAAGACCACCAAGCCGCCCTAGGGTGAAGGCTTGAATTCAGAATTCTAACCTCTTCCACAATCATACTCTCGTTCCTTCTTGTTAATTCTGGCTTTACTGTGTAATGTTCTATGACCCAACAAAGCTGTCGGGCATCCATGGGAGTACCCACTTTAATTTCAGAACTCCAGGGGCTGAGGAAAGAGGGAGACCCTAAGTTGGATGCTAGGCTGGGCAACACTGAAAGGCTGTCCTTTCAAAATAAAAAAAAGAAAGAAAGGATAAGGGATGGGAAGAGGGGCCGTGCAGACTCCTCAGGAGGGAAGGGGCTCACTTTTCGAGCGTGAGGACTTCAATTCTTTCCCAGGAAGCTGTCTGTGAGAGAACCTGCCACACAGCTGTAACCCGAAGGAAGAGCACCTAGGGAGGACATCTAGGTTGTCCTCTGACCTCCCCAACTCACCCTCACTTGCAAAGCCCTTGCACCCTTGTACAAACACACATGAAGGGCGGGGGGGGGCTGAGGGTGTTGAATTTAAAAGATCAAGAGTAATCTCCTCCTTACACGGACTTCAGTTCCTTCACCTGAGAATGGATGCAGTCACTGGAGAAGCAAGTATTTTCTCAGGACAAATCAGTGTGCCAAGGGGACACCTCAGAGCAGGTTGGCACTTGGAACAGGGCACGGTGCCAATAAGAACCAACGGACAGAGTGGAGCTCTGGGTGATTTCCACCATACAGACTCAACCTACTCAGTGAGAGGCCTCGGTAGAGCTCAGAATCACCCAGCACAAACCCAGAATACTCCTGTTCCCTCCTTTCCCACAACTAGCTGGCTGATTTTTCCATCTCCTCCCAAGCCCACACAGCACTTTCCCCTTCCCCTACCCAGCCTACCCAACCTGACCCAGCCCTTGACCTTGTACCCCTCCCTGCATTCAAAGTACAATTAATGCACCCCTCCCGGGCCCTGGCCCAATGACCCTCATTCTTCTCTCCCTGGAAGCTTCCTTTTCCTGTCCCTCCCAGTCTAATGATCAGCTCCAATTCCACAGGGTCCTCTGGCGGGAGCTCCACCTAGCAGGGCAAGGTCTAGCTTGGCTCTGCCTTCTAGGCTGTGCTTTTCCAAACCTTTGGATTTGGAACGTAGGCTGCTTTAACAAACACATCCTCAACTACCATCTTCCAAATAGTAGAACTCTTAGCATTTATGTTAATGTTCGAACTTAAACGTGGAGCTTAAGTTGAGCCTTCAAAGCAGTCCAACGCTTAACCTGGGCAGGAAATATGAACATTTTGGGGGGGAGGGTGGAAAAAATGTCATGGTTTGGCTAAAAATGTATTCTTTGAGATGTCTCCAGAGAGAACCAAAGCATGCACAGTCAGAGTAACATTGCATTTGGGGGAGCCTAATGGTCAGAACTTCCTAACGCATCAGCTTCAGGTTCCTGAAGTGTTGAAAGAGTCAGTGGCCTACTCAACTGGCTTCAATTCCTTCCTCTGGAGAAATAGAGCCAATCAGCGGTGGCAGTAGATTTATAGGTAAGCCTTCAGCCATCAGAGGATGCAAGTCAAGCCATAAAGTGCTGATATACAAGGACCCTCCAGAACACACAGCCGGTTCGCCTGAATTAGCCCAGCCACTTGAAGCATTGTTTTTAAAACTATAAAATCAAAGAGGAGGTGTCAGACTTTTGATATACTTTTCTAAATACGCAAGCATTACAGTGTCCATCAGAGCAGGCCGGGGCCTTGCATTTGTTATTGAATTGCACCGTCTCTTGAGGGAAACAACTTTATGAGGTCAATGAAGAGAGAGAACACATTCAAAGAGCCCCAACACTCTGGGGTCTGACACACATATCAGAGACAGGGCAGTGAAAGAGACTCTGAATGATCTGTGGTCGTGCAAGGGAGAAAGGTCTGCTAACTGAAATAAAACCACCACTCAAAAGTGCATGCTGCACAAACAGAGTATAAAATGGGTTCAAAGGGGCTGTGTTTTCCTCCCTGGGGACATGAGGCCTCCCCAGTTTGTTGTGTGTACTCGAGGCCTGCTAACCTGTTTCTGTGTCACTCACAGGAGGAGCAGAGCACCCCTGGGGGCTTTCTCTTCCCTGGGAAGCTGATGGTGAGTGTGAATGTGCCAGCCAGCAGGTGGCTGGAAAGGTATTGTCTGTGCCTACCTGCCCCACTGGCCCATCTGCCGTCCTTTGATGTGCAGGGAAGCCTAGATATAATCAGCCACAGATCCAGGCCTTACACAAACCCAGGGCCACCTGATAGCTAGACACTGACTGGCTTCAAATGCATTCATTTCCCTGCTCAGGGCTCAAACTGCTTTTCTAAAAATAATTGTTTAAAAATTAAGCATTATAACAACTGCTTCTCCTAGTTAGTATATTCAAAATAAAATGAGGAAGATCACCTGAGACCGTCTTCTGAAGTCACACTCACATGCACCAGCAAACTCACACACACACACACACACACACACACACACACACACCAGGGGGAAATACCACCAAAGATATTTAAGATATTTAACTCAGACAAGGTTAATTTGCTTGCTGTCAAATGAAGGATACAAATAATATTAAAATCATACTATATTGGGCTGGAGAAATGGCTCAGTGGTTAAGAGCATTGCCTGCTCTTCTAAAGGTCCAGAGTTCAATTTCCAGCAACCACATGGTGGCTCACAACCATCTGTAATGAGGTCTGGTGCCCTCTTCTGGCCTGCAGGTATACACACAGACAGAATATTGTATACATAATAAATAAATATTTTAAAAAACCCATACTATTGTATAGAATAACTTAACTGTCCACAGGTTTTTGGTATCTGAGGGAGCCTTAAGAATCTCCTACTCCAATGAGGATGCTAAAAGATGGTATTCACTGCTTTGATTATTTGTCTTTAGTTCTCATAGACAGTATTATATTGTGTATATGCAGATATGCATATGCAGGACCTCAGACATGTCCTGAACCTGTTTTAGGGAGCCTTGGGAGTTAGGTAAGACGCAGCAATGGGAGGTATTATGCAGGGAGATCCTAGGATCATGAGCCTGAAGGGGGATTCTATGAAAGCATCCTAACACTGGAGGTGGACAGTAGCCTCCTACGGCTTCAATATTCCAGTACCTAACATCACTGCCATCTGTATTTGGTAGAAAATTGTCATTCAGAAAAACAGAATACTGACATTATTATTTTTAAGTATTTTTGACCTAACAATTCCCCTTCAACTGAAGTGGTGAACATAAAAACCAACTGAGCCCATGTCCAAAGTCCAGGGTACCAGAAGCCAGCTGTAGGGCTCACTCCACTCACAGTCATGACAGAGCCCTCCAATCCAGTCAGAGACAGAGGACATGATAGAAAGCCACATCTAGACCAGGTTCACTGGATATACCCAAGGGAGGTGCCAACACAGGCAAAACAAAGGCTCCATGACCTGCCTCACAACACAAGGCATGCAAGCCATAAAGGGCAGCTCTCCTTTATGGAACCGTCACCTGCCCAGGACATCCCTTGGTACCCGTGAGAACAAAAATGAGGGAGGAGACTGAGCTGAACAAGAACTGGGGGGTGGGGGGTTCTGGGGAATCCAGGACAAAGGAAGCTGGTGCAGACAGACATGTACACTTGAAGAGGGTAGAAAGTTGTACAGATGGGACTGCGTGAGGCAAGATCCAATAAGTCCCCCAGGTACTGTGATGGGAAGGATAGAAAGCTGAAATGCATTAGAGCAACAACAAGGCCTTATTTTCCAAAGAAATATGCTTCTTGTCCCTATCTCTACAGTTCTGTGAAGATCACAGAATAAAAACACAAAAAGAGACTCATTCACCACCTTCAGAAAAACAGGTGGGGGAGAGGTCTGGCAAGATGAGAAGGCTCACTAGGTGAAGGGCTTGCCACATGACCATGGGAACCTAAGTTTGATCCCCTGCACCTACGGACAGAAGCTGAGCATACAACAGCAATTCCACACAGAGGAATCCTGTCACAGGCGTGAGCTCCGGGTTCAGTGACAGACCCTGCCTCAAACAAATAAGGTAAAGAGCAACTGACAAAAATAGTTAATGATCATCTCTGGTCTCTATGCACATGTGTGCACATGCACATGTGAATACACACATGGCCCAGCCGGCATGATTATTCACGTTAGAAGTTCACAGAGAGGGAATAACAAGTAGTCTCCCTATGACTACTGAAGATGTTGAAGATGGTTCTGCCCAGCACCGGATTCTCAGCTCTTCAGAATCGTCACATCTGCAGGAATGAATGAACGGTGATCTATATTCTCACTCCCTGGCAACATCGTTTAATATGAGCCATGAAGCCAGAGAGAACAGGTGCCTGTGTCACTTGCACAATGTGAAGCAAGTCACAAGTCAAGCCTTACTGCCACTTACGTATCCAGCTCCAGAGAAAGCTAGCGTAGAACTAGCCTCGGCACATTCCACTATCTCAGAACACCCCACCTTCCTGACAATCAGTGAGGAGACCTGGGCTCTAAAGGACTCCGCAGCACAGGTGGCTTTCCACGGCTGTCACCTTTTCCCAACTCTCCTCCACCAACATGACTCTGAGACTCGCTCTTTTCTTTGGTCCTTTGGGTCATACACCCCAAGGTTGATGGCCAAGAACTAGCCCTCATCTTGAGACTTTGTGGGGGCCAGTCTGAAAATAGGATTACATAGATTTAGGGAAGATTCAGTCTAATTTTGAAAGAAAAAAAAGAAAAAAAGCAGTCTCCATAGATACCAGCTTTTCACCATATTGCTTTCCTGCTTTCTGTTTTCTGAAATGAGAATCTCAGTGCAGAAGCAGAATATTTACAAGGAAATGGCATAGAGCATGCTGCCCAGGCCTCTGCAGCCCTACTGGTAGACTGGCAGAGACCAGAGGGCAGTGTGGAAGAAGGCTGCAGCATGGTTTCTCTGTGGCCAGGAGGGAGGCAGAGCATCGTGGACAGCACTACGCAAGGAAGACAGGGGCTCGCTATTCTTGCAACAAATCTTTTCTCTCTCTGACAATGCTGGGGCTGCCTACATAGCTGGCAGGCATCAAAGACCTAAGTCTTAGACAAACTGCACTGGGAGTCAATGTGGCTGAGGTGGTTGTAGCTGCCTGAGTGCTGTTCAGAGAGCTGGACCCAAAGATGCAAGTGATTGCAACCTGGGAGTGGGAAAGGCATCAGAGGCGGCTGTGATGTGAAAACCTTCAGGAAAGGGTGGGAAGGGGGTCAAAGGGGCAGTGAGTCTATTTCCCCAGCAAAGAAAGCTGTGTCAGACCTTTTCAAAAGCAACTGGTCAGGATCTAGCAAAAGCGACGCTGGTCACAAGCTCAAAGGAACAGAAGCAGGGACTCCTGGAGACATCTGCCCAGCCATGTTCAAAGTGATGCCATGCACGGGAGCTGAATGCTGAGAACTATGAAGGGACCACGGAAGGCTGAGGAGACATCAACAGAAGCTCACAGACAATGTCAGTCAATCTTCAACAGGAAGGGAGTTCCAATGCATGCCAGGGCATGAATGAGATTTGAGGACAGGTTAAGAGAAATAAGCTCATCAGAGAAAAACAGCCACTCCATAACTCTCTACATGTAATATCTGGATTAGCCAAATCACAGACACAAAGGACAGCCAGGAGTTCTCAGGAGCTAGCGTGAGCAGGGAAGCGGGAACACAGTGGTCTAAGCTGTTTGCAGAACAGCAACTTCTGCAGACTGCTCAGCTGCATGAATTTATATAGCCGTACCGGAATGTATGCTGGGAATGGGTAAGAGGACGATTTCTGCCGTATGCATGTTACCACAACTAAACATCTTTGTTTAAAAAAAAAAATCGGGCTTCAGAAGTGGTTGGGTGGTAGAGCACATGCCTAGCACACGCTACAGAAAAAGAGGTAGTTAAGAAAACCCAGTCAAGCCCGCTGCTCCTTACACTTTCAGAGCGCAGCGGGAGTCAGATGAGAAGTGGGTCCCAGGTATACGCTAGGAATTCTTCCCTGCGAGATGACAGGGCATCAGGAGAGGCCGGGTGACTGGTTTTTACAAGGTTACCGCATTCCCTGCTGTAAATAGCCTAGAACTGTTTTCTCAGCTGCCTCTGCACAAGTCTTTTTCCATATCTGAAATGAGAGTCTGTCCCAAGGAAAGCCTCCCTTAGAGAAAGTTTGGAGGTCACAGCAGCATTCCCTAGCCGGGCTGTTATCTAGACCACTGCTTCTCCTCCCAGGACTCGACCCACTGGGCACACGTGGTATGGCTAAGGGCAGCTTCACGGGTGCACAGAGGACGCGGGAGGAAAGGTGCTGGCCTCTAGTGGGCAGAGGCCAAGAATCTGTTATCCATCCCCTAATACACAGCACGGTCCACAGCAGAGAGAACTTCCCCAAATGTCTGCCATGGAGAGGTGAGTTAAGTAAGGCAGTTAAGTCTCTGCTCGAGGATCTGAAACCAGGTTTCCCTGTTCATTGTTCGTTGTTTGGCATAAGCCTTGAAGTAAGAAGCAGAGCAAGCACTTTCAAATGTGCCAGGTTGGTCAGGCCTGGTGGCACAGGCCTTTAATCCCAGGATTCGGGAGGCAGAGGTAGGCGGATCTCTGAGTTCGAGGCCAGCATGGTGAGTTCCAAGACTGCCAGAGCTATGTAGAGAGACTCTGTCTCAAAAAACAAACCACCAACAACAACAATAAACAGAATAAAGTGTGCCAGGTGCCAGGTTAGGCTGTGTTCTTGGAACAGGGTCTTCTGTGGTTTCCCAGCAACACTCAGAGAGAGACTTGTGAAGAAGGGGGAGACATGGGTCTAATTCAGCAGTATTGGGGGGATCTGATGGCTGATGACACTCTGCACAGACAGAGTGGGTCCCTTTCAACTCTCCACCCCTCCCTGGCCCTCAGACTGGGACAAATTCTTAGAATTTAGGGAACAGATAGTTTCCATGTCTTATAAAAGCTATGCTTTTTCTGACATTATACAGCTCTTCAGATCTGCCCAACCTTAGCAGAATGAAGAGAATCTTAACAACTCAATGCCTAAGGCTATTTTTCCAGGACCTTCCATCTCCTGAGGTGCCCCCAAACAACGCTGAAGATTTCTTAAGCTTTGCACATGTCAAAGCCAGAGCCAGAAACATCTGCAGCTATTGGCCAGGACCACCATGCTGCATGCTACTGGGCCCCCAAAACTCCTAACCACGATTCAAATTCACCGCCTCAATCGGTGACTTTCTCTCTATAACAATTCCGGCTGTCATGGAACTCGCTCTGTAGACCAGGCTGGCCTCGAACTCATTGAGATCCACCTGCCTCTGCCTCCCAAGTGCTGTGATTAAAGGCGTGCGCCACCATCACCCGGCAAGACAGCCTTTCACTGAACCTGAAATTTCCCATTTCTTTAAGACTGGCTTTGACAGCAGAGCCCTGGAATCTACCTGTCTCTGTTGCCTTAGTGCAGGTGGGGGATGGGGTGGGGGGGGTGGGATGGGGGTGGAGCTATAAAAAACGTCCTGGTATCTGGCCTTTATGGATGCTGGGGATCTGAACTCAGGTCCTCATGGTTGCACTGTCAACAGGATATAAAACAAAGCTTGTCACCTGTTTCTGTCATATTCTGTCAACATAGCCATCAGATAATTAAACACAAAGAAGCTAGTTAAGCTTTCACTCGTAGTCAAAGACTTTTCCTTCGTTTTCTTTCTCTTTTCCCTCCCGCTCTCCCTCCCTTCCTCTTTCGCTCCCTCCCTCCCTTTCTTTCTTTCTCAAGCCACTGTCTCCTAAATCAAACATCCCAGGCAGGCCATAGACTTGCTCTAGAGATAAGGATGGTCCTTTACTCTTGGTCCTTCAATCTTCAGGTCCAAAGGCAGAGATTCTAGGCAATGTACTACCATGTCCATCTCAGGCAGCAATGGCGACAGAACCCATAAACTCACGCCTGCTAGACAAGGACTCCAGCAATTCTTCGACATCCACAGACCCTATCAAAGATGTCTATATGCCAAATACCTGTACTCACAGGGCTGAGGACATTTCTCAGTGGTCAAGATCACTTGCTATTCCTGCAGAGGACCAAGGTTCAGTTCCCAGCATCACATGGCGTCTGTTACACCAATTCGAGGAACTCTGACAGCCTTTCCTCGCCTTTCAGCGCACTGCACGCACATGGTACAGAGAGACCCATGCAAGAAAACATTCATACACCTAAAATAAAAATAAATCTACAAAAAAATTAAAACAGGGTTTCTCTGTGTAGCCCTGGCTATCCTGGAACTTACTGAGATCCTCCTGCCTCTGCCTCCTGAATGCTGGGATTAAAGGCTTGTAACCACCACCATCTGAAAGGAAAAAAAATACTTTTAAAATCTGTATTTTAAAAGATAGGGGTTGCAGTGAAGTGACTAAGAGAGATGACCGTCTTTGCAAAGTTTCTATATCCGTGATGAAACACCATGACCAAAGCAAGTTGGGGAGGAGAGGGTTTATTTCAGCTTACACATATATTACCATTCTCTGTTCATCACTGAAGGAGGTCAGGACAGGAACTCAAACAGGGTAGAAACTTGGAGGCAGGAGCTGACGTAGAGGCATCAGAGGGGTACTACTTACTGCCTTGCTCTTCATGGCTTGCTCAATCCACTTTCTTAATAGAGCCCAGGACCACTAGCCCAGGGATGGCACTTCCCATAGTAGGGTGGCTCCTCCCCCATCATCGGTTATGAAAATGCCCGGCAGGCTTGCCTACAATCAGATCTTATGGAAGCATTTCCTTAGTTGAGGTTTTCTTGTCTTAAATGATTTTAGCTTTCATCAAACTGGAAGGTAAACTTGTCAGCACAAGGACCCTTGCAATGTCCGCTGAGTACTGCCCACACCTGGGTGATTTCAGCACAGAGTGTCTCAACAGGGATGAGTCCACACTCGCAGAAATTTCTCCCAGAAGCATCTTGCCATGGGCTGGGCACTAGAACATGTGTAGAAAGTCACAGGGGTGCCAAGGGACACCATCTGCATCACTGCTCCAAGTTAGCAGTGACTTTGACAGACCAACGACAACGACGGTGTCTCCTCTGGGGCAGAGCTTTACAGTGATATTTTATTAATGTTTTAATAAATAAAGCTGTCTGAAGATCAGAGGGTAAAACTAAGCCACTAGAGGCCAGGCTGTGGTGACACACACCTTTAATCCCAGGATTTGGGAGACAGAGGCAGGTGGATCTCTCTGTGAGTTCAAGGCCACCCTGGGCTACACAGATAGGTGGAAAAACAGATCCAGGTGGTGATGGCTCACACCTTTAATCCCAGGACTAGGGAGACACACGCCTTTAATCCTAGCACTAAAGGGAGGAGACAGAGACTCAGGGCTCAGTCTGCAGTTGCCCAGCCTTGGTAGAGGTAAGACTTTTCTTACCTCAGGTAGAGGCCTGACTGTTTTTGCTTTCCTGGTCTTCCTGAACCCCAATATCTGGCTCTGGATTTTTATTATTCATGCTACAGAGCTTTATTTCTTTAGCCTTGCTGTTTATCAAAGCAGTATTTATCAGCACTACTGGGAGCAAGGCGTCTGAAGTACAGGATACTTGGCCAAAACCCAAAACCGGAAAAGTACAGACAGTGAGCGGGGCCTGACAGAAGGAGACCTCATACCTCCACAGTGAGGCAGGCCTGGAGCTTCCCATGGCCCCACATGATTCTGTCAACACTCTCTGGAAGCAAACCATTCTCACTCTTGAGCAACTATGAGAACCCCAAGAAGCTGTGTTAGCCCAGCCCGCCCCAACTTGCTGCAGGTGTTAGCCTGGCCTAGCTGGCCCCGTTGCAGATGTTCACACTCTGAAGGTCTCTAGTGTCCCTGAACTTGCACAGATGCCAGGTAACACTGGCTGGTTTGGAAACCTAAGGGGCCGAAAGACTGCTGGAGGGGGATTTGATCTTTCAGTCGTCTGCTAGTTTCAGCTTGCCTAATATATAATTTTCAATAAAAAACGGAACACATAGCAGTTGGCACTGAGTTATTAAGGTTTTCTGCATGTAAATAACTCTGGGAACAATGGAAGACTATGTCCAAAAGGCAGTCTATGAGAAAATTCTACAGAGCCGTTGGGACTTAACAACAACGCAAGGAAGTAGCAAAATATTCTTCTCCATGACCACAATGTTTTCCATTTTACCTTCTCTTCTAAAATAATACACAATTCCCAAAGGCAAAAGGCACCCCGAATTTTGGACAGCGTTGCCTTTGGTCTGATCTGAGGGGAGGAGGGCACCAGCTGGCCTCACCCAAACCAGTCAATAGTAACTCTTGTTACCTGTGAGCTGTAACTTCACAGCGCTTCAAAACAATCTCTCTCCGACACCCAGTACAGCAACTTCTATTGGCACTGGTTCCCGTTAACGAACAGAGCGGCCCGCGCCAACCACAGCCTACAGCACGTGTACCCAGCCTACTTCCCTATTTTAAATGCTTAATGATTATTACTGTGTCTGAACGCATCCGCAGGGAGCTGGGCCCACTGGGCTCTACTCAGCCCACTGCAGGCCTTCCTACAGGCTGAACCCTATAAAGGCTCCAAGTGCAGACAGGTTAGGCAGGGTTCTCCAATTGAAGCTTGCAACCATCAAGGAGGATTCTCTCTCTCTCTCTCTCTCTCTCTCTCTCTCTCTCTCTCTCTCTCTCTCTCTCTCGGGAGAAATGATCAAACCCTGGGGTGGGGACCAAACTTCCTGCAAGAAACCGCATCCTGAACAAGCCCCAGCCTCAACGCACTGTAAATAAATACTCTCTCCTTGCAGCACTTCCGTCAACTGTCAGGGCCCTGGCTCCAATCGACTTTCAAGTCCAAACAGGAAAGGGGAGAAAAGAGAGTGAGATGGCAGATAGGAGGTTTAATCTGCTTCTAGCGGCAGTTTTCATTGGTGGGGCGCTTCCAATGCAGCACAGCTGCCAGCCGCCTGGGATTACACGGGGACCCCACTTTTCCTGTTAACCTTCATAATTGTATTCCTGAGGACACAACCCCAAGGCGGGGGACACAGAAGCTCTTCCCTGGATCTGTCAAGTTCCCAAGTCAAAATGCCTGACTTGGGACAGGCGGGCAGCCTGGCTTCACAAGGGAGACGCTGTCCATATTTCTACTGTAAAGCCGCCCAAGGGCGTGTGGGAAGGGGCCTCTTGGGCACAACTGGGTGGAATGATCCAGAACGGAACAAGTCACTGATCTCAATTTTCTTGACAACGAAGGCAGGAGATACCCTTCCCCAAGTGCACAGTATGCCGGGGTGGAAAAAGACATGGGAAAGAGGCCCTTGGTGCCAGTCAAGTGTGTGGCCATTTCTCTAGGGCGGACCCAGACACAAACAGATTTAATATGCCACCTTTCACTCCCCACCCAAGAGGAAACGAAGCTGGGGTGAGGAACACATGCACACGCTGGCTGACAGGGGGAATAGTGGTAAACAAAGACATTCAGACTCACTTTTGCCAAACGAGGGCTGCCACGAGTAACTAGGATGTGTCCCATACCACGCCAAAGAGTTACCACACACATTAACAACAAGGGAAGTGGGAGCCTCTGGCATCTTGTTGGTAAAAGCCTGCATTTCATGCCTGAAAGGCACTACCTTCTGAACTTTCTGAAAAATAGCAATGAGCTCAATCCAGAGAGCTTCTCAAGAAGTTCTGAGACTCAAGGGTAGCTCTCAACAGAGTGAACTGGCCCTTTGGTAAGGACCTTTCTTGGATGGATGGCCCGTATCTCTCATTTCACACTTGTGTCTGTGTTACGGGGATCAAGCTTCAAGTCTGATTCTACACAATATAGCAAAGGACAGGCGCACAAATGTGTGAATGAACAAATGTACATGTGCATAAAAACATGCATGAATTCGGGTACTGGATGCCAGTTAGCCGGCTGTCACAGGGACTGAAGGAGTAAATAGTTCTCAGCCTTTCGTGAGCAGCAGCAAGTAGCACCTTGAGAAATGGAGACTCTGTCACTCTCCTCTGACTTGGTTTTTCTTTTCATCGTCACTGTGGAAATGAGGCTCAGGGATGGTGGTGGCAGCAGCTGGGGCTGCAGGAGGGAGGTGATATCATAGGTGTTTGGCAGTCTGGGAGGAAGCAGGGAGGGTAATGAGCAGGCATGTTCAGGACAAAAGTGGGTGAAACCCTATAAACTCCTCGCAGACAGGACATGGCCCTGGAGCCTCTGCCTCAAGGAGGGAGAGAGCCAGGCGGCTTCCCTGAGGCAGAGTCGGCCAAAACTAGAGACAGAAGCAGGGTGTCCAGGGCACCTCCTGCCACACACAGGAAAAAAATTAAATTAATAAAAGTAAAACTGAAGCATTACGTGTAGCAGAGAAGTGTTATTAAAACACTGTAATGTCTCAGAGGGTTCTGTGAAGTCATGTTGCTACAATTCACCAAGAATTTAAAGACAAAATTATATGCCTCGTAATAACGCAGTGAACTTGTTTCTCTGCAGATCCCATTGTTCAGATGGGATGCACGGCTTCCAGGACGGTTCAGACACTGCGAGGATCAAGGCACTAGCACTTGCCAGCGAGCTCACTGCCAGGACTCAGCAACAGTACCAACAATGCCCCTGCCCCATGAACGCTGGCGCAAACACCTCAGGACATCCTCCCCACGAGATGAGCAAACATTAGTGGACACAGAACCAAGCCGCGCCTGAAACAATTTAAGCAGGCAAGGCTCAGCACCAGGGAGTGGTGACACACTTTGAGAAAAAACACCTCGCTGGGCACTCTGATCTGAGCATGGGATAGCTCCTCCCCGCCCCCACTCCTTCCCCACATCAAACTATACTTTATGTCACAAAAAGCCAGAAATCTAAATGTTTTTGTTGTTGTATATGAGTAAAAATGCATTTCTGGACACTATCCATGCAGTGTCTGTACACACACACACACACCACACATATAAACCAGCATGCATTTATGCCTTTATATTTAGACACTATGGGAGCTGGTCTTCAGCACCCAGAATCACCAAGCTATCTCATGCAAGAGCTTACAAAAACTAATGTGTGCACACATATGCATACATGCACAGCCAAAGACAACCTTGGCTGCCATTCTCCAGACATTACTCTCTTTTTTTTTTTTTTTTTTTAATGAGATGTGGTCTATCACTAGCATGGAAGTGGCCAAGCAGACGGGGTTGGCCAGGCAGTGCACCCCAGGGCCTTCCTATCTCCATTTTCCCAGGGCCAGGATTATAAACGTGTACCACCATGGCTAGCTTTTTTAATTATTCTGGGGTTCAAACTCAGGTCTACATGATCCGCAGGCGAGAACTTGACTGGAGAGAGTTCTCTACATCCCAGTGCAATTGACAGATAGCGAACAGCTGACCTGGGCGGTAATGGGTGCTATTATTTGAATAAAACAAGTTCAAGATAAATAAAGAAGCCTCACTCTGTGGCACTATTTAGAGGACATAAAACTGTTGGGTCAAATGGAAGTCAGGTCACTGGAAATGTATTCCTGAAGGGGACACCAGGATCCCAGCACTTCCCTGTCTCTCTTGGTCTCCTTGTCACAAAAAGGTGAACTGGTCTCTTCCATACACCCCTGCCATGATATACTATACTGATACAGATCCAAAGTGCCAGACCAAGCAAACATGCACCAAAACCAAAAGCTAGAACAAACCTTTCTTCTATCTAAAATGCTCTTCTCAGGTGTCTTGTCTCGAGGAAGGAAGTGCGAATAAAACATCCAGCAACCAGGTGCTCTATGGGTAAGAGGCCGATCAGGGGATCCCAGCTAGGAGCTGGGAGCTCCAAGGCCAGCATGCTCTACCCCAGCACACACAGAAAGGACCCCAGGGGAGGCCAAACCTTCAGGTGGTTTGTCAGTGGCCAGCGGGTTCTAAGATTTACTCAAAACTCTGTGCATAAGGCTCCATGCTCACAGCTGGCGTGACCAGAGAACGGAGCACCTTGCCTGCAGAGTTACATGTTACAGCACACAGCAGAGCCATTTTTAAGAATGCAGTCTGATTAAGACTGTTGTGCTTAACTCACACGCTCCCTGGGGGCTGGAAGGTGGTCGTGGGAGCCTTTCTGCTTCTCACAGCCTCTGTAACATCACAGAGAAATTGCAACTCTTTAGAATCAGCCCAAGTCAAGTGCAGACATGTTCCAAGGGAGAACCTTCAGTGACTCATTCTTCCAGGTTTTTTTTTTTTTTTTCAAACCAACTGCTGCTTTTAGGAAAGAGGTTTCATTCATACACATCACACAACAGACAGCGCTGGGCCTCATGAAACCTGTCAGGAGCGGATGGCTTTCATGCAATACTTCCTATCAAGGAAAGCCTGCGTGTTGTCAGCCTTCAGGAGGAACCCCATGGTAAAAAAATGGTCCCTTTGTAAGTTACCAGCTGCCTGATGTTCTAGGGAGGAGGACTTGATTGGGGGAGGGGGAGGGAAAGGGGAGGCAGCGGTGGGGAAGAGACATAAATCTAATAAAAAAGAAAAAAGAAAAAAAAAGATTCCCCACCTGGGGACCAGAGTGAAGGATCCCCATCCCCTCTTGCCCTCTGAAGCATATCTCCTTGAGTCTTTTCCACAAAGTATCATACAAAGTCCTGCTCAAAGTGGTGTATGGGATCTACCCACAGGCAACCTCGTGGTTCTGCAGAGGAAAGCTGTTGGCTTGTAAGATCTAAGCAATCCTTAAGAAGAAATTCTCACCCTACTTCCAAAAAAGTAGGCTGGGCTTTCATGATCCTGTCTTTGGTGGAGGCCAGCAGGGATCATGCAGTAGGGAAGAATAGTGAGATTGAGAAGCCTGGTTTAAGGGTCGAGCAATCCCATCCTTCATCTGTAAAACTGAGGGCAGCAATGGGGAAGCTGACAAGATGAGTTTTCCTGAGGATGAAATGGGAGGAGGTAAGAACCGCCCTTTCCAAGTAGACAGGGCTCACAGTGCTTGTTAGGCAGGGACAAATACTACTCTTGCCAACTGTTTGGTTCACTGTCTAGAGTCAGGTGTTTATTACAGGGTTCTCTGCTTCAAACCCTACTTTATTCTTCACAATTCCAGAGCCAAACCAGTGCTGGGTATTAATCCTTAAGAACCTGCTTAGCAGACGCCAGGCTGATAATGCTGGCACGCATCTTTTGGAAGGCCATGTTGCGGCAATTACACAACTTAATAAAGTGTGTGGCTCACGTCAAACCTCAGCTTTGCAAGGATCAAAGAACAAAGTATATGTTTTGACCAGAGCTAATGCAAACTGCCTTTTAGTTCAGACATAGAATGCCTGCCAATTCTCAGACATTCCATGGGAAGATGATAGCGCAAGCTCACACATTTCCTAATTTTAGTGTGAAAAGCAGGGTCAATGACAGAAGGGGCGAAAAGCGGGGGGGGGGGGGGGTATACCCAACTTCAGCAAAACCAACAACAAAAGAGTCCAAAGAGGGTGAAGTCGACTGTACCTCGAATACAAATTTCAAAGGGGAATTTGTCCTCTGGGCCACTGAAGTTCAAGGACAGCACCCAAGAGCAATGCTTCCTACCTTCAATCTTGCACCTGAAGCTCCTGCCTGCCTTTATCTTTACCCACTGCTAAAGGGAGATGGAAATGAAATACAGTTTTCACGCATTCGTGTATGAGGCTGTAACTTACTAGACCACTCCATGACGTAAGCTGGGTAACACAGTAACAGAAGGCCACAATTTCACGGTCAGCTAAAAAAATGACTTCCTATCATTGTACCAGGTCCTAAAGTGACTCTTTGTTACATCTCGAGGAACCCCAACTCCCAACGAGCACCCCAATCACCCTCTCTCACACAAGGCAGGATTAATTTCACAAAACAGACAATGCCATCCTCACACACCATGTGAAACCCCGTAGAAGATCTGAAACCGAAGGCGGTCACTCACTGATCACATGATCTGACCACAGGAATCAAGGACTTACTTTTCTTTTCTAGCAGTGTATAAAGGAAGCATTGCTTGCCTAGCTAAATAGTCATTGCATTTATTTTTAGAAAAAAAAAAGAAGCAATAATAAAATGTAACTAAATGAACTCTATGACAAACCTACAGAATTTGGGGTAAATAAAAGGTTTTACAGATCTTAGATAAGTACTCTCAATCATGATGTGTGGTGTTTCTTTCCCAACCTGTCCATGACTGAGCATTAAAGGGAAAAGGGACTTTAAAAGCACAAGCCTTCCTGCTCAAAAAAAAAAAAAAGAAAGAAAGAAAGAAAAGAAATCCCTTTTGAGGTTTCCTGCGTTCATCTCACAAAGCCTCATTTATAAACAAACATGTTTCTAAATACATAATACATTAGAACAAGAGGCAGGGAGGACAAAGAACACACACCTGCATATTAGAGTCAAGATGTGCGTCCCTCTAATTTCCATTCTTTACCTGAAGCCCCTTGGGTTGGAAACGCTAAACAAACCGACTCCAAACTGACAAATTACAGGTGTTTCTTCCTCCATGTTGACAGTGTTGACCGTGTTTCACTGATACTCTAAGAAACGCTGTGTAGGAAGAAGTCGGGGGACGGGTAGTGAACCCCAACTTCTGCACCAGGTCCTCTGTACTCACTATGGTAAAACCACAAACTCATGGCCAACACACAGCGCACTCCCAAATGCTACAAGAATTTTGACATCAGCTACAGTGTGTACATTTGTGTAAGTTACTGTGTGCGCTGAAACACGTCAGTGTGTCAGGATGTGTGTGTGTAATGATCTTGGTTTATTGCTGCCTCCCTCTTAAGGGAGGAGTGTTTATATTAATTTCAAACATAAGAATGGCATAAGGGAAGCTCCCATTCAAATATCACAACATGAAATGTCCTTTGAAGAATTAAGTGATAAAATGAGTTGGTTTTTCCCCTCTTAAGCAAAGGGAAGAATAAATAACTTTATAGAATATTCTCTCTTTTTTTGAAGGCCTAATTACATACTAAGCAAAAAGTAATTTTTCCCTCCTGCCTATGTTTTATGTTTTGGGCACTTCCATTTCATGTCCCTTGACACCTTTTCCAATAATCCATCTACTTGATATTGGAAAGCCTCACATGAATAAAACTTTACGGCACTACAGGCGTTTAGCCTTCCACTGACATTCCTGGCCTGTTCAATTCTGCAATTCAATCAAAATCAAATCTCAAAATCCTCTTGTCAGCCGGCACTGCTTTCATATGCCTGAGCCTTGTGTAAGGATAACTACATCCAATCTTCCCCCAAGCAGTGCTTATATTGTTTTATTACAGTTCAATGAGTGGAGTTCAAAATTACATGCAGCTGCCTACTACTGTGGTCGGCTGTGTTACGCATGGACACAAGTATTGCCCACCAGGCCTGAAATCACTCACTTACTGGCCAGCCAGAAATACTGTGAGCGCTTCTTTATATGGAAGAACATCCTGTCTGCTCGATCTAAAGAGGGTGATGTTAACAGATCAGTCCCTTTATAAAAGGATTGTGAAAGCCCAATGAAATGCGACTCGGATGTGCTCAAAGTTAAGCATGTGGCTCGAGAACATAAAAGCAAAGATAAACCTCAACACGCACTGCTTATCCTCAGAAAGCTTGGGGAGGAAGATAAAGAGATCCGAATGAAAGGCATCTTCAAGAATTTTTATATGTGTTTTAAATGATGAGGCTTCATTTAAACGGTTTTTTTAATACTCCCAATAATCCTTTCATTGAAACAAAAGGATAAAACACAGAGACCATTAAAGACAATTTAACCTGATGAACAATATGGTAATTAAAGCACCAACGGCTTGAGAATACTCTGATAAGCTGGAAAAGGCAGGTGATAGTGACCGAGCTTCAGAGCGACATCATCTTTTCAATACAGGGTCCAAAGTATCAAGTGGTCATCCACTATTTTAAATGCTCTGAAGAATACAAGAGGAAACAATACCGGAACTAATAGTGGGGTTGCGGGGCCATGGCCATGGTGGTTAACTCGCCCCCCCTCTCGTTTTTTAGCTGGGGAGCTCACTGCAAGAATTGACAAGCCCCAAATAAAAATGTACGGGCCGGCTCCAGGCCGACCCCGAGCTAGCAACTCATCAGCTACAACAGTGCCCTCCAAGGGTACCCCGTTAACAGAGAATAGAGCCGTATCTTTCTTGATAACAGTGTATAGCCCTACACAGGTGGCCAAAGTTGGTGCCAAAAGGGTAAGGATGTCCGTGCTATTGCAAAATCTTTACCTGCTAGGTCTCTCAAATTCAACACAAATGAAAGCCCTGAAAGGGAGATTTCTATCCATTTCTACCACCTACCGCTCTCAATCTTTACAAACAATGTCATCAAAAGAACTGCGGAGGGAACGCAGACGGCTTGTCTATACAGAAACCACTCACACATTACAGAAATTAGACTCGAGAATAAGCACTCTAGAGTTTAAGTACAGAGTTAATACTACCACCGGTCAAATCAGCCGCTGCTGCAACTATGTTTCTAAATATAAGGTAGGAAATCGGGGAAGCGCCATCAACAATGCCTTTCTTTTTTTAATAGCATGGCAGATTCAAAGGGCCAACAAGGCAAGACAGTGATAACTCAGAGTAGGTACAGTAATGCATGAATTTCCAGCTCTAATGATATTTTCTTTACAGTGAATGATGTGGCTCAGGCTTACTGACCCACAAGTGGCTTCTATTATATTTTACTATCTGGGTGGGCTAACTGTGAGGGATATGAGACACCTTCTTGACTTGCTGGCACCGACAGAGCAGGTATACCATCCGTCCTCCCAAGACAACTTGAAATGCCGTTACCCGAGAGCTTTCCAGTTAAGGAAAAGGCAGCCGATGCTCCTGAGTACAGAAAAGTACTCCATATCCTGGCCATGCTCTCTTCTCTCCCTTTTCCCCATGGATATCATGATCAAGTCTCCAAGAGAAGACCAGGTTTATTGCTTAGGAGCATCGACTCTGCTTTCCAAAGTCTAGAAAATCAGGAAACTGAAAAAACAGGGTTTCCGGTCCTAACAACAGCTAGCGCGAATGGAGCAGCAGGAACGCCCGGTTTTCTAGTTGCTTACAAAATCTATGCTAGACTGAGGGAATGACTCATGTGGTAATGCACACTACACGCGTGTGAGGGCCTGAGCTTGATCTCCAACACCCATGTAAAGATGTTATAGGCATATATAATCCCAGCACTGGGAATTCTGGGGAAGCAGAGATGACGGGGAGGTATATGAGGCTTTCTGACTTAGCAGCCATGATGAACAGTGTCTCAGAAATAATAGTGCAGGCTGACCTCTGGCCTACACAAGAATGCACATGTGCACACACTACACATATGTATCAACATGCACATATACACAAAATTATATTCATTTCTCAGAAAGAAATTCAGCCAGCCAGCCTGCTTGCCTGCTGTCTGGCCTCAGGGCTCCCCACCCAACCCACCTACTTCCTTTCAGTTACCTGTATGGGCTTTAAAAACAATTTGAATTTGCACCTCATGGGATAGAAACTAGCAAGTTACTTCTAGGCTCAAATTCTATGATTTTATCACAGTGATGTGTACTCTATATTAGTGAATGTTGTCAAGCCTACTTCCAACCTTCTTAGGAAAGAGAGAGAGCATCCAGATTATTTCACACTGAATGCCAAGGCCAGTCACATAAAGAAAAGCTCCATTTCCCCAAATGTATCAGTCAAGACACATCGGTTCAAAACTTAAAGCAGAGGGTGTATACCATTGGATATTCTGAGAACCAGTGGCCTTGGTTATCTTCACAGCCAAAGGAGACTCCCAGTGCAGCATACTGAGCCCTTTCAGGAAAACCAGAGGGTGAGGTGGGAGAGATTCCAACATACAAGCAAAAAATGGGTGCTGTCCGGTGACCTTATAAAGCAAACTTCAGAGGAACTATTGATTCTAACAAATGAAACCACCCTCAGCCTACGCCTCTGCTGTCCAAATATATAATCTTTGCCATCTAGAACCGCATTCTCAATGAAGAAAAAACCCCTCTCCATAAAACGCTGGTGATATTTGAGAACGCCGGTCAAGTCCTCTCTTCCAAAGAGCCAGAATCCTAAAGACACCTGCATTGAGCTGAGAGAACTGAGTGCCTATGAGGAGAGCAGGTAGGGGTCACCGGAGCTAATGCAGAAAGACTGTGCCTCCAGGTGCTGTCAGTATTTTTGTTTGGGGTGGAAATGTCCCTTACTGTTCATAGTTATGCTTGCATGTTAAAGCAGACATTAAGTCAAAGACAGACTTGAGTGTTTAATAGAAAACAACGGAGAAAACTAACACAACACTCAAGGAGTTGTTTGACCATTTTAATATAAATGATTGACCACTGATGTCCCAAGGACAACCTCAACCAGCAACGGGACAACAACAGCGGACCTCACTAGCGTTTGATCCAGATAACCACAATGTCTAGACGTACACTGTACCTTCTGAAGTGCAATTCAGAGTTTAACCAGAGTCAGATCTGGGACTCCTATGCTCAAAAGGCCTGTAGAGCACTACTCAGAAAGGTCGTGATGCAGCTGACCTTGACAGTAGGCTGGGAAAGTCAGATCTCTGTCCTCTAAAACACATGGGATAGTCTGTGGAGTGCCTGAGCTGGACTAAGTAGAAGGGATCGTAGAAAGTACAGCCTTGTCAACGCAGAATCTCTAGTTCTCATCCTGGGGCCTGCTCCTGTTCTAGAGTCTTCTTCATATGGGGGAGGTCTACACTGTATCCAGAAGCTTGTTTCAAAATTTTGGCCAACTGAGTAATACCATAAACTATAATTTCCAAGCACTTCAAAAAGTGTGTCAGAACTGCACCCTTATCTCTAGAGTGAGGGCAGGGGAAGCTGCTCCAGGGTTCCTAGAGAAGACAGAAATCTCTGTATAAACAGCCAACAGCTTCAGAGGAAATGTGCCTTCTCATTAACACACATGCTTTCAGTTCTAAACAATACAGAGAGTGACAGACAGGTGTGGAACTGTGTGCAGGGGTCAGACAGCCTCCCATCCTGTAGTCAGCGATACAAGGAACACGCCCTACAACAAGCACATCCATGGGAACGGATGCCTTCCTGCGGAGGGAAAGCCCTCTCCTTAATCCTCATGGTCACTGTCTGGGACCAAACCAACTAAGCTAACAAGCCACAATAAAGAACCCGTTACGCATGCGCTAGCTTTTCGTCATTAACTACCCTTCCCTCTTAATTAAAGAAAACTTGAAGACTGACTCTCAAGAGTGTTCTAAATAACTCACTTCATGTTTAAGAAAACACTGGTTTTGATACAATCTGGATGAAATGAATGATGGAAACCCTCAAGCGTTGGATGAGGTGCTATTTCAAAGAATTAAATTCTGCTCGCAGCAGGAGAGCAAGTATAGGGTGTGTCCACCATGGCTTCTAGATACTAATGTCATTTCTTGCTTTTAAAAAGCCTACATTTCAATTCTGAAGTGCAAACTCCAAAATGCATCCTACTACTATAAAGAGTCAAAATGTAGTTTTAAAGATTTATTTTCAATTTTGTGTGTGTGTGTGTGTGTGTGTATGAATACAGTTGCCCACAGAGACCAGAAGAGCTGAACTGAGCCATGTGGAGTGAGACATGGGTGTCAGGAATCAAATTTGGGTCTTCTAGAAGAACAATATGATGCTGAGTCAGCTCAACAGCCCCAAGTCAAATATTTTAATATAATATAGTTATTAATTCATTGATAACTTTCTATTATGTATTTTGATCACTTCTCATTCCTCCCCAAACCCGTCCCAGATCCACTAACAAGACCCTTCCAATTTTGTGCCCCTCTCCTTTAACTATGCACCGAATACAATTTGTGCTATCACCATATTCAGGATGCAGGGCAATCCACTGGCAAGTAGTTGACTTACCAGAGACCACAGCTCTAAAGAATACCCCCACCCCACTGACCCCTACACAAGCCATCAGCTGTCAAACAGCTCCTCAGGGGTGAGGTCTAAGTTAAAATATCTTTAAAAGATTGTTTGCAAAGGATATCAATCCCCTTGATGCAAGTTATTTACCACCACCACCCCCAAAAAGTCTTATTCCCCAGAGAGCTGCAGGTAGGTAGGATGCGGGAGCACCTTGAAACGCGTGCTTGCTCTGCCTGCCGCTGCCGATCTTGGTGATGTGTGAGAACGGTTTATAAACACCACTGCTTCAGCTTTCAGTTCAAAGTGTTCTTTCTCCTTTAACTAAGTGGTTAAAACATGACTATAAATTGACTACATTAATGACTCCATGAAGCAAGCCTCCAGGTAAACGACCTTGGACAGACAAAGGGTTTCCAAAAACTGCACAACCAAAAGGCCATGCCAAGCTGAGGGGAAAGGGTTAATGCCTGTGGGAAGCCCAGCTGCCCTTGTCTGCATTATCAGTCTTTAGGGGAGAAAGCCCCAGTTCTTCCCTGGCAATGATATTGGACAATTACTTCCAAACCAAAGGCACCAGGCAGCCAGGCTTGCTGGAGAGCCCAGCATGTGGGCAGCAGGCGCAGCAGAGGAAGAGAAAGAGTGGGACACACAAAAGTCTGGCAAAACAGGAAATTTGAGGAAACGATTTCTGAAATGCAAATAAGGTTCTCTGTTACTTTCATTATTGCAGAAGCAAAGATGCTATCACCAGTGGAAGGTGCTAAGCCTCTCAACATTCAGCATGGGCCAGCTCGCTCACAGTGAACTGAGCTGATATTTTAACTATGAGGGGCTAACATCAGAATAGTGAATAAAATTGCTTTTAAATGCTCCCATCACCCCCTAGTCCTTCCCTCACATTCTGCAGAATACAGAAGGAACCTATTCAAATCCACTCCTTATATTGCTAAAGTGTTAAGATAATCTATTTGTTGTTTTGTAGTGTGTGTATGTGTGTGCGCGCGCGCGTGTGCATGCCTAGTGTGAATACGGGGATGTGGTACCATGCCTGTGGAGTGTGGGTGTCTTTCTTTATTGCTCTTCACTTTATTCCCTTGAGCCAGAATCTCTCACTAAACCTGGAGCTTACATATTTTGCTAGGCTGGCTGGCCAGCCAGCTCCTGGGATTGGCCTGTCTCTTCCAGCAGTGCTGAGATTACAGTCACAGGCAACCATGGCCTGCTTTTATGTGAATGCTGAGGACTCAAACCTCCTCAGCCCCACTTCTGTCTTCTTTAGCATGTAGCGACACAGAAAGGTCCCATTTCACAGAATATTGTGAGATCCCTGAATCATATAGTAACTGAAATATAGTAAGTGCCAAATATACTAGGGACTTTTATGTTAGCACCAGAGAAAATGGGTGTGGCCATACATGCCTGAAATGCTTATAAATCTAGCACTCAGGGGCTAGGGCAGGCTGATCGCAAACTAGAGGCTAGCCTGGGCTATATCACAAGACTATAAGAAGGAGAAGAAAAGGATAGGGAAAGGGAGGAACGGGGAGGGGAGGGGAGGGGAGGGGAGGGGAGGGAAGGGAAGGGAAAAAATCAAAACCCTGACAGAACAACAAAAACAAACGAAACTCAGAACGATCTAACTATTAAAATCAACTCATGAAAGGCCCCCTCTCTGATGCATCTGACAAATGGCATTGGTGGCTTTATATTAAAGCACAATGTTTGCAGGTTATTGAAAAGAAAAAAGAAAAACCTGGCCCCATATGAAACAGATTGTCCAGGCAACTTACTTCAGAGATGTAGTTGTAACCTTCAAAGAGAACTCAACACATGCATAGTCTCATTCTCTCTCTCTCTCTTTCCAAATACCAGAGAAAGATGTGGCTGGAGGAGTGTGGGGGACTGAAAGCAACAGGTCCCCATAACCCCGCTACATTTTTAAGGCGTTTTCTAATCCTCACCATGACACTGTATTAAAGAATGAAAGAAAGAAAATAGGAAGATAGTGGGAGAGAAAGAAAGGCAGGAATCCAGAAATCAGGGTGAAAACTATACTAATATCTGATATAGTCATATAGTACACTTCTGTTTCAACGCAAATGAAAAATGTTTACACCTAATCAAATAAAACCCCAAATTCCCAGCCTATTATATTTATACACACTTGGTTCAAACAAATCCAAACCTGAGTTGTACACATGCAGTTTTAACCAATTACAAGCACTGTGTTACACTGCAATTTTATTATCAATTAACGTGGCCCATGTTCACCCCGCATGAGACACATACATCCGTTCTGCCAGTGACATACATGAAATATTTCTAGTGGCCACAACAAAGCACCAAGCCCACAAGCAATCTCTCCACCTCCATCCCTACAAAAGGGAGCCAGGAACCTGACCAAAGCAGCATCTGGCCCAAGACATGAACGTTAAACGCCGGGGTGAGTTCATTCAGAATCATGGTGATCTGGCAAATTCCTAGTCACGTGCATGCGGACAGAGTGTATTTTAGTGACCTCTCCCTCACAGTTCACCAATCACGCTCTCCCCGTGCGCACAAATGGTGGTGGAAAAGGCTCAGGCACCAGAAAAAACGTGCAGTTTATCTCATGTGCTCCGCCAAGGCAATCAGAAGACACGCCCGTAAAATACACTGCTATTGGTATCTAGTGGGAGGGTTGTTTGCCAAAGTCTTACCCAGTCCTTTCTTCCTTCCAGCCAAGTACACCCTGCCTCCCAGCCCCCCCACCACAACACAGGATGGGGACAATTGTGCTACAGACTCCACGCAGCGCATCTCAACCAGTATTGGCTAGCACTACGGCACCCCGCGCCAATGTAAGGAAAATGAGAACCCGACTTCATAATCTCAGAGAGGCACACAAGTTCCAGCAACCAGCCCCCCTGCCAGTCAGATATTCACACTGCCCTTCCCGAAAGGGCTTCCTAGTGCCATGCTCTCTCAGCCACACCAGATCACCTCACTTGAGACAGCACTGAACTGCAACCTCCTCCAAATCCTGAAACCCAGCCCCTAAAAGAAGATGGAGCCCCAATGATTTCTTTTGTGCTTATCTGAGTGGAATGCTAACATTTGTCTTTAATGCAATGAGACTCTGGAAAGAGGAATTTAACCATGAAGGACGTATGCGGGCAAAAGCCTTCCGAGTGATACTAATGTGTTTATAAGCAATATTCATATATATGCAGCACAGTGACATCGGTGGACACATAAAAGATTCACCCAGGGTCAATCTCTCAGGGCAGAGCCCCACTTCTTTTTGTTTTGTTTTTCAAGACAGGGTTTCTCTGTGCAGCCTTGGATGTCCTGGAAGCAGCTTTGTAAGCAAGACAGGCCTCACAGAGATCCACCTGCCTCTGCCTCCCAAGTTCTGGATTAAAGGCGTGCGTGAGCCACTACCACCAGTCAAAGCACCAGTTTTTTAAAGAACCAAAATAACAGGATTATTTTTTTAACTGTTGGAAAATCATATAATATACTCGTTCATGCCAGGGTGGACTCGTCTATCTTTCACTCTGACTTTCTCTCTCACAAAGTCAGTAAAGGAAGAAGGAACAGGGTGAACAGGGTGGAGCATTTACCTACCAGGTTAGCAAATAATATAGCCGGCTGCTCGACAGCTGCATTTCAATGAAAATACTTTCCCCAGCATTTACTGCTGTAGCTAGTAGGGACCCCACCCTTTAAGGAACACACAAACCTAAAGTAATCTCTTGCAATGGGCCATTTTACTTATTCTGCAATTTCTTACCCAAATTACACAGGTATAATTATTTTGACACTATAATGAAAAGAAAATGGGATTTGGGCACCGTGGGTTTATCTAATAACACTGTTTCTTGCCAGACTTCACAGTACTGACAGCCACAAAGAACCTTGTCCATTCCAATAGGAAATATTTGATTTTACTGTATGAACATTATTTATTTTCACCAAGTTGCTATTATCAGAAGGGATATGATAGCTGAATAATAAAAATGAAATCAAGAAATTCTGGTGTTTCAAGGCTTTATGTTTCCCCTGCTCTCACTTTTGACATTTTCTTCCCCTGGAGAGACAAGATAAAGTGCTGTCATAAATGGGTGACTTTTCTTGTCAAATGACAGATTTGATTCTCCATGGCAACCACAAATCAAGGTGCTAGTAGGAATTAAAGCTTCTCTTAGAAAGCGTCTTTATGTTTATAAAATGAATTTAAATTAAATGGGTATTAGGTACAGTCTTTACCTCAATGTATTTATTGACTGGAGAGCTTCGGATGGCGAGGGACGCATTTGCATTTTTAAGGAAAGATAACATATTGTCCTGACAGATGTAGAAACAAAGCAAGCAACCAGGGCAAGCTCACTCCATGGCTTTGGAGACCTAAGAAGGGTGTAAACGCAGGTAGACATGGAACACGCAAGAAGTCTTTAAGTACTGAACATGGTGCAGGAGGGGGTCTCCCCTCCTGTCCCCCATTTCTGCTTAATATTTGTGTAATTCCTCAAACAAAACATCAAAAGACAATCTCACTGCATGTTGTTTCTTCTTGTAGTAGATATAGATCCTTTGAAATCTCATCATCATAGCGAGCAAGTATTCCATATAAAGGAAATTATTTAGCCCAGAAAAGTTCGGGACATACAAAAATGAACAGCTACCATCTATTGTTTCTAGGAAAGACACACAGACACACACCATACACCACAGAAACCATACGCATACACACACACAGAAAGAGAGAGAGAGAGAATAACGTGTCTGGTTTCAGAATAAGATGACAACGTGACACCGGTCTCACGCTTCATGAGAAACAAAAGCTGGGTAGATCCATTCATTAGGAGACTCTTGGCTATGGGAACTTATGACAAATTCGGCCCAATCTTGACACCAGTAAACTTGTCTAGAAGAGGTAGAATCTTAAGGTCACAAAGCAATATTTTCAAAATGGACACACAGCTCATTTTTGGAAGTCACCAGTGCAGCAGAGCTCAGCACCGCATGCCTGCAATATATACGGTCAGCAATGCCTTCATCCCAAATGACATGTTTAACCTGAAATAAAGATGGGGGAAATCAAAGTTTTCCATTACGCACTGGTCCCTGGGAGAAGGCATCATTATACCTGGCACACATAGAAGCTGAACCAAACTTCTGCCATCTTTAGTTAAAAGAACGTGGAAAATTAAATCATTCCCTCACACAACAGCTAATGACAGTGCCTTTGACTGGAAGGAGTGGCTCTCATAGGCTGGCTCAGGATTGGTAAACTAAGGCTGATCCAATAATTTTACACAGGAGTTTGTGTGGCAGCTACTGGAGGGAGTGAGAATTTGAAGAGGCTGTCCACTTGACTTTTATCAGCACCAGCTACATGAAGTCAAGGCTGAAAGTTATTAATCTCTCTGGAGTTCCATAGACAAAGCACATTTTATGGTGGGGTGACTCACTCAGAACTCTCTATTTCTGTCACAATGGCTTTTGTTTCATATTAGAATACAGTGGGCTGAAGATTTTTATTCTCGTCTGTGTAGGAAGTCACAATAGCACTGAGTCTAAAAGGACAGATTGGCCAGTTCCAGGTAAACCCAGGGCTCACATGCTACCAGAGGACAGAGCAGGCTCTAAGTCCCTCCTCTGGCTTCCAAACACTGACCAAGGCCTCTGGTATTGACAAGCCTTCGTGGGGATTATATCATGGCAGAACTTGTCATTTGTGCCTCTTCAAGGCACGTGACCCTCCTTGTAGGCTGAAATCAGGACCAGGAGGACACCAAGGTCTTCCCACATACCTGGGGTCTTGCACCTGAACTTGACAGTGTCTGCCTGAGTTCACTAGGAGAGAGGGAAGTCGAGGTGGGGGCTGCCCAGGACTTGCATGTCAGCACGCACTGAATAACATCAAGGAACACTTCACTAATGCACTACTGGATAAAGCACAAATAAGACCTGTCAGAGAAGAAAAACATGGCAATGTTACTCAGCTGGAACCGAAAGGGTTTACCACTCTGTTTGAAAACAGGGAAGGAGAAAAATGTATAAACCCATCACAGTGGACCAGTTGAACCTGCTTACTTCTGTTTAGATGTTCCTGTCAGCTCAAGAATTTCTTGAGAAAAATAAAGTATGGTTCACATCAAACAACACCTTCCACCTGTCTTCCTGCGACCTCGGGGCTTTCCTGAGGTACATACACACACTGTCCTGGGATCACATCTTCGAGGCAGGCTAACTGTGTGGGAAAATATTCCTTCTGCTAAGTTTCTAAAACACACGAGCACCTGTGAGGAGAAATTTGAAATTTCACCAAGTGATGTTAGCCGAACCCACTACCAGCTTTGAGAATCATCAGTTAAGACTAGAGAAGGCCATTATTTCACCTCTGCTCAGAATATAGGAATCCTATCCTGCCACATCATAGTCCCGACATCTGATGAAGGAATGAACATCTGAACCTGTCACTACCCCCAATGTGTTGTTGTCAATTTCCTGGGATGGAAATTAAAGACCCCACAGATTCACGGGGGAAACACGAGTTCATCATTCTAGGGGGCCACTCCCGTCTCTTCTCCCACAGCTAGGCTCTGTCAGTCCTCGGTCCATTCATAAAACCACTTCCTACTCCACAACCCCCACCATATAAATCAAACAACGGCACAGTTTTACCTGAAAAACGCTTACCTCATATGCCAGCCTGGCCTGATCCTAATCTAAGCCACCCTTTCTTTTGCTCTCATTCAGACACTCTGAGAATGAAGAACTCACCATTGGGGAAACTTGTCACCAGGGACAAATTACACCGAACACCTGACTAGGGGTTCAGGATATTTCGGGACCCATCGGAAGAAAGGATGGCATGGGAAATATCCCATCTTCAGGAGTCACACGTACTGGGCTTTCTCTATGGCCCGACCTTGAGCGTCTCTGAACTCATGGGAAACAGGCCGAATAACTCTCCCTTGCTGGGGCTGCCATGCTTCAGTCTCTATCTGTAAAACACTGTGATCCCCAGAAGAAAGGCAGTGCTGTGTAAACGCTCAGAAAGCAGAGGCAAGGGTGACTGTCATCACTGAGGCTCAACCTCTGGACACAATTCTGGGGCTTTGTCTAGTCAGGCCTGCCACGCCTGAGAAAAGTCTAGAACACAAAGCATTTCCCACAGAGGTGTGTGCTTTAGAAACGAGAGGCGGCTGGTGGCAAGCTGGCACAAGCTACCTGCCTCCCTGGGGCCTAATGGCTGCATCTTGGGCATACACGTCCACAAAGAGAAGTCCAGCCTACATATCTATAAGTGGGCGTCTTATTTCAAAAAGCGAGCAGAGGACAAAAAGAGAAGTTAGGTAAGGTTTCCAGGGAATGCCCAGCTGGGCTCCCTCACAGCTACCTGTCAAGATTAACAGCCTCCCACAAAGCCCCACTTCTCACCCCCTAACCCCCAACAATCAAGAGCCTTACACACACACACACACACACACACACACACACACACACACACACACGGAGGTTAGGAGAGAGGCAGAGGCCAAGTTATTGCTGCTAGTATCTGGTCTTTGGGAACTGGCTAAAGCTGGAACACCCTTGGCTCTTACAAGCTTGTTAAACTAACAATTCTATGCCCTCTCCAGCAGGCTGGTCCTTTTCAGTAGAGTCAGGAATCAGGCTGCCTTCTGCTTCTGCTTCTCCCAACAGGATGAGCAAAAGTGAGCTGAGTAGCCTCCCAAACCTGAGCTCAGCGGTCACCCCTGCAGGGAAGCTACGGATCTCGACAAGTAGTGGCGGCACGTTCAGAAGACTTTGCCTCGGGCAAGGTCTTAGAACTCAGCAAGGTCTATGAAAGATGGCAGACTTGAAGTCCAGTCTCTTCTCCTCCTGCAGCTTCCCAGGACTCAGTTTACGCCTGCACTTCAGTCTTCACATCTGTTCAACGGGGGGATAGTGCCTGCCTCACAGGACCCAATGCTACTCCTGGTATTTTGTATGAGGGTTGACGACAACTGTCATTCTCCCCGACACAGCGTCAATTCCATCTCCTATCAGGAAGTCACCATGCTCGTGCCCTGGGAGGCCTTTGCCAAGATAGGTCAGCTTACACCAGCCTTAGCCACACATCCCAAGCAAAACCTGAGTTCAGAAGCAAAGCTACAGTCCCAGACACAGGTCCCGCAGGCGCTTCTTCCTCCTCCTTGGGCGCAGTCACACTTGTGAAATCTTCACGCAGTGTTCCAGGAGGGCAGAGGGCACGAATGAAGGGACAAATCTATCCTTCCATCCTCCTGAGCAGTGTGCTTGTCAGTAAAACCTGAACATCTGGAAAGCTGACAACACGGGACACTTGTGCAGCCACCTGTGGGAAACAGATGCCGGCGTGTGCTGTGTCCGCCCCAGACCTTCCCAGCACCCTCTGATGCCACTTCTGTCCTAGATCCCCAAACCAGGGCCTCTCCAGATTTTCCGGCCTACCCTTCTTTTTGTCTTTGGATTGGCAGAGGAGAGCAGCTAAGTTTGCTCTAGCAAACAACTTTCCACAGCTATTTGTCAACTTCTGTCATTCAAAGGGATACAACACAAATGTATATCTTTAATGAAATTCACAGTCAGGAAAAGTTGTCATCGTCGAGTTATATCTGTTATGACATACATTTCATTTTGTTCAATACATAACAGAAAAGCTATTTAATCAAACAGAAGATTCTCGCTAAAATGACAGTCCAAGCAGTGTCCAAACAAGCGCTTATTATGCAATGCGAATCTGATTGGGATTGGACCGCTTTCAGCGATTTCCCCTTCTCTTTCATTGAGAAACTAGCTTGAGGAGCTAGGGTGCACACAGAGGGGGACGACGGAAGTAGAGAGCCACACAGAGCGGCCCAAGAGTGTGGAGCCACACTGGAGCCCACCCTGAAACCTTCTGGAACAGGATAAAGGACACATCAACATCTAGAAGGTCTCTGGGGCCTGGGTCCACCTTCTCCTTTACATACACCAAGAGCCCAGGGACAGGAACAAATACAAACAAGTCCATGATGCAAGGAATGATGGCACCTCTGTGTTCCTCAAGTGACAGTTACCCCTGAACACATTTGTTTATTTCCCTTCATAATTTAATTAACACTCATATGCAGTGACAGAAGCCAAAGCTACTGCAGCAGACATCAACGGACAGGGGAGCTGGGAAGCCGTGACCAAAAGCACAGATTTAAAAGAAACACGAAACAGGTGACCGGGTAGGAATGTGGGTTTTGGCTGTCACAGTAGAAAATGAGAGTGGTGAGGAGAAGTCAGGGAGGGGAGAGAAGATGGAAGAAAGGTGAGAGCGAGTTAGTAATGTTTAGAAGATGAAGACTCCTGGTCTTCGTCTTCCACAGTCCCACCAACATAGTAAGACACCAACAGAAAAATGGTGGACAGACAAAGAGATGAATTTGTGGCTATACATAAGGTGGGTGAGTGGATGAGTGGACAGACAATCCTTTTCCCCAAAGAGAAATGACTGCCACACTTACTTGAAAATTTTGCCCCATGAGACAAAGGCCCACTGTCACAGATGGTTGGTCCCTCCTCGTTCTTGCTTCTAAGTCCTATCCCAAGTTCCAGCAGCTTTTCCAATAAAGGGAGAAACTGTCTTTACAGGGCAGCGGGGTTGAGCTATGGCTAAGAAACATTCTGTTGTCTTATGCCAGGTGAATTGCTCATCAAGCTAACAATGAAACTGTGAGCCAAATAGCCCCAAACCTTTATCATTACGGGGATGTCCTGAGTCAAATAAAAGTGACTAGGGCCAGGGATCCTTATATTGAACAAATAAGTAGACATGAGCCTCTCCCAAAGTACAGGGCTCCATAGTTCTGACAGAGGACCCAGGAATCCGCCTTGCCAGGCTTCCAGGCAAAACCACAGACACTGGCCATCTCTAAGAGGCTTGGATCCTGATGTGTCCCAACTCCATCTATAAGCCAGTCATCATCTTCTGGAACAGACTCTGAAATCAGACCCAACATTATTTAATGGTCAACAAGAATACCCCATTGTTTAATTTTAGACCCATTTCTGAGATGAGATTTGTGAAGCTAAGGAGCAATTTTTTTCTATATGCCTCTCTTTTCTGTTTTCTTTCTTCGCTTTCCCTTCCATCCCTTCCATCTTTTCCTTCCTTCCCATCCTTTCCCTTTTTCTTCCTTTTCCTTCTCCCTTGGTTTTGATTTTTATCATCATCTTTTTTGTTTATTTGTTTAAGACAGGATTTCACTGCAGGCCAGGCTAGCAAGGAATTCACAGTGTACCCCAGGCTGCATTCAAAATCACAGTGATGCTCCTGCTTCAGCCTCTCGAGTGATGTGATTACATGGTAAGTCCATGCTCTTTCACCTTTCTGAAGAGCCAGCAATGTTTGTCCAAATAGCTCCATCCCAGTGAGGTACAGTTAAGGTCTACCTCTGAACTCAGAGTCCAAAGGGAAATTCAGTGGGACGCCCTAAGTCACTATTTGACTTCAGAGAGAATTTGCGAACTAGGCACCCAAGGCCTATGTCAAGAGTGACCAGACGCCAGGATGAAGGACCAGGGATTGCATTTCTCTTTGATGGCATCTATTCTCTTACTCAGACTGGGACGCTGCAACTTTCCTTTCCTTTTGTTTGTTTTTCATTGTTGCTTTGTTTCTGCTTTTGTTTTGAAGTAGGGTTTGTCTACACAGTCCAGGATGGCCTCCAACTCTTGACCATCCTGCCTTAGCCTCCTAAGTGCTGGGATCACAGGCCTCCTCCACCACACTCGACCCAGGCTGATGATGTTTAAGAGAGGCCATCGTCTCATGGTGACACACAGCTGTCCTCTGCTCCACAGTTAGTGCTAACAGCCCCCCACACACACACACACAAGCAGTGCCCCTGTACAGAAAGGCTTCGTAAAACCGCCCAGCACACGCAAGCCGACCACCCCTCTAGAAGTTTTCCCTTCCATTTCCCTCCAACACAGTTCCATCTCTTACTTCCCTTGATCAGCTAGGGATCGTTCTCTCATCCTCCATCTGAGCCCTGAGCGGGTCACCGACCCTTAGTGTCACACTATTCCTCTCATTAAGTGGTCCCGAAACACACGAGGTTTCTAACGACAGCACTTGACGTTGGCATAACTGGGGTGTAGAGGCAGACCACGAAGCCACATGCCTGAAAAATCCGAAAGCTCAAGAAGGCGTGAGATGGAGCTGCCAAGCGGGTTCTTGTGCAGAAGGCTAAGAGGTGTTCCAGAAACACTGCTACTAAATGACAACTGGTCCCTAAGGATGTCTACAGCCTGTGGAGCCCAGACAATCCTAAGCAATTCCTCTTTGCTCTGCTGATACTGGGTGTTGGTTTTTAAATGGCAAAATCCAAATCAGAGAGGAAATGATAGTGTGTTCCAAGCTAAATGGCACACATTCAGACAGACTAAGAAAATAACAATAAAAGTGTAAATTTATTCTGCATGTGTGATCATGACTATCATTACATCAGGTTCCATATATGCCCAGCCAGAATAAATATTAACCCATTTCATAAGTGACTTTATCCCACATTCGTGGATAGAGCTCCACCCAAACCCAAAACAACACCGTTTCCATAGCAACCAACAGATTTCAAAGAAGAAGAAAAAAGGAGAAGACTTTAGAACACAGAGCAATCAAATAAAATAGCCAGTATCAACAAAATATGTCAGCATTATTTAAAAAACATTCAGTGAGGACCATTCCATAGTTTAATCTCTTTCCCAGAAGCCGGCTCCTCCTAAAGTCACCTTCTCAAAATGCAGGCTTTCCTCACAGAAACAACTGTTTCCATTTTAACTGAGGAAAGAGGCAAATTTGAGTCATTCCCAGGACTTGAGTGAAGTAGCAAGAAGGGAACTGCGTCCACTGAGGGGCCCTGCACACACTGAAATGCGGGTGATTACTGATGGATAGTTACGCAGTCTTAACCACACTTTGATCATCATATTAAAGTACTTCTTTTCTGATTGGGCTTATGAGAATGAGGGCGATAGAAAAAGCCACAGCTGAAAGCCAAGGAGGCTCCCAATCTTGAGTGCTACATGCAGCTCAGGAGCAGCTAGGAGCCAGACCAGGCATGGAGCTTCCTCAAGTCTCATTGCCACTTAGTCACATCCATACAAGTTGTAGGGCCTTATGGGAGAACCCATATTCAAATTCAAACCAATGCCTCCAGGTGTCTTCCTCCTGTTGGGCAACAGAGAGCTTGGTAAACTCTGCTCAAAAATCAATCTCACCGCTCCCACGACTGCTTCATAATTTCAAAAGATTATGGGGTTTTTTTTTCTTCTTTAAGGAACCACTCATATGATGTGATGGGTATTTTGAGGCCCTGATACCTGTTATCTTCCCAAAAACAGTTCTAAAGCTACAGGTCCATCCCATGTTCTGGCTGGGTGGCCTTGACTAAAAGTTATTTAATCGCTTTTACCTTGCGCAGGCTGCTTCCCCGTTTGTAAAGCAGGATGAACAGAAGTATCTCCTACCTTGTAGAGTCGTTGCAGAGACAAACTGAGCAAACTCGTGCACATGCTTCATAAGATGCCGACCATGAAGAAAGGGAAGCACTGTTCCTACTGTGACTACACGCGAGCAATTAATTCTTCTCTTAGTAATCAGTTCCATCAGGATGCCTTTCCCTTTTAATACTGCAAAGAGAAACACTGCTACAAACATAGCTTAGGGAGCGCATCGCTGAGAGTGCCCACGAGCTCCCCTGGCTCCGCACGCCAGCTGGTCTTCAACATTCTACGAGTCTGACACAGACAAACTGGAGCAACCATATGGGCACGATTTTGTCCCTTAACGCTCTCCAGCCTCAGCATCCTACCTCTGCTCCAGGAGCAGCTGAAGCGGTGACCTGAGGAACTGTGGCAAGGATGAAGTGGGCGGGTCCCAGAGTAGGTACTCCACATCCCACACAAAACTGTCACAGTTGCTACTGCTGCCATGATCCCCACTGTGATGTTCGGGATGACAACGGTCCCCATAGGCTCACTCCTTTAAATACATCCTCCCGAGTCAGCAAAACTGTTTGGGAAGGATTAGGAGGTGTGTTCCATTTGGAAAAGGTGTCAGAGGGGAAGGTTTGGAGGTTTCAAAAGGCTCACAGCATCCCCAGTATCCTCTATGTGGTTTGAGATGTGAGCTCTTAGGGGTTCCTGCTACCATGCAGCTCTACCACCATGGGCTGTAACGTTCTAGAAGTGCACACCCAACTCAACCCTCTCTTTTGTAAGCTGCCTTTGCTTATAGTGTTTTATCACAGCAAAAGAACAGCAATTAATACAACCAACACGACACTTACTAAGACGCACTAATTCAACAACAATTTACTCTTGTGGCTGTGTACCAGCTGGCATGTGGTTACGAAACAAAGTGTCATCAACTCAAGAAATTTGCAGGCCAAAGGGGACAGTCACAGTGAAGGAACAGGGTTATTTGTAAGTGCAAATTCATGGGTGTGTGGGTGGGTAGTACAAACTACTGCTCTGGCGGGAAAGGCCAGAGATGAACTACTGAGGTTTATCAGTGACAATACTGTGTCAAATTTTAAAGATTTTCCTCCCACATCTGAGGTGACACAAAACCATTACATCTCACCAACAACCACCTAGGCAACAGTTTTTCCCTTCTAGCCTTTTCCATGGAGGACTCATATTTATTGCAGGGCCTTATACGCCAACACAACACCCTTTTCAAGTCATATGAACAACTCCCTGCATTTATATTTCCTGAAGACATACAAGTTCAAATGTCCAGGGACTAAATCATAAAAGGTAAAAGACCTCTTGCCCTTAACTCCCTACTTCGAAGCATCCAGCATGTTCTGTTCCTGTGCTGCCCGTGAGACTCCAACCACAAGATTGCGAGGGGCACAGAGGCTATTAAGCATGGCGGTGAACGGGACAAATCTCACTCTGATGGCTCAAGGTGGTTGCATGTGGTAAGGCTGCAGCAAATTCCAGGTGACCCCCAAGTTTAAAGATTTATCTGAATTTGCTCCACAACCCTATTAGCAGTGTTTCCCTGTCCCCTTTCCCACAGTTTGCCTAATGGTAAAAAAATGCACAAAAGTAATTCCATTTACACTTTATGATGAAGCTCCCGAGTCTCCAAAAGCGCATGCCCAAGTGCACTTTTTATTGTTTCTCATTACTGACTGTGTGTTTCGTTGCTGTGAGAGCCATATTTTTGTCGTGGGAGGAGGCAGACGTGCGAAAACTGATTCTGTGGAGGATGAACCTTAGTGTCAGGGTTGTGCGCTTACAACTGCACACAACCTCCCTGAAGTGTGCCACTGAAGTGTGCCACACTGTTCATAACAGGGAATAAAGATTTAAAGCCTGTGGGGGATGTACACATATGTGTGCAAGTGTGTGTGGACACCAGAGGTCAACCTGGGTGTTGTTCATCATGACACGGGCCACCTTGCCTTTTTGACATTGAGTCTCACATTGACCTAGAATTCACTAAGTCATCTACTAGATTGATTATCCAGTAAAAATTCACCTGTCTCTATCTCCCTGACATCACCATGCCCATCTTCTGTATGTGGACTCTGGAGAATGAATTCAAGTTCTCATGGTTGCTCTACAAGCAGCTGACTAATTGAGCCCACTCACTGACCTCAACTTGGACTTAAAAGACAATGTATAAAGCTGTTCACACACAGTCAACACCCAAAACAGCCAAAGAAATGTTAGTGCAAAAGAAATGGGAAAATCTGGTTGATTCCAAGGACGCTGCATGCATTTGAAGAACACTCACACCCTATGGTTCCTAACGGTGTATACTTTGTTTTAAATTATATTAAACCTATAGGAGCTGCTTCCTGTCAACATACATGGTTCCAGACATGTAAAGGATGCCAAACTTCAGCCAAGGCTTCTTCCTATAATCTCTCAGCATTGGGACTCTGAAATAAGCTGGATTCTCCCTCTGGAAGCTCAAGGTCAGAGTAAACAAAGGAATGCAAGTTCACTGTTTGACTTATACAAAGGTGCTTTGTTCATTAAAACCATTCTAGCCCAGACATCAGTGTATTAGGAGAATGTGGAAATGGAAAAGGCAGGCCGTTTTCCCCTCAAGGTGCAAAGACACAAAAAAAGGCCAATCCACATAACCACGTTGATTTCAACTTGGCAGGCCTCTGCTATCACTACAACTGTTGTTTATGCACAGTGCCTAGCGTACAGGCACTGAGGGATCCAGGCCGACAACTCTTCCTGAGAGTAATAAAGACAGGTATTGTTTTCCCTTATAATTCTGCTTCTCTGATCCAAGTGCTAGGAGTTAGGAATAGCAAAATGATTTATGACCAGGTTAGATGGCTAAGCTATGAGTCAAAACTTGAACCCATAACATGGTTCATTCCCACTACCCAACACTAAATGAATGTTGTTCTCCTCCTAAGGAAACAGAATGACTTCTTGCCTTTGCTCACTGGGTACAGTCAGATCATTTTGAGGCAGATGTAATCAGGACGGAGAAAAAGAAATAAAAGTGGGTGAAATGCCTTAGCCAAAGATACACAATGATTTGATCTCAGAAGTAAACTTTGGAGTGAGGCATCTCAATAACTCAAGTAGAAAATCTTCCTCTCTCTTGTTGCTGCATCCTCTTTCTCTGCCTTCTGCCCGCCTCCCCAGTTCCAAAGGTGCTATGTGCTTCTGAGTACTGCACTGGAGAGCATCTGAAGGCCCATGGTTCTGAGTTTCACTGAACACATGAAGAAGAAACAGTCTAGAAGCCTAAACTAAGGAAAACATACATATTCAGGAAGAGCTATCACAAATATTTAAAACTTTACATTGGAAGAGCTGGAGTGGAGTTTAGTGGCAAAGCTCTTGGCTAGAATGTATGAGGCCCTGTGCATCTCCAGCACCAGAAAACTACACACACACTATCCATATGACATACACAGATGTACAGATGTGTATGTATGTATGTATATATATACTGATACCAACTGATGCTGCCCTTATATACTAACTGATGCTGTCATTATAATTATGTATATATATGCATGTATGTATGCATGTATATACATAAATATATGTGCAGCACCAGTTAGGTCACTTAGATTGTGAAAATGATATATTTTCCAATAAAAATCACCAAGGAAAATGGAGATACACAAGAATATATTTTCCCCAATTTAGGAAAATTACTCAGATATAGAACAATGATAAACATATCTGAGATTGGGATGCACAGATTTACACGATGAGAAGGAAGACTTTTATTTATTTATTTTAAATAAAGGAACCTGAGTGACAGAATTCCACGGCACTCCTACCTGCATGTTAACTGCTTGACTCTTTAAGTAGACAGGTCACACCACAACATAGAAGGGATGGAAATGACTGACACTGGGTTGCTTATGCTCAGGTGACAGTCAATAAGGGAATATTAATTGCTGTGCTGCATATAAAGCAGATAAAGCGAACGGCTCTGAAAACGCTGGCTATACCCCTTTCAAAACAGGAATTCCGATGTTAAATCATGAGTGCGGTGGGTTCTTGAATATTGCCATGCAATCAAAATAAAAGATGCGCCACGTATCTCACTGTAAATTTCCCGCCATCCCTGGAAGGCAAAAAGAAGCAGGGAAAGCTACAGATGCTACGCCTCATTCAACAGGGCACAGGGCAAACCCTCTCACTTCATCATGCAGTGGAATCTTTGAAACAAATCCAGGTGTAGTGTCCCTGCCACACCACGCTCCAAATGCCTGACAGCCGGTGAGCTTGTAAGGGATGTTGGAAAATGCAGTTACAGCAGATCATTTTGCCACGTCCTGTAGCAAAGAAAATGCCGAGAGAAAACCCAACAGGTTCCACTCAGAGAATTAACAGCATCATCAGGGTTGGTTCTATCTGGGGGCCAGGGACGTGTTCACGTGTGCATGTGTTCACGCCCCAGAGTGCACAGGCACAAACATCTTCACACACGTGGAGGTCAGAGGACAACTCAAGGTCATCCCATAGATACCATTCCCCTATTTTGGTTTTGGAAACTGGCCTGAAACTCACCAGGCAGGCTAGGCTATCTGGCCAGAAACTGAAAGGGATCCACCCGTCTCCACCATCCAGACCTGGGATTATAAGGGAGCACCACTTATCTTTTTAAGTGGGTCCCGGGGATCCAAACGAAGTCCTCATGTTCACGCGGCAGGGACTTGAACAACTAAACCATCCCGTCCACCATGTTTACTTCTACAGGAAACTTCTCTATCAAATCTAGGCAGGAATTCTAAGGAAATCCTACAAGATACACAAGGCTTTTTACCACTAAAACTGTAACTGTCTCCTTAAATTCAAAACAAAACTAGCATTCGGTGGCTAATCAAGCCCTTTCTGTGTATCTGTTTTTAGTAGAAGGTTCCTGCTCCTTGTTCTTGGTCTCGGTTCAATGGTAAGTGGTTAAATCTGACACTCCCTAGGAACCCAGCACCTTAAGAAACAGCTTCATTATGAAATGACTCAGTCTGAAGGAAATTTATTGACACTTATCTCATTTTTCCACTTGAACTTGGTAAGAGACACCTGTGGTTTTCAAAGACACACATCTAGAGATGAGGGCTTTTGTATATAACCTTGAGCCACAATCACAGACAGAGCTTCCTCTAGAGCAGTGGTGCTCAACCTTCCTAAGGCCACGACCCTTTAATACAGTCCCCCACGTCGTGGTGACCCCAACCATAAAGTTATTTTTGTTGCTGCTTCATAACTGTAATTTTGCTACTGTTAGGAATCTTAGTGAAAATATCTGCGATTTCCTATGGTCTTAGGTAACCCCTGTGAAAGGGTTGCTCCACCTCCAAAGGGCTCGTGACCCACAGGTTGAGAACCATTGCTCCAGCAAGCTACTTCTGTTGTCATTCTGCAATGGTAAGGGGGATTGATAACACAGCATTGCCCAGAGGATCCAAGAGAATCAACACAAAATGCTGCAGGTCTCCCAGGCACCTAGGGAGAATCAAGGTTCAAAGAGCTGGAAAGGCCCCAGTCTAGGCAGATTCTCAAATTCTCAACACTAAATCTCCTCTCATTTCCATAGAATCCATTCCTTTCCAAGTATGGGTCTAAAGAATGCTGAGAACACAAAACTCCCACATTCAAATGTACCGTGAAGAGAGAGGTCTGGGTGACTGTGAATAGGCTGCCATGCCTTGGCTCACAAGTCTCTTCTCCTTAATAAAACATGCCTCCAACGAGGTCTCTGTTTATATATGCGTGAGGGAAAGCAACGGCATGGCATTTTGATTCAAGCGAACACGTAGGTAACGTCAACAAAGGCAATTCGGGAGCTACACAACAAAACCCCACCACAGATATTCCTGACCTCTAGAATATACCTCCTTCCTATGATATTCAGCATTGCTTCCACAATGCAAGACCAACAGCTACCTCCACCATCCATGACCACGACTGCATCCACAGTGCAGGACTGACAACTATCTCCCGCCCATGACCACGAAGCTTCTGGCAATGCGCACCACTGAAACAGCACTTATTTGGAGCGTGCAAGGAGAAGACAATTGCAAGGTAATTCCTAATACTGAGAACCTCTACCCATATATAAAAGCACCAACTGAAGCAGATCTTCTGAATTAAATTTCTAAAATGATTAAGGGGAAATCTGAAACATCACAGTTTATACAAGACAAGAAACATTTGGCTGCAAATGGATTTATAATTTTGCTAATTAAAAATTATCCCATTTTCACTTTGGATCCATCGCTGAACAGAAACAGGAATAACCTTGCCATGCCAGAAACACAAGCAAATGATTAAAGTTCTACTCAAAAAAAAAATCTTTAAAAGTTGGGAAAACATTTCATTAGGCTACAAATCAAAACCCGTCTGTCCTTGACATCTCTTTAATGTCTTCCAGATTCCACATCAACTTTTTTAATCACTCACTGAATCACTCAGAAATTAAAATATGTTAAAATACTATCCATCTTGGACCTCTAAAACAGTCCTTTGATATAATAGAACTTTCAGGTCTCTATGCGAGCAATGGTCCCATACTACCCTGTCTCTGATTTATGGAGTCTATATATTTCACAATGAGAAAAATATATTCCCAGAATTATGCCTTCATCAGTAAATCTGCTACACGTGAAGCATATAAATAAATACTAAAAGGGGCCACCGTGAACTCTCTCCTGTTACATGTGCCAAGTAGAAGTGGATAGAGCTTGGATTAAAAATAAAAAATCATTTCAAGCTTCCAAGGTGTTACCAACAAAATATGCTTTTCAAAAGAGAGAGGAAGAATGTGAGTGGCAAGGAGGTTGACTGATGAACAAGTATTTCTCTGCAAAGCTAATGAAGGCAATGTTTACAGCATACACTTATTTATTTACGCTTCCCTTCCTCGAGCCCTTCATGTGCCATGGGCGTCAGTGTGTGGTAATGGCACTGAAAAGCCCAGAACCTTCCAACTGCAAGTTACGGTAGTCACTGTGTCAGTGGAAACAATGAGTCACAGGCGTGCAACCTGGGATGAGCTGTGACAGCACCTCACATGTGTCACTAGGGTGTCATGTGACATGGCTGTTGCCATGGTGAGGCTCCATGTTCAGGAAATGTGTTAAGCATCATAGAAGGCACCCAGCCATCCCTCAAGATACTGTACATGCCCGCAAATGTACTCTGAAATCTTCCCACTGTCGAGATCACTGTGACTGGTTTCCTCTCTGGGAATCGTGCTGGATGGAGGGGGAAGGAAAGTCACCACGAAGAAGCTGGAAGAAAATGAAGCATGCCATTCCCGGTGTCAGAAAGAGGAGGGGAGAACGACAGTAGCTTTAAAACAATGGCTCTGAATAGTTTCAAAGGAAAAAAATCAACTATGCCGAAAATAAAGTTATTTTATGTTACTTGTACAATTTTCATGCATTAAAACGAAGGGAAACGCAAAGGATATCCTAAATGGCATTCATTTCTTAGGCTGAATGAAGAAATTATACAATTTTAAGTATATATGGTAAATAATCCTGGTCACATTCACCAAAAACAGCACGTGAAATAAAATTCTCCAGCTGAGTCTGTCTAGCCCAAATCTCCAACTCAACCCCATCGTTGCTTTCGACATCTTGAAACAAGAAGAAAATATTCAGACTTCGAGTCTTGAGGATGACAGGATGCACTGGAGTGTCTGGTACTCACTGCACCTTAACCTTAGGGTTAGCCCTAGGAAATCAAGTGGCGTGGTTCTCCTCACAGGTACCTGCCTTCAAACAGACACAAGCCTATTCCAGCAAGCCGAGTTTCAAAGGGGTTTCATGATTCTCTAGCAGCATACTCTCTGAATGCCAGCTTCCCAGATTTGAAATTTAGGAAGTAGGTTAAGGATAGTCAAAACATTTCACTTCCAAATGCAAAAGATGCTTTTGCCAGAAAAAGGCACCTTTAAGCGAATTACAGATCAATGTGGATGCGCACACAAAATATGCCTCCGCAGTGTTGTGCCAGAGACACAACTGTGATGGTCAGAGGACACTGAAACCTCTGCAGGACAGGGGCAGCAGCCAAAGTAAGGATGGTCAGGCTGGAGAAGATCCAAGAAGGACCTCGCACTGATGACGCGTTGTCATGTATGGGATACGGCATCAGCAGGAGCTCAACACAATGAATTAGAAGGAACCTTAATGGTGGCAGATTGGAGTTCAGCTTTAAAAAGAACATTCTAAGTCCTAAGGCAGGTCAACGTTGTGCATCCGTGATCTGTCTCAAAGATTCAAGGGCTGGGGAGATGGCTCAGCAGTTAAGAGTTCTTGCTACTCTTCCAGAGAATCTAGTTTAGTTCCCAGCACACATGTTGGGTAGCCCGCAACCACCCATAAACTAAGATCCAGGGAATTTAATTCCCATCTGCTATCCATGGTCAAAAGCACACACATAATATACATTCACTAACACACACACACACACCATACCTAGAGCTATTCAAATACATTGAAAACCACATAAGATTGAGGCATAAAATTCCAAATGGGGTAGAGAGAAACTACAAGGTTCATCCTCACACTGACCACAGAAATGACAAGAGTCTTTGACTAGACTACAAATGCTGTGGCAATCACTTGAAACAGACACAGGCAGACAGACAGGCAAACATACACAGACCCAGACTCTCATATCCTGAACACCCTAAGGAAAGAATGAAATAAGCTACCATACTGAGTACAAAAAAACATTTAAAAAAAAAATAGGCCAAGCTGCCAAGCTTTAGGGCTAGTCGTGAGCTACTTGTTATTTACTGAAAATTCAGTGTATGCCAATTCTGTGCTTTCTGTGCATTCTCTCTTCTAATTCCAGAGTCATCTCTTTACATTTCCAAGTGAGAAGATTGCGGGACAGAGAGATACGACTTAGCAAAGGTTATATTATTAGAGACAGAACCAGGACTCAAAGGCAGGCCACCAAACTACATTCTGTGTCACCAGTCACACTGACAGCTACTTCCTACTAAGGTTCTCCATCTTGGCCCTAGATCCTGGCATATGCATCCACTGTTTTTCATTGAACACAGAGAGGTAAGGAACGTAAGGGCTCTCAGCACACAACACCTTCATGGACCCTCTCTTCCACTCCATACCTTTTTCAGTACAATGGAGGCTTGTGTGAAAACACACGTGTGTGTCCGAGAGAGCTTCATCTCTTCCGGATATTTGTTGTGCAGCTGCATTCGCAGTACACTGGTTCGTAAATCCTGGATGACTGACAACCGGAGACTTTCCCTTGCATGCCCAACTTGGTTTTACCTCGACCGGGCAAGGGAAGTTCTTCTCAGTTACTCTCCCATTCTTTCCCTTTCTGTTTCTGGGTCAGGCTTCCCTCATCCCTTATGAATGGGACATCCAGAGAACTGTGTCCCTACACCAGTGTCTCTGAACACCTTTTCACACTCATAGTTTTACCCTTGGAGTTGTAGGATGGAAAATGTCTACAAATCCATCTTCCCCATTCCAATCCCCCTCCTACCTGGACTTCCCACCAATTTACATGAAACATAACTAATGATACCCAGCAGAGGAAGGAAGAAAATATATATGATATTTTACAGAAAAGTCACCTGACATGGGCAATACACCTCCTTCGAACTACTTTCCTCAGAATGTGTTTTAAAATTTATTTATGCATGTATTTATTTACTTATTTGGGAGTTCATGTGTGTATGTTTGTGTGTATGTGTGCCTGTATTGTTTATGTGTACCGTATGCATGCACAAGCTCACAGAGGCAAGAAGAGGAGCCAGGGTCCCAGGTAGTTGTGAGTGTCCATGTGGGTACTATGAACTAAACATAAGTCTTTTGCAAGAGTAGTGAGTGCTCTAAACCATTAAGCCATTTCTCTAACTCCCTCAATATATATATTAAAGGTCATTTAAAAAAAAATTTCTGCTCCTAATCACTGAAACAGTTTTGCTATGGCCAAGTACCTACCACTTGAACAACAATTCTGTTTTCTTAAACCTTCTAAAATTTTTATTAAACATTGCATTTAAGCAATATTGTCTGAGAAACAAGGTATATTAATTTATATTTTAATTTAAACTGAATGTATTAAAAAAATATATAAGTTTCATTTTTAAAAAACTTCCATTTACATCTACTATAGAATTCATCTTAATCTTTACAAGTGAGATACGCAATGGCTTCCAGAAAGTTTTGGCTTTGAAGGAAAGAGAAATCACACAACAGTTTTGAAAGTCCCGCTTCTCCCATGGTTCCTCTGTCACTGTACCATCCACCCCCAGTCTCGCTTCTACCTGTATGTTCTCTTCTACCTCAAAAAAAAAAAAAAAAAAAAAAGGAAAGGCTCCTAAAATGTCACTCTTAGTGAGTCAAGAATTATATCGCACAGCTTAGCCCCAGATGAAAATTCAAGAAGACCTATTTGCAACATATTTTCCTCACAGGAGAATGAAGAGCAAGTGACTTCTCTGAAAGCCAGAGTGACAGAAGCTCACGTAGTGCTGTGGACGACTCGGTTGGTAAAGGGGCACCACCTGAGCACAAAGACTTGAGTGCCATCCCCAGAGTATCTGAGGATAACACAACGCCAGGGCTGTCTTCTGGATTCCACAAACACGCTGCTGCACATACACACACTCATGCATTTGCACCTGGCATATGCACAAACCTGCGTACACACAACACATTTTAAAAAGAAGGGTGCCAAGATGGCTCAGTGAGTAAAGGCTGTCTGTTCCCACGCCTAACAACCTGTGTTCAAATCTGAGGACACCCGTGGAAAGAGAACTGACTCCTGTCAGCTCTCCTCAGACCTTCAAGACATACACAGTACGGAACCTGCATCCCACCCCACCTGCACAAGCACAAATCACAGAATCTTGGGCTGGGAAAAGGCCATACCACAGGCCAAATCCAGCTTTCTACCAACGAGTTACATACAACTTTATTCTTAAACAGAAGAGGACAAAATGAAAATAATATCACAGGGGGATATTACTGACGGGGGAAAGGCCCTGACACTCATATTCTGACTGGAACTCAGCCTTGCCCGTTCATTTGCATAAGGCCCTGGTTGCTCCACTCCAAGGTGCCAGAGGTAAACAGTGTAAGGGACCGAGCAGCTCATAAACAATCACTCTCCCCCTGCTTCTAGAAAAGGACTGCTCCTATCTAACGGAGAAGCCAGAGTTGCCTTCATTCACATAGCCCTAACTAACATATCTGACTTTCACGCCCAGAAGCTGAGTGTGTGTTGACTGCCAGTGTGAATGTGGCAGTCAGAGGGCGTCCTTCCCCACCATTCTGTTTGAGACTTGGCTTCTTTACTGTTTGTGGCCTCTTACCCAAGGCTAGCAAGCCATGAGCTTCCGGATTCTCCAGTCTGCAGGGAAACAAACGTGGGCTAATGTGTCTGGCTTCTCTGTGGCTCCTGGGGATCTGGATTCAGATCAGCGGTCAGGCACTTGGGCCCCCTGAGCTATCTCACTTTGGGCTCGGCCCAGTGCACGCTCGCACCAGCGCCGTTCAGTGCTGCTCATGCCTCCCTTTCCACCAGCCTGAGCTCGGGCCATCTTGGTTTCTCATGCAATTCAGTAGACTATTAACCACCCTACAAATAAACTAGCCTGACACCTTTTTTGAAGCAGCAACATTATTAATTAAAAAGCTACCGACACCCATGCACAATAACTTTCTTATATCTTAATATGCATATCCATAGACTGATTATAACAGCGCCAAGAGATTGACAGGAAATGACTGAGTGTAATGGCCCAGAGGAGACACTGCATTGATCAGTAAATAATACACGTTCCTTCAAACTGTCTACCTGCATATTTACACATGTCAGCTCGCACAGGCTTTTGATGACAGAATGCTTTTTTCAAAGATCTATGTTAAAAAAAAAAAAACCCTAACACCGATTCAAATATAAAATGTTTTTTAATCACAAAACGCTCCTTCTGAAGCTACAGAAGGCTGAAATTTCAGCCATCAAACAGTGCCGCCTGGAGCATTCGCCCTACAATGGTCCAGATCGCTGAAAGAAAATCTGCAAAGGTCTCTCTGAGCTCAAATAAGTTGCAACAAACACATATATCTGGTCATAGGGTCTCTACTCTGTGACAGACTTTTCACAGTCAATAAAATATCCTAACCTTGCCCACCACTTAGAACGTGAACACACCAAGGCTTGAGAAAGGTGCTGTATTGGTCAGGGTTACAGGATTAGGGATCGGAGGAAGCCCAGTCTTGTTCAGGGGTTAAGTTCTCTTGAGGGAAACTGCAGGCCTGAAGGTCTGGATTTAACACCTTTTCTGGGCAGTTCTCAGGCCAAACACAGAAAAGTGTGGTCCCTGGTACTTGGAGGATGTGACCTTGGAAGTAAAGCTACTGCAGCACGGTCCCTGAAGGAGCTGTTTTCTTTCCATACTCGTAAGTGACTCTAATCCCCTCTACTAAGGAGAAATGGCAGGCAACCCCCGAAGTCTACCTGTGACTCTGTAGTCCTCTTTCCCCCAAAGAAGCTCACCTACCCCCGATCTGCGACCTAAGTCAGCAGCGGTGCAGGCGGCACATCCCTTATGATAGACACGCAGAACTCAAGTGTATCCTTCGTCCCTTTCCTCCGATTCCCTGCCATCAGGAATCAGAGCAAACTTTCAGTCACATGACAAGGGACCTCTCACTTTCTCAAATATATAAGAGGGAAGCACCACTCTAGCCTGCAGGCCTGAAGCTTGAGCCTCCACCAACCTGCCATCAACCAATACCTATCTATAACTATTGTGACAAATACCTTACCTCAAAAGACAGTCTATGACAATCTCCCCTTTGAAACCCTAATCTGAGGTCTTACAGAGTGAGAGAAGAGAAATCTGGTAAGTTCCAAGCGTAGGATTCATCTAGTTCCTACGAAACAATTCAGGAGACTATTTGAAGGAAGATCTCTAACACATGCCCTTGCCATGTCACGATTCCTGCAGTGTGTCAACTAGTATCCCTGGACAGGTGAGATACAGAATGTACCAGTGTCAGGCTGAACCACTGTGTATGCATCATAACCTCAGGACTCAACTGATTGGGTGTATGACTCCTAACCCCAAGGCTCCAGTGAGTCTAATACCCCAGCAGCCATGGAGGGAAGGAAACAGAGTCCACAGACATGTTAGATCCCATGACTGGCTTATTGACCGCTAGAGTAACGAGTTTGCTAGACAGGGCCTCATCCATCACACACACGGCACACATGTTCAGGGGAGCACGCATGCACACACACGCATACACCACACATGTGCACACACATGTACAGGGGGTGGGCATATGTTAGCGGAGGAAAGCATTTGTGTGAAGGCCAGATATCAGTATCGTGTGCTTCCTCAGTTGCTCTCCTCCTGTCTCTGAACTTGGAACTCCTAGATCTGGTTAGATGAGTCAGTCAGAAAGCTCCCAGACTTACCTGTTGCCCCTCACTCCCAAGCTCTCCCCATCACTGGGATCTCAGACAAACTAAGACACCAGGCTTTTTTCTGTGGGTGCTGAGGATGCAAACTCACGTCTTCATATTTGCATGTCAAGTACTTGCCCAAAATAAGCCGTCTCCTCAGCCCCCACAACACACACACCTTGGGAAGGTTAAAAGTGGTCCAAAATTTTAGAAAGTACAGGAAGCTTTAAAGCCCTTACAACCCTTAGTCACTGGAACATGCTTAACGCTGCCCCTGTTTTCTGTCTTCTCTAGGCAGTGCAGAGAACCACTCACCGTTATATAACGCAGGCTGCAACTTTCAGAAAAACGGAGAGAAAGTTCCCTTAATAATACCCAAATGCACCTGCTGTTAAAAATAGGACTACAACCCACTCGTTCCTGGAACGAGTCTTGGCTGCCTGTGCTGCAGAGCTAGCCTAAGAGCAGAAGTCCCTGCCACTTATGGACGTGGAGCCTAAATATCACGACAGCACCTTGATCCTATTGCCACACAGGTCTCATATCAGGGTCTTCCTTCTGACCCCTGCTCTCTCCTGGGCTGGCCTACTATTGCCACATGGTTTTTCTTTCTGTTTAGACACCCAGGCATCGGGGCTCCAGTGGCTGCCAGTAGACATAAATCCATTCCTGAGGACTATTGGGAGGAGGGGCTGGAATTTGGAAGACATTATTCTCCTTTCTACTGTGGGCTCCCCAGCAGCCCATGTTGAGATGCACCGCATCCCGCTTCTCAGTGTGTGTCTCTATGTGTGCCAGTGCACAGAGACACAGGGCCCGTGGAGGCTAAAGGAGGATATTTAGCACTCTCTGCCTTATTCTCTTCAGACAGGGTCGGTCGCTGAGCCTGGAGCGAGGCTGGCAATGAACAAGCCCCAGTGAGGCTTGTCTCCACCCCTCCACAGTGCTGCGGTAAAGGCAAGCACAGGGTCATACTCGGCTTTTTGTGTGGCGCAGGGGATTTGAACTCAGGCCTCACATTTGCACAGCAGGTGCCCTCACCCACGAAGCCATCTCCCCAACTCCAGATTCCACTGCTTTCACAAAGGAAAATATAAACGGTACAATCTTCCCCATGGACTACCATAAAAGGACCCTGGAGAGTCATAAAACCCACTAGGACATGAGCAAATCGCGGGTGCTCATGTAGTACTGAACCTACACAAGCTTCAGTAGAACCCACTTCTGAGGCCCTGCGATCCTCAACATGGGACCAGAGTACTCAGCGTCTTCCTCCTTAACAATAAATCCAGACAGATAATATGTACCACACAGAGGTGCTGTTAGGAGTAAATGAGATAAGCAATGTGCTACTTAAGCCAGTGCAGGGGGAAAATAAGTGTCTAATGGATGTCTGCTATGATTATTTCTTACAAACATTACTAAACTCAAAGAACGCAGGAGGGATGCAAAGATTTCATCTCATGATCCCATTCCTATCAATCAGACAAAACTGCATAGCCTACTGAGCGGGGAGAAATCGAAGAGCCACCATCAGAGCCGACCACGGCCAGAAGTCTGTGAGTTTGCTCAGCCTTGACCAAGGTCAACAGTAATACCCTCTGAACAAGGCATGAGAGGTGGACAGCCCGCGCCTTCACCTGTGCTTGCTTCCCATAACTCGGGCGATATAATCAACACAAATAATAATACACAGCACACTGAAATGAAATTAAAATGTACATTAACTAAATGATAGCTTAAATGTGCTAATTGCTCATTTTTCTTTAAGAAGGAATTAAAATGATGGCAATTCTCAACAGGCAGCTCAGCAGCCTGCATATGAAACGAGATGGAAATCTCCTCATGGCCTCTGCTCATAACTCCAACCAAGTTAACAGAAAACAGTGTGCCTTTTTTTTAGAACAACATGTAATACAGTCTAAGTTCCTAGAATTTTACATCACGGAAGACATCATGTAAAATCTAAAGGCTGACTGCCTTCCTCCTTGGTACAGCGTATTGATAAGCAAGGTGGCCACGCAAAGGGAACATGTCAGAGTCATCCCACTGGCTCAGCACCTAGTGTCCATGGGTACCCGCCCTTCCCGAGAGCCACTGAGTAGCAGAATTAAAGTCAGCCTCCAGTTCTCACACCACCACTTCCTCACCAAGCTGGAGCCAGGGCTGACACATAGGTAAAGGGAGGGGGTGAGAACAGCCTCCCCCTCTTACCTTCTCCAACGTCACAGAACTTAAAAACAAATGAATACCGCAGCCTCACAATGTTTCTCACCTCAAACACTCAAACCAGAAGACAGGAGAGAATAAACTACCCAGCAGACTCAGGGAACAAGGCGCAGGTATGTCTGTCAAAAACCCTCCCGTGAACGTGGGTGTAATCACAACACTCAGGAGTTAGACACGAGAGGACTACACAGTGCAACCCTGTCTCAGAAATAAAAAAAAAAAAAGAGCCTGAGGATATAGCTTACTTGGTAGGCACAGCCCTGGGTTTAATCCCCAGCACAAAAAATATATATCTGTGTGGAGGTATACATATATACTTCTATATTTCTATATTAACTACTCCATCTCAACATTGCCTACATTTGAGCACACTTACAGAAGTCAGGAACAACAACACCTGGGCTTCGTTCTTACTTTCTACCCTGTGGAGGCAGTCTCACCAGATGCCTCTCATCTGTACTTCATACACCAGGGTAGCTGGCCTCCAAGCTTCCAAGCAATGCTATCTCAGCCTCCCACTTCACCATACGTATCTATGACTACAGATGTAGGGGACAACATGCAGCTTTGAAGGTGGGTTCCGGGAACTGAACTCAGGGCTGTCAGCTCTGCATGGCTAGCGCCTCTGCTACCCAATGCTCAGACACTTCCCTGGCCCTCATCTATAGGATCACGAACTTTCAGTGACTGTGTTCCAGGGAAGGGTGAGCTGGGCATATAAAGATAGAATCGAAAGACTTCCCTAAAGCTACCTGCTTTATAAATGATGATAGGGCTGATATTACCTAACAGATTAAAGGTGGAAAGTTTTTAGAGACGAATTGATCGCCAATGTCTGCCACAAGCACAGGAATGGGAAGGAAAATGATAAGACCCTGTACTAAGAACGCACGCCACCCTTGATTTAGGCAAGAAGTGTGTAGTAGGTGTCAAATGAACAAAAGCTATCTGATAGATTAAAAGTTTATTCTAAAGCAAATTACTATGTCCAGAAAAATGCTTATATAATCCCACAAGGGGCTTAGAAAGGAATGGGAAATACCTGCAATATAAATGCAGATCACCTTTATTACAAAGTTGGGTCACATTCTGATTCCTAGCCTAATTTCCTATATCATAAAACCTATATTCAATTTCATAAATAGCATACAGCAAGAATCATAAATTTAGTTAATGCAGAAATTTAACAGATTTTTAAAAAAAAATGAGAGTGAGAAACAGCTGCTTCAGAGCAAGTATCAGAAAGAGCTCTTTCTTTGAAGCTATGTTTTTCCCTCTGACGCCACCTCCTTGGGGATATAACTAGAGAGAAATAAATTTCACAGCTAATATATATGAAGTAACATGTTTAACATTATCCAATGAATTTATATCTACCTAAAGCATATAAATTTATTCCACATAAACTGTCGCCTCCAACAGAATTCATTAAAATAACGTTACAGCTTCTGAATTAAACGCAATCTTCTAATTGGAATTTAATCTTACAATAGTAGTCGGTGGGTTTTCTTTTTTAATTGACAAACGGAACAATTCATTCATGTGCTTCATGCTCCCATCTGAAGGAGGCCACAGCACATTTGACACGAGTTGCCTGGCCACTACTGTGTGCCTGGAGGCTCGTTCATGGCTATCCTGCCTCTGTTTGTGGGCAGGAAAGGATGGACACTGTCCATGCCGAATGACTGCATCACTAATATATTCTATTTCCTCCATGAAAATGTCATGTTAATTTCCGATCTTCATCAAGCCAGACAATGGCTTCTATCATTGGCCGTTAGCCAATTAGCTACGTGGAAAATATTCGGCCAATTACATTACATATATTAGGTTAGGGACTGGAGAGAGAGGCAAAATAAACGTGTTGAAAATACTGTGGAGATAAAATTTAAGTTGACACTGTCTCCGCATGCTGGAGCCCAAGTTATACAATCTGATAGGCAGCTGCCAGTGCTTATAAATGCTTATTAAATCTCGCTTCTCTTTATGGCATGAGAGAAGATCTGTATTTTTACCAATATTAGCTTCATTGTGTTATGAAAGAGACCAAAATACTTAAGATCATTCGCTCCAGCTTATAAAACATTATATAGTTTATTAAATTGTTGAAATTACTTTTCAAAGTCAAAATTTCACAGACTGGAAGTTTAAGCACAACCAAGGGACTTGGCCCAATGACAGGCTGCAACCCAAGGTGGCCCCAGAAAGGGATATGTCAGCCTGCACTCCTGTCTCAGACCTCTCTGGCAAGCTGCATGCATCTTCTCCTGAAATCTGAATGGCCATGGTCCCCTCCTTAAGTCAATGAAGTTTGTCCTCGAGTTTGAATTAAAAAGCAAAGATGCCCAGCTTCACAAAGTAGCCTCTTGCCTGACTTGAAGTAAGATAGACGGGTTTGTATCTTCCAAGCTTCTACTTCTCTGCAAGTCAACAGTTAAGAATGGGATCACTAGAAAGATCAATAACAAACTGAAAGTAGGAAGACGGCAAAGTCGGTAACGAAAGTATTGGCCATGCACACATGGGGACCTCATTTCAGGTCCCCAGCAGTCATGCAGTCATATATAAAATCTAGACTTGTATTCTCAGATCTGGGAAGATAGAAACAGACTCAACCAGACTACCCATCTCGGCAAGTAAGAGACCCAGTCTCATTAAACAAGATGGATACTATATGAGGCTGACCTCTGGCATCTGCACACACAGGCGTGCATAGAGAAAGACACAACACACACACACAGGCGCATACACAGACACACAAAGAGAAACTGCACACGAATAAATGCAAACAACATGAACAATATGAGCAAATCCCACACATCACTTGGTGCGTAGAGTGTGTCACCAGATCTGTGGAGAATTTGGTGGTAGGGACAACACAAGGCCAGAGCACAGCCTGACAAACAAGCCAGCACCTCTGCCACTCCTCATCAATCTTCTCAGGAACACTATGCAAATCCAGACTGTTATTATCACATTTATTAATAACCATGGCTAGCTGCCTATTAAATATGCAACAGACTTAGCCACTCTTCACTCCATGCCTCAGACAGGGAACGACATTAACTAATGCTTCACGCTCATACCGGGCAAACAGAGGCAACACGGAGGTCTGCCAGGTGAATGGCGGGCTTAACGAGCCAGAGCCCACAGACAGCCCTTACTTTGTTCCAGAGACATGTTTACTGCTCACATAGATGCAGTACCTCACCCACCTTCTGGTCTAAAACGTTTGCTCTAGTGATCTACTAGTGCAAACCTTTCATCTCGGTTTCATTTCCCTGCACCCAAGACAGGTGATGTGACAGCCGAACCACCCACCCTGTGGATCTGACCTGCTTCACCGTGAGGACACGTTCCAGGAAATGCTTCACTCAGAACAAGAGTTGATTTTGAGACTAAAGACTCCAAATGATTAGCAATCATTTCTTTACTCGATAAGCTGTAAGGTGTAAAAGGCACAAGGTTATGACATTGAAAGGACTCAACTAGCCTTCACGTGTGCACCACCTGGGCAGGCCACGTCGCTGCATCACCGAGAATCCATCCTTTGGTATGGCTCAAAGCCAACTGGTGGGTGGATGAAAATATCAGAATGACTGTTCCAGCTCACAGGACCTCTGCTTCCTACTAAAAACACAGCCATGGGAAGTTTACTACAGTCTGAGAAGCAGAAAGCATTTCCTTATTTATAAAAACTAACACTGCTATTCAATATGGTCTAACAGTCAATTTTTTTTTCCAAAAGAGTAATTTTCATTACAGTTCTTCAGACTGACTTTTCTGATAGTCTTAACAACTGAAATTGACAGGTAAAATAGACCAACTATTCATTAAACCTATTCATGTGGTTTTGTTCAATTTCATACAACAATTTCATGGCAACGAGACTGAGTCAGACTCTCAGTATTGAAGTCAGGGGTGACAGATAAGAGAGGCTGGGCTTGGTGACATTTCAAGACCTTCAGAATCCTAACCACTTCTATGAATTCTCATTTGTACTCCAGACAGATAAAAGCTTTAGTCTCAACCCCACCTGTATGTGTCCCTAATGTCTGCTTTGTAGATGCCATCTGTTCGCCCATATACAAAGCATTCCCCAAAGCCTATATAAGGACTATCACACTAGAAGCCCTCTGCGAGGGACCCCCTTCCCCCAGGCCTGGCTCAGGACCCTGAAAAAGTATCTAAGATTTCACCCAGCTCTAACACCCCATGACTCCATTGGCCATTTCTTATACTATGGACATCCTTGTCGTTTGTGTGTTGCTGATTGCTTGCCTACTTCTTGTCAATGAAGGAAAAACTGCTGTACAGAAATCAGCAAGATATTCTCTCCCTCTCCAGCTGCAGTAGGGTGAAATGAAAAGTATGATTAGTCTGCTAAGGACCAGGAAAGCCAACAGGCTCTTGAGGGAGAGGATGAGATTTAACAGCAGGGCTAGTTGTTCTCCTAAGGTTCTATGAAATCAGAGAGATTTGTCAACATGCTCTCTAGCCATAAAATCTTCAAATGTCTGGCCCAAACACATGAGCGTATATAACAGTGTTTTCAAGACACACTCATGATCAGAAGAGTGATCAGTTGGGGACCAGTTCCTATTCCATTCCTAAATTAAGCCCAGGGACATCAACACCCCACTCAGACACTGTGGGCTTTGGCAATGCCATTTGTAAGTGGAAAAGGGTTGAGCAGACAACTTCCAGAGCCTGGTTAGTACAGACACCATCTAATCCATCAGCACGATTTGTGGGGAACACAAGGAATCAAAAGAAAGAGATTATGTGCTTGTCAGTTAATTATTAGTTAACTCTGAATATGTGTTCTTTCAGCTTTATTCCACTTCTCCCAATTAAATGTGTTTTGAATACAATTCCCTTAGTGAGACGAATTTATGCCAATGGCTCTTAGCACCTAGTGTCATTCAATAAATACCTGACACTAAATGGGTCCCGTAAATCGCTCTATTCTAGGACAAAGCTACAGTAGACTGTCAGACATTTTTTCCCACAGCCTCTGCTTTAATAAGTGACTAGGTATAAGACAAGGCACAGAGATTCATTGCTACACGGGAAGCCATTGGCTTCTCAGGAACATGGTAGATGGTATCAAATATGGAAAGTATAGATAACAGGAAAATATCATGTTCTTCTGACATGCCCCTGAATGACCTAAGGAGGCAGGTGACAGGGGAAAAATCCCCAGAAACTTTTAAGAAAATGTTTGAGAAACCAAAATTGCAACCCTTTGGCTTTTCCAGGAGCCCGTTATACGAGGGCTGATGACAGGGAACCCATGCGTGGGCAAACTGGAACTCAAGATGAAGCCATCAGTGCTGTACTGCAGGCTGGCCTGTGTTACTGATAAGTTATGACAGGGCTCAAAAAGCAATTGCTTCAGAGTCTTACTAGAACAAACAGTGACATGAGAAAACCTCCCTCACGTTCTTCCTCAGACTCCTGTGCAATAATTATCCTGAAAGGTTTAACAATGAGATGAACACCCTGATGGCCCACCGCCTTCACTGACTCTTTGTTGTAGTTGTTGTTGTTGCTTTTTGGGGGGGGGTCTTGTGCCTTTTCCAACACAAACTTTCACTCACCCTTCCGGCTAGCAGGCATCACACCCAACTGTTCATGGCTGAAGGCAATTCAGAGAAGAAAGAGCAGCCCTCACCATGGCCGAAAGGGTTCCCTTGGAAACTCGGACTGTCAGCAGAAGCTCCCGGGACACTGCAACACAAAAATGTTTTTTACACATAAGTAAGATATAACTTCTGAAACCACTACTTCCTCAAACTTGAAAACAGCAACACAGACACGGGGAAAACACCGTGCCAACAGTGTGATGCTCACACGCTGCAACTGGAAGCTGGTTTTGAACAACATAGGCTATTACTTACTTAGACTTTTCTATCATCTTTTAACATAGTTCAGCATTTCAAAAGCAGCAGGTCCTATCAGAAATGGCTCGCATAGTATGGAACCATGTTAACTTGAACCTTATATACATAAATAAAAACATCTTTTCTTTTTAGATGATGCTCTTTGCCAGAGGATGAAAACAAAACCACTCAAAAAGGATAAAAGAAGTAACGAATTAAAATCATTTGCAATAACAATAATCACGAAGAATAAACCATTAAAAAAGTCACAATTTTTTAATGCAAAATAATTACATTTTACTATTCAGGGGGGTCTTGAGTTCTGTAAGTAACACATTCATGTACATATTTCCACCCAGGGAGAAGACACATTGCCCTGACAGGGGCTCAAAATTGAGGAGTCTCAAATCTGGCCTGCAAACAGCACTGTTCAACTGTGTGGTTATAAAGAGCCTCTTAACTTCTTGGGATTCGAGTCCTGCACCTGCAAATATAGGTATTAGCCAGTGCTCACCTACCTCCTAGTGTTCCTGGCCTCTCTATCACAAAGCATGATTGTCTTTAAGGAACATGAACTATTAGTGTCTCCTTCAACACTATGATTAAGAGGTTTATGACACAAATCACTCTGATGCCCCACTGTCACCAATCCCTAAGCTGGGCTGTGGGCAGAGGGCTGCAGTGTTTAGAAAGACGTTCACTCTGTTACAGGGACCTAGAGCTGTTGAGACAGTAGTCCAGTGGCAGATGGCATCACCTGGGTGTCCACAGAAGGCTTCCCTTCCTTCCCAGGACACAGCACCAACTCCAGAGAAACTAGGGTATTCCAGATCAGACCTTTTCAAACTATGAAAGCATCATTGAAATCTGTTCAAAATGCAGACAGGGGGACCATGCAACCCAAGATTGCTTTAGTATGTCTGAGGTAGACCTGAAACTACATTTCCACCACATTACCAGAAGAAACAGTAAAGCATATGAAAGCAAATAGCAAGTCCTATGCTCCAGTTGCCACAAATATCCTTGGGTCCAGACTTAGAGAGCTTCTCCACAGCTATGGGCTCTATCTCACAGAACAAACGGCTATATGCTAGGGTCCCTCATTCTCTGAGTAGAATCTAAACACAGTCTAAAGAGCCCTACATAATCTGTTATCTCTAATTTCCTGATATGACATCAAGCTACCAATTCAGGTCCTCACTACAACCAAAGCAGACCCAGTAGGCCTCTTCCTGCCAAAGTGAACCACAAGTCTGGTATCCTTGTTAGTCCAGCCCCTGGGACTCTTACCAATCTAGTCCTTACCCAGAGGGTTCTTTCTGAGTATTAGGGGCATCAGCCTCTTCAAAAGCCTGTCCTGCCCACCTACTTAAGCCAACCTCCTACTTACCCTCAATCATATCATCCTACTTGCTTTCTCAAGAGCTGCTGGCACCGTTTCCAAACCCTTGCCTCGTTTATTCAGCTGTGGTCCTCCGTAGACTAACAGCTCCATGAGATAAAGGCTTTGCCTGTCACTTTAAAACTCCCAGCAAATCACTGCCACATGAAAGGCTCTTCATACAGATGTTTAGTCAACAAATGACTCAAAAATTACAACCAGTAAATAGGCATCTCCTCACATAGAACCACCATCGATGGACAGCTAGATATATGATACCGTCTGAAGGATTTTACAATCATTATTCCATTTCTTAAGAAGTCTATTAAAGGGCCAGAAAGATAGCTTAGCAGTTAAGAGTACTGGCTGCTCCTTCAGAGACCTCAGGTTGATTCTCAGCACCCATATGGTAACTCACAAAATTATCTAAAACCACCATTCTAGGGAATCAGACACCCTCTTCTGGCCTTTGTAGACGCATGCAAGTGGTACAGACATAAAAGTTGGCAAAATACCCAGACACATGGGATGGGATGGGATGGGATGGGATGGGATGGGATGGGATGGAATGGAATACAATACAATACAATACAATACAATACAATACAATAGAATAAGTTGTATTAACACGTATCTACTATAGATACTGAGACACAGAGAATTCCACTGACTGGGCTAGAATTCTACTGACTGGGCTCTGTAAAACTTACTCCAAGAAATGAGTACTTTCCCAAGTCACTGCACAAATGCAAAGTTTCGGACCCTAATTACACGGCCTTCTGAAGCGGGCTGGCTCAGCTGGGTTTTGGTTATGAGACCTCATGGGAGATACTTCACCTTTCTTCCCTGAAAGTAGAGGAAGAGCTCAAACACCCACAATCACCAGACACCCAACAACACTCGGTGGGCTTTCTAGAGCATCTGCTGCCGCAAACAAGTGCACTAAGCCAGATTTCCTCCCAGCAGAATTCCAGAATTGTTCCAAGATAGCACCTAATACCCTTAGTAGTTTATATTTAAATACGGAGAGGGAGGAAGAGGATGAAGAAGCAAAAAAAAAAAAAACTGTTAAAAAGTTACTCTTTTGTCTCCAATTCTAGAACAATTCAGAAGCCCAGAAGAGTGAGACTATTGCCAGGGAACACAGAAGGGGGCGGGGCTAACCACAGAAAGTTTCTGGTCAGCTGATTCCTTTTGAGAGGAACCATCTTCAGCAAGTTTTAGAAGGAATTAGAAGCTGGGGTACAAGCCAGGCAGCACAGCACAAATTCCTACTGAACAGCCTAAGGCTAGGCCGTGAGAAAAGAGCCTGCAATGCGTCTAGAGTGAGGACCAAGCAGAAGACTCTGCCCCAAGGGGTTTTCTATTCCTAAGTGAAGGAAGGGCATCTTTCCAGTCAAGCCACCGGTGGGTCAAGCCACAGCCTGAGACTCTGCTCAGCGACTCTGTCTTGCTTCACTTAAAATGCAGAAGAGTAACTGGGAACACCCAAAAATAAAGGACCAAGTCCCATTGTGGTTTATGGGTCAATTCTGTTTGGTTTGGGGGTGTTTGGTTGAGCATCCACCAGACACAGAAACTGGCTCCACTCAGCTCTGTAACTAACTAAAACGCTTAACTGCTCTCGGCTCCAGAAATGAAAAATACAGGCACTGAAGAAAGACAGATATCCAAATAAATTATCCAGAACACTGCCCAGAGGCAAAAGCTGTCTACCTAGAAGTGTATACCCAGAAAAACTATCTTTCAAAACAGAAGGTGAAAGGAGAGCCTTCCAGACAAAAAGGAGTTTATCACTTCTTTATAAGGACAGTCTGAAGGATTAATGGCAAGCTGAGAGAAAATTATTCCGAAGGACAGTTCTTTGATTTCAATATGTAGTGGTGAGCCAAAATAATGGGGACTTGAGAGGAAACAAGCAAATGTATTAACAGAGTAAAGGGCAGGTCTCAAAATGTTTTAATACATGTGAACACACACACACTCACACACCCCACAGTCCTAGACCGCTTACCCGAGCTCATTTGTTCTTTCTTCATACTGTAGGTATGTCAATCACCAAGACCAGGGTGGCACATTCCAACCGAGGCACTAGCTTTAGAAGCAGATCCCTGCCCTCCATACAAAACTTGACCATCAGTTGCAGAGATCAGACAACAGATACCCCAGGTAACTGCAGCCGGCTGCATTTCTCCCAGAGCTCTCTTGGCCAAGCCACTAGGGGCTCAGCCCTGGGCAGTTTGGGCTGCAGGCACCACAGGGGCATTGTTCTCCTCCACTCCCCTACAGCCCCAAAGAGGCCTGAGCCCAGGAGGTCAGCTGGAACGCTGCTCCAACCTGCTAATCAAGAGCTGCAATAAATTAAAAGCCCATTAAAATATTTTAGAAAAAGCCTAGAAGTGCTCAAACATTAATTGTGCCATATTCAATCTGTTTTCCTAGAGATTTGAAAAGCCAGATTACCACCCTGGGGGTCATTAGAGAGAATGAAGCTTTCTCCCTTTTCCATTTACATATTTAAAAATGCACACGTCCTGGCAGTGGTCAGTAACTCCTTTCCAAGGCTTTGCAAGTTCTGTGGCTACTTCCAAATACCACTGTCTAGCCACACAGAAGAAAGGCCCACCCGAGTCTGCTTTGTTTTGATTTTTTTTTTTAGTTTTGTGTTTTGTTTTATTTTGTTTTGTTTTTTTTTTTAAAGCAAAAGAACCAAAGCCCAGGGCCCTTGGTTGCAAAACAGCTCTGGGAAAAACAGGTAGAGGCAGCAACAAGACAACAGTGCTGTTTTCTTGTTTTGTTCACCCCTGTTTATTTTCCCCTGAAGCAATCACTGCTTGGTACAAAAGTCTGCAGGGAGCTGGGAAGAGCAGCTGTGGTTCCCTGGAGGCCAGGACCCAGCAATCAAGTTGTTTACCAAACACTGCCAGGCACCGGGAAAACAACAACAGCACAGGCAGGCTTTGCATCTATTTTTCAAAAACAACCTCCCAAACCCTGGGTTGCTGGGGAACCGCCCTGCAGGGCTCTGGCTGACAGGAGAAGTGGGAAATTAAAGGCGCGGACTGCACTGAGGGACTGCCTGCCCCCTCCCCCAAGGTCTGCATGTAATCAGGATTCCGTTTCTACTGAAGACTGTCTATCCTAAAAGGGAGGACTGCGGGCCAGCAGGACTGCAAGCAGTGAATTCATGCATGTGGCATTTCCCCAGCTCACATTCCAGCGAGGCTCTGCCTATAAGCCCCCGGGGGTGGCTTTCCATTGTGATCAAGCGGGAGGGTCCACATGGGGACTTCTAAAACACGGCTCTAGTTTCTTAGTCAGGGGGTTCATATAACATAGAGACTGGACATTCTAGAAAGTTCTCAAGTGATGTTGGTGCTCCTGGTGAGAATCTCTGCTATGAAGCTAGCCGCCCTCTCACTTAGCCCTGCTGAAGGTTAGGGGATGTGTTTCCAGGTGGACCTCTTCTGAGCGGCTCAGAAGGGAAAACACGAGAGCACAATATACAGAGACGTCCCCAAACAAGGCAGGAATGGTTTTCTACTTCTTCTCCCAGTTCTCTGCCCAACACTGCCCAACCTGGTCTTGGTCCAGAAAGTTCCCTCTGGATTCTAGTTGGGTTTAACCAATGACAGGTGTCACTTCTGGAGAAAAAAGAAGACAGGTCACATATTTCCCCCACCCCAGCTGGTCCCCCACTGGGGTCTGCAGACTGACCTAGTCCCTTTTTGACTGGCATCCATTCCAATTACTGTCTCCCCCTTTACAGGCTGGGACCCCACCGTGCCCTTGTTCCCTTTGACTTTACAAGAAATACAAGCCATCCATTTCCTTCAGGGACCCTTGACTCAAAAGTCTCAATCTGTATGCCGTCCATTAAGTATCTTTTCGTTTAAGAAGGCAAAATCTACCATTTTGTGTACACATAACAGAAACATATATACGCACATATATACACAAACATCCAAATGCTTAACTAAGAATCCAACCAAATAGTGAGAGGTTTTTTTAACATGTAAATCAGATTGCTGAGATGACCTCAAGCCCCTTGACCAAGGACATCAACTAAGGTTCGGACTGTGTCCTTCAGTCCAGCCCCAGGTGCTCCAGGAGGGGTGGGCCCACAATGTCTAACGGGTTACACAACCCGAGAAGTAAGCTCCAGAGCTTCCCAGCCTGCACTAATTTACCAACTTCATTTCCTTTGTTGCAAATGGCACCAAAATAGAAAGGGAACAGAGGTGGGCGGAGCAGGCTCCATCACCACCCTGTGAATAACTTTCTGACAACAGTGAACCCGGTTCAAAAAGCACCTCTGCTGAGGGGAAGGAGAAAAAAACGCGACAAATGGCGTGCTGTCAGCTCATAAATAAAACGCCAATCTGCCTCAACTAAGAAGGCTGAGAGAAGAACAAACAATGCTGTGCTTTTTAGGGCAGCAACAATAACTCAGGTGTGCTCTCAACGAGCAGTAAGCGGAGGTCCCTGAGGTGTGTTAGTACCCTAGTGAACATTGTCCTCTGATTTACTCAGACGGGCCGCGGCGACAACACTGTGGCAATTAAGTCCCTAAGAATTAATCACGATTCCCGTAAACTCTATGAAGAATTCTTCCAACTCATCAGAGAACATTCTCGTATGTATGTTCAAAAACAAAGTTTTAAGTGAACCCATTAGATTAATTATACCACAGGAAGAATATGATGTCTCTGTAATTACATTTCTAGATCATCCAGGCTTAACGAGAAGCTTTCCGGTTTGTTTATGTCTCTCTTTTCCATGCACACACAAAACAGAATACTCAGGACATTCCCTCTGAAATATGACTGCTGGTGGGGGTTCTTCTGAGCTGAACCCCGCTAAGAAGCTCCAGGTTCAATCAGGTAACCTAGTCCCTCTTTGAGAAAGAGGCAGAGCAACAAGACACCCTCCCAAATCCCTCTTCACTTCTCAATATTCACACCGCCAACCCACCCCAAGCCAACATCCCAGTGAAGCGGAGTCTTGCCTTTATCCTTATACATATCCCTCTCTTTCTCTGAAGCCATGTGCTCCCCACCAGACAAACTGAGGAGAAAGAGCTGGAGCCTTTGATCCCTCCTCTGGAGCCAATGTAATGTCCTTCTCACAGGCCTTTTGCTGGCACCTACCCACAAGAAGATGTCACCACTCTCCTGCACCGTGATGCCTGGAGCCTTCCAAACCCTTGCTCCCATGAGCTCACGTGAGAGGACCATTGCTCCCAGCTCAGCCACACGGCATTGATGTCCCTATGTGAAGGGCACCCTACCATACACCTCTCCTAGGGATCTTACTAGCTTCGCAGTTTCTGGCTATATTCTGTCTTTCAGTGTGGTCACCAGAAGATGATCCTCCTGACCGTCAGACCAAGGCTCAAACAGGTCTGACAGGGAATACGGTGAAGACATGTATGTTCTTGAGTGGGTGACTACAAACTTGTTTATCCTGGAAGCTTCCGGATATTCTCAAGCTAGTATAGCGCAGTGCCCAGGGCTGTGGGCTACAGAACTGAGCTTCATCCTCACTATGCTGTACAGTGGGTAGAACCCTGAGGTTCCTTCGTACATGAAAACTGGAATAATCACCTTTAAAGAAGGGTTCCCTACAGGTACCATGGATTGGGGGATTGATTCCATGTTTTATGGGTTTGGGAGAAGTCATTGGATTCTGAGAGTTCTGACTTACTCACCATATTAATCCCTCAGCAGGCCTATGTTAAGATGGTATTACTGAAGAGTTGGTAAAAAGTAGGAGGTGTGGCCAGTTTAGGGGAAGCAGGTCACAGGGGACAGGGGTCATGGAAGGATGAATCTTCTCCTCTGCCTCTGCTTCCTGTCTGCCAGAAGGTGTGGGTTTTGTTTGGCCATATGCTCCTGGTTATGATGTTTACCCTCATCTGAGGCTCACAACAGAGTCAGCTGACCATGGACTGAATCCATGAGCTAAAACAAATCTTCTCTGCTCTATCCTATTTCTTGGGTGTTTGTCACAGCAATGACAGATGTTCCATCCGTTCATGAAAATCTCACCCACTCGCACCACATCTGAGGCCATGGTCAAACTGTGAGTCTGACTAGCCCACAGGCTCGTTCTACCCCAACAATCCTCAAATCCTGAAACCTTCCCAAGGTTAGCAGCCTCCCACTGAGCTTCTTCGAGCTGGGTCACTCCTTTGCAGCTAGCTAGCTCCCTGACACTGAAACACACCACTAATATCTTGAGTAGCATTGGCTGAGATCCTTTGTGGTACCCAGAACCCTGAAAGTCCATGTGTACAGTACTGAAGAAGCCTGGTCCTTTCTCTATTTCCCATCTGAGCTTTTCGGTTCCCTCATGAGATGGGTGTGAGACAGGTGAAGATGAGTCATAGTTTATACACTACTTACACAAGAGTGCAGGGCACAGAGGGCCTCCCACGTGATGCTCATCTGGGGGAAGAGTCCCCACAAGCCTACTTGTAGCCAAACTATGAGAGCGGCTACTGAAAAACCTCCAGGATCCCAAGTTCAGTTTCACAAGAACCCTCCACTCATGGTCCAACTCAAGAACACAAGGTGTGAATCCCTTGCCCCATTCCTACAGCAAGCTGGGATTAGCTAGGCCAGCTGGGTTGTCTAAGGTTGGCTGCCTGCTGGCAGAGAAGGTGGTGTCTCTGTCTCTAAGGCCCAAGGGAGCTAGAAATGACAAGCAAGTGAACAGAAAGCTGGCTGCCATCTGGGTCCCTTATAAGGTTTCTGTGGTAAACATATTTGATTGGCCAGGCTTCTCATGATAAAGTATTTTGTTTTGTGTCTTGTTCTTCAAACATGTTTATTTGAAGGGAGAGCTTTTTTTGATAGCAAGCACACTTGTTTTTCACACTCTGAAATTCAAAACATATTTTCCAGTCTGTGGTAAACAACTCAAGGTGGTAAACAAATTACATTATTTCATCTTCACATGGGGGAGGCGAACCTATATTTTTATTCAAAGACCTGAGCTAGGTTGGGGGGACAAGCAAGACTCTCTACTCCGCAAGAACAAGAATCGTGCTGATTGTATTGATAAATATGATGCCACTGAAAAAATAGAAATTAAAAGACTGAGTCCAACAAAAGGTAGAGAGGAGCAGGCTGTTTCCATTTCCCCAGCAGGATCATGGGAAGGAAAGCAGCCTCAGCACCTGAGGTAGCCATGTCAATTCTTAACAGCGTGCTTTCTGGGAGGAAGTCATGTGACCCACATAACTAACAGCTGATACAAGAAGGAAAATAGAGAATCACAAAGCAGAGAGATACCAATCAAGGCTCGGGTTTGGGGCTGTTTTTTTGAGACCTGTTTTGAGTGATGCTTTCCGCCTGCTTTAAAGTTGGAAAACAGTTATTGGCTTGCGTGAAGGTGAAATACAGTAATGCGTTGACCACCTTGAGTTGGCTTTGAATATAAAAAGGCAATTCCTTCCATCGTTGGAAAGGGAGAAAATATGAATCAGGAAAAGACATAAAAAATGAAATATCTTTGAGAAAACCAATGGTCCCTTAAACACTTAAAAGCACTGGTTACAGAGTCACCAGAAGAATATTCTGGAGAGACCACCACCAAATCCCATTGTGGTTAGACCAAATCTCTCTTCTAGAGAGTTCTTTGTGCCCCAGTATTTCAAAAAGAAACAAAAGGTATCTTACCACAAGATATTGGGGTTAATTACAAATTACTTGAAGGCACAAAAATAGAGGCAAAAATTATTTGTTTAAACAAATACTCTCAACCCCTAAAGTAATTTATGTGCATGTTAAGTCAAAAATGGAAAGCTGAGAAAATAGTTCTGTTGATAAAGTACTTGCAAGCAAGCATGAGGACCTAAGTTCGAGTCTTAGAACGCACACTGGAGCGGGCGGGGTGCGGGGTCACCTAAGGATAGGTGTCTGGAGAGCCAACTCTGTAATCAAGAGCACCGGCTGCTTTTCCAGATGACCCAGCTTTGATTCTTAGCACACACATGGATTTAATCCCCTCTGCTGGGTATTGAATATACCAAGCACACACATGGTACAGGCAAAACATTCAAATGTGTAAAATAAAAACTACTAATAAAACCTAATAATAATAACAATAATAAACTGGGGGCAGCAGCATGTGCCTGTAATCCCAGTGTGGGGCAGGGTTGAGGGGGTTGACAGAGACAGGATCCCTAGGACTCGCTAGCCAACCAGTCTGCCTGAATTAGTAGGCTCCAAATGCATCAAGAGACCTTAAGCTCAACAAAAAAGGTTGAGGAGGACACCTGATGTTGACTTCTGCCCTCCACACATGTGTGTATTCAAGTGAAACTGCACACATGCACACACAAATAATAAGTGAATAATAAATGTAAGCCTGCTGAGCTGTTATACCACCACATCTAACTCAGTTACCAAGCTTTATTGTAGCATATGTGGCTCTAGGGAGGGAGAATAACAGCAGAAGGCAGAGGCACCATTTCAGAGAGTAATGTAGAGGGCTCACCGACACAAGCATGCAAACGCACGAAGATGCGTCTTTCAGAATTGTAGCATGCTACAAGGATATATGGATGGGGGTTTCAGAATGAGGGAAGAGCTGGTGGAGTTGGCCACCATTCCCAGCACTCAGATCCTATCAAGGAAGGAAATCTATCATAGATAGTTACCCAGATAGATTCAGTAGATGGAAAATAGTGTCCCGGGAGTGAGTATATATATTACATGACAAATTAGTAGGAAGATTCCCTAGGTCTCAGCTTTATTGAGAACTATCTGAGATTTCCTACTTGTCAGATAGCTTCTCAAAGCCTGGATTTCCCTTCAGTATAATGACAGTATTGGGTTCCATCTTCTTTTTAAGAATACCATGTCACATATTAGGTCCCATCTTTTTTTATTTTTTTCATGCCTCAAATAGGAGACAACACTTAGGAAAATTCTAGGCTATATCAGTCCTAGTGCATGATCCTAGGAGTGGTTTGGAATAGTCCCTGGTAAAATCTGAGTTCCCACTACTTAAGAGGAGCAGAAATTAAATTTCAAACTGGGGAGACACTGACCACGGCCGAGTCATCAGGCATGCTTCGGCCTTTAGTATCTGAGCGGACAGGTGACTCAGCTGGGAAAGCGTTCCCCAGCTAGACACTCTCTGACCCCAGGCCTCAAAGGCATTCTCCTCAGTCTTTAAAACCGAGAAAGTGCATGAGTCATGAAATGACTGAGGAAGAACTTCCAGAAAATTCGACAAATAAGACAACAGTAAGTAGATAAGAAGAAAAAGACTGGCCTGTTGTTGTGTGCTATTGGGAAAGAGAACAGGCATTCCAAGGCCAGAAGGATGTGATCCATCATTCTGTGATCATCTCTGGAGGCCAGAGGAGCTGGTGAGTAGTCTGTGAGTATCGTTTAAGGAAGTGTCAAAGACTCAAGGGGGTCAAAGACCAGCTGTTGAGAGAAAAAGGAGCAGCGTGGCCTCCACTGGGGTATTCTACATAGAACAACCAGTTCTAATATAAAGACACAGGAAACTCTTACTGCAGTGCATGCTGGGTACACAATGCACATACATGATCATCATCCTGCTGTTTACTATGCTCACGAGAACAGCAATAGTCAACATCATAATCTTGGATGGGAAAAATCCAGGCTGGAGAAGCGAGCAAGTGACTTAGCCACAGCTATGTGAAACCCAGGTCTCCTCCACTAACCCTGGATACTATGGCGGGCCAATCCTGCCCAGCTTGACGGGAAATGTGAGTATGCTTGGAAAGGCTCCCAAGACATAGTCAAATGGGAATGCTGGGCTATAATTCTACTCAGAGCTCCAGATTGCCTCCCACGGCCGAAAATCTCTCAGCTTCCAGCTCAGAGTCAGGCAAATCCGGGGAAGCAAGAAATCATGGCGCTGAGTCAATCCTCTTGTGCTACTTCAGGTACCACGGGACAAGTTCACTGAGAGTGGGGTTGAGGAGGGGGCTGCGTGGCTGATGTAGGTGTGCAAGGGGGATGCTTTCTGCCACTTGGGCTCCTTAGGATTCTCTCTTCCTTCTGACTCACAACCTTGGGCATGTCCTGTCTTCTCTCCTTGCCTTTCTGCACGGAGTCTACAGGAGCAGATTATGAATTTAGAGTGGAAGCTTACTACTTGAGAATCAGCCTGGCCTGTGGCAGGTCCTGGGCTCCACCACTGTCCAAAAAAGGTAAAAGGATGAAATTATGGATTCTATTGGGAAGCCTTTCCAATAAAGTCAAATTTTGCACAGAAGACAGGGGCAGTAGAAGAGGAGAAAGAAAGGAAAAGGGATTAGAGCAAGAAAAAAAGAACACCAAGAAACTGGAGAAACAGCTCAGCAGTTAAGGATACATGCTACTCCTGTGGAGGACACAGGTTCCCTGCACTACACAAGACAGCTCAAAACTTCCTTTCAATCCAGTTCCATGGGCTTTAACGTCCTTCTCTGGCCTCCAAAGATATCTACAAGTACATGGTGCATATATAGACATTCAGACACACATATTAACATAAAATTTAAAAAATAAATAAAATAAAATTTTCATTCTTAAAGATAATGAAGAAGATGGCAGTGCCTGCTGAGATGGGCTGTACATGCAGGACAGCTACACTCTGTCTACCTGGACCATACAATAAATTGAACATCACTGTCCCCAACTTCTTGCTCTTATTCAAATCTAAGAGTAGCTGGGTTTTTGTTTGTTTGTTTGTTTTGCTTTATTCTGATACAGGATTTGGGTCAAGGAGCCCAACACCATAATTAAGCCTGTTTTATGTTTTGCCATCAACGTAAAATGATAGCAAGGTTTTCCAGGCAGAAGTAAACACCTATCTAAAGGGTAATATAGTGCCGCTTCAGTAGACAGAAAACCGTTCATTCCCATTTGGCCTTCAGAATGGATCCTAATGAAATAGTGGTCACTGGGGGAAAATTCAGAACAAGGTTGCAAAGAAGCACATCAAACATTATCTATAGTACATAAAACCTAAGGAAAGTGTCAACTCAAAACCAAATAAATCATGCACTGCAAAAGCGCTGCGAAATAAACAAGGATGGGGAAGGACCTGTGTCACCCCCCAAATCAGCCTTATGCCCCAAATTATTCACTGAATGATATGTTGCTAAAGAACGAAACTGCATTTCAAAAATTTACTCTCATTAAAGTAATGGTTAAAGTACTTGTCGTGTGGTGGCAACACAGATTAACTGTTACATAGGCTAGTCTATCACAAAACCGCTGGAAATATGGTTTACCAGCCCCACTTCAGAGGCCGAAAATAGTAACAGAAAAATAAGTGATCCAAGCTGAAGTAATAAGGAAGGGACAACTAGAGTCTAAGTCCAAGTCGTGCTGTAAAGCCCTGCTGCGGTCTTCTTACCGAAGTTGCCCCTCATGAAGGCATTTATAAATACTTAGTGTATTTATAACTACACTAAGTAGGTTTTCCTAGGTGGAAAAAAAAGGATGAGAAAAGCAGTCAGAAGAAAAGAGAAGAGCTGGTAGTCACCCTTTCTGGGAGTGGGGGGGAACTTTTTTATTTACTTTTGCTTTGTTTTCATTTAAATTTTTTTTTTTACCATTTATCATAAATCACTTTAGCAGTAAGAGGAAACAGGGACACCCGTTTTTGTTTGTTTTAAACTGAGGTCAGGGAGACAGCTCTGTTGGTAAAGTATTTGCCTAGCGAGCATAGAACCTGACTTTGATTCCCAGAGCCTACATAAAAATCCAGGTATGGTGGCACACACTTATAATTCCACTGCTGGAGATGTGGAGCCAAGTGGATCGGTGGGGCTCACTGGCCATCCAGTCTAGCCTACAGGGCAAGCTCTAAACAAATGGGAGACCCTGTATTATGTGTACACATGCACACACACACACACACACACACACACACACACACACACACACAATGACTGGTGTCCTCTTTCTTCTCCCTCTGAAGGACGGAGCTGCTGGCCAGATCCAGCAGGAAGGCATGCTGCCCACCAGCTAGAGACCCTGTATGGACTAGTCATGGGTAGTAGTATCTTCAGAAGGTGTGTGGAAGCTGCCTAGGACCACTGTGAGGATGAACACTGGCTTTAGAAATTCTTTTTTTTAACAGTTTATTTATTTATTATGTAGATAATGTTCTGCCTGCATGTATGCCTGTATGCCAGAAGAGAGTACCAGGTCTTATGACAGATGGTTGTAAGCCACCATATGGTTGCTAGGAATTGAACTCAGGACCCCTGGAAGAACAGCCAGTGTTCTTAACCTCTGAGCCTTCTCTCCAGCCCCCAGAAATTCTTATTGTCACTCCTTCACTAGGCTGAATACCCCTCTCTACAGATGAGGCTCAAATACAATTCCCAGATAATGTCCCCCAACATCTGCTCACCAACAGGACTCGTCCCAGGGTCCCATTCGCCTCGACTCAAGCTCTCAGCAGCTGAAGAAACAACTTGGACATATGTAAGGCATAGCACTTGGTTTCATATACCAGTCCCTACACCAGGCTGGCTCCGACATCCTGGGTGCTTACCGACGTCTCTCCCATCACTCGATGGAAGAACCGAGGGCTTTTACCTCCACAGGACCACAGCGGTGACAGGCAGGCCATGCACACATCCTCTTAGCACTACATCCAGTGCTCAAGTTCTCCATGCTCCTCTCTGTGCCTGTCACTTCCATCATGACAACACGGCTCTCCCTCCCGGAGCACGTTGTCAGTGTCCCAGTGGCCTTTCTCTCTAGAAGTGTTCTCTTGCCATCGTTTTTTATAGTTAATCTTTGGAACCAGATTTTTCAAGAGATACATGCCCTGTGGACATTTGCTCCCCGGGCTGAAAACAACAGAAATTTTCTCTCCGTTCTAGGGGCTGTAACTCTAAGACTAAGACATTAGACAAATCAGACCTCTTCCAAGTCCTCTCTCCTTCCTTGAATTACGCAGATAGGGGTCTTTCTTGCACCTCATCGCACGGTCCTGTGTGTACGTCACACAAGGATTAGAGTCTACCCTAACCATCACATCTTATCGTCTGTTTATGTATGAACGAACATGTGCATCCCTATGGAGGCCAGGGGTAACTGTCCAGTGTCGTTTTCCTCAGCGCCACCCTGACGAAATGTCTGCACTCTGCCCATCCCATTATGACATCTCAAGTCAACCTCTCAGTGTTTGGCAGTTCTTTTCTTTGGAGATAATGAAAAAGCCTCCCCACCTTGATATATCTAAAGTCAAGCGGTGTTTGTTAAGTAACCTCCTAAGTTCATCTGTAGGAGCCTTCTTGAGACAGAATCTCTTCGCTAACCTAGAACTCTCCAGTTCAGCTCAGCTGCTGGCGAGTGAGCCCCAGGAAATCTGCCTGTCCCCATCACCCCAGCTTTGGGTGTACAAGTGGAGACCACCATGCTGAGACGTTTACCAGTGTGCAGTGCAGATGGGGACACACGGGGACAAGATGTCCCCCTCGACCTCCCGGTGTAGCTTGCTCCCAGGAGCATGGTAGATGCCAACCCAATTCATATCAGGCCCAGATCTGCAGAGGGAGTTGACGCCTACCAAACAAAACACCCACTGATGAATGCTGTGGCCAGTCAGGTCTGGGGACCCAGCTAGTGCTCGTGGTTATGTTTATACAAAGGCAGGGCACAAAGTATTCCTGACAAGAGCTCTAAGCTGGGCTGGTAAGATAAACAGAAATCAAAGGTGAAGGTCATTTATTTTTTAATCAGAACATTCTTCATTAAAACCAATTTTTAACAAATGAAGTTTCTTGAGCCACAGCGTATAATTTACAAAGTGCAAATGTCTGATATATGTGTGCTAAATTCAAAGAAACAACTGTTATTAAACACCCCATTATGTAAGCTGGGGAAATAGATTTGCAGTCTGTGCATCCGTTATAATATTTCCACCAAGCCTCCCAATGTTTGGCAGTTCTTTCCTTCGCTGGTGATAAAAGGCTTTTCTTTCCATTAAATATCTAAATTAAGTCAAATAGTGTATGTTAAATAAGCTCATAAGTTCTTTTGTATGATGCAATGCTGTCTTGAAACGCTTATCTACTGCGCACTCCAACTTAGAGGCAGGCGGTTTGTGTCCCCTGCAGAGCCCTGGGACCCCGCTGGCTTGGCCAGACTGTGAAAATAAGCTTCAAATGACCAAATGCAACTGCAACTTTAAAAGTAGGAACCAGAGCAGACACAACAAACCACAGTGCAGCCAGCTCGCTTGTCATAATTCATGTGTGTGGAATTCAACTGTGAAAGCATTCACGCTGCTCTATTTCCTCCATGGGGCACTCGGTGCGGAATGTCCAGAGTTTGAAGAGCTGCTGATAAGCTGCTCCTGATTACAAGTCTACAAGTTGTAGCACTGATCAAAAAAATATTTATTCCCCACCCCCACACAGCTTAGTCTGTGCCATGCAAGCCCAAACAATCTAAGGCAATGCCAGTGTCAACTCGGGATATAAAAACATGGACTCTGGAACCAGGGAAATGATGGCTCAGTTGGAAAAGTAGTTGCCCTACTAGAATGGATTCTCAGAACTCCTGTAAAAACCAGGTATCATACAGCATCTCTGGAGCCCCGGCACTCCTATGGTAGAGGAGAGGTCATGGAGGGAGACTCCCCAGGCAGCCTGGCACACACAGTGGCAAACTGAGATGCTATCTCAAAAGAGGTGCAATATGGCGATCCCAGGGTTGTCCTCTCATCTCCACAGATGTGTCATGGCACAAATGCACCCACCATCTCCACACCAACACACACAAGAACACATAGCAAGACTTTTCTTTTTTACTGCACTCTCTGCTGTCCCTGATTTTAACCTTGAGGTAGGCTCGTTGGTTTCCTCTTAACTTCCATTTGCAAGTGATTTTTTTGTCTGGATGGCCTACAGAATGATCACTTACAGCGATGAGTTTGGGGGAAAATATTTTCAACAAGGTTAAATGATTACAAAATACAATCCCACATATTTTTAAGAGAAAGCTTCATGGATATCCATAGATTTAAAAGACATGTATGAATATGTAAGTATACATGCAGGAAAAATATAATGGAAACCCCAATTAAGTTACTTAATAAAGCCTGCTTTGGCCTCATATGGGAGCTGAGAGGCTGATCATCGGTGGCGATGATAGTGATGATACCTGCCATTTTTCAGCATTAACATTTGGTACCAAAGGCAGGGTGCAGTAGTTGACACTCTTATTGGCTCCACACAGTGACACGGTTGTGTAGGCACACGTCCTTAACAACTGAGTTCTGAGGCACAGGGATGGGAAACCACCTGCTCAGGGTCACACAGAATCCAGGGGAGGAACCCGAGCTAAAGCGGGTTCACACTGTGCTATGATGCCTCCCAGTGGTGTCTTGGAGGTAAGATGCAGAGCCTAGGGAAGGCCCAGTGCGTGGGGCTCACACCTGGCCCCGCAATGACCTCTGATGTTGGCTAAGGACACAAAACCCCACCCACATCCTATTTCAGGAAGAGATCCAAGAGCAGAAACAACGTTCTGCAAGTGAGTAGGAGGCCAGGAGGCTACATGCTCACCCTCCCTGAAGCAAGAGAACAAGAAAGCCCAGGCGAAAGTCCAGCCCCTTCTCTTCTGCAGCCAGAACTTGACTGTGGTGTTCACAAACCCATTGAGAGAAAGTTCCTGAAGAGTTTAAATGGTCCTAGGTGAGAAGCGGTCCAGAAGCTGCTGTTTAAGACAGAGAAGCAATGGAAGAACTCTGCTTTGAGAAGACAATTCAGCTCTCTTCACTTGATAAATGATGAGTGAGAGAAAGAACAGAGAGCGGGGTTGCAGAGTTGGCTCAGCAGGCAAAGTGCTTGAGGATCTGAGTCCACCTCCAGAACTGGGAAAAATCCAGGTACGCGGACACAGCCTTGTAACACCAGCATAAGAAAAGCATAGACGAGTAGATCCTGGGTGCTCACCTACTTGGCAAGTTCAGGGCCAGTTAAAGACCCTGTCACAATAAACAAAAACAAGGTAGACAGTATCTAGTGAATATACATATGCAAGGTTAACCTGTGGCCTCCACACACAGACATGAGTCTATGAACACACATATACACCAGAAAAAAGCAAAAATGCTTGGTTATCCATTTTCAAAGGCTTGTTCAAACTGTAGACAGTCCTTGACTCCTAGGGCAGGGAGAACACTGGAAGCAAGGACTGGGTCACATCCTTTTCTACTGTGCCCAAATGCAGTTTTCCATCTGGCCTGCAAAGGTTTTGTGCTAAAGCCCAGCAGCAAGAAGGCATCAGCTTCAAGAGCCACACAATGTGTTTCCTAACAAGGGAAAACTGCTAAAGAGGCAGGCTCCCGGAATAGCCTTGGGGCCAGAGGTAGACTGACATTCTGCTCTGGTGCAATTAACCAACCTGGGATTATCAACTCCAGGCCCGGGTGTCTACCTGCTTTCACCGCCTTTCTTCTGGGACCTCAATCTCAATCTACCTAGAACGCTGGCTCCACCTTCTTCCTTCCCAGCCGCAGTCTACGGCCACTCTGTTCTTCTTGCTTATAAATCCCAGGTATGTGAATACTGACCGCTAGCTTTCTCTCGAATCCTGCTTTAGTTCATTATGAAATCCTGTGGCATCTGTCCTTGAAACAACTGTCTGCACTATCACTATACCTTGCCTTCCTCCAAAAGCTGCCAGTTCTAACACCTCCACTGAAGAAGAGAGCAAGCATCCCTTCCGAGGTCTGTTTCCATTAATGTTTTCATTAAAATCTCAGCCGGGGCTTGAGAGATGGAGCAGCAGGTAAAATTACTTGTTATACAAGCATGAAGACATGAGTTCAAATCTTCAGCAAACATGTAAACAGAAGGCTGTGGCCGGAACAACTGTGACCACAGCACTGTGGGAGCCAGAAACAAGCTCTCTGGGGCTTGATGGTCACCAATCATCTCTACATACAGTGGGAGAACCTGTTTCAAAAGAATACTGAGAGAGATAGAACAGGGCACCCAATATCTTCCTCTGGCCCAACACACAAGCACACCCTCACATATGCATGTATACATCTCTCTGCAGCCAACTAACAAAGCCCCCAAATCCCAATCCACCAAGCTCCACCTACAACACCACAAGCCACTTCTCTAGCCCCCCATTCTGTCCTGTTGGGTGACACCCGGAAGGCTGCATCTTCCAGGGCTGGAACACAGAGAAGAAAGGGATAAACAAGAGCAGAAGGGAAACAAGGAAGGAAGGGAAAGAGGCCTTCCCTTGTTTGCCTTATAAGTTTGTTAATTTCATTCTGGAGTTCAGCCCTCTTGGCATAATCCCGTATTTTTGGTTTGTCCTCATGTATGTATCACTAGCTTCCCAGGGACACATAATGTAGTTGAAGATGATCTTGAACTTCAGCTCCTCCTGACTCCACTGCCCAAATGCTGAGATCACAGGTATGTACCACTATGCTTGGTTTGCAAGGCGCTCTTTAAAGAACCTAGGGTTTTTTGCATGGAACTAGTGTCTCCTGCTTAGCTGCAGCCTTGGCCCCATGGAGTAGACTAGTGAGAGTTTCTGTCCTGCGCAGGGAAAGATGTGAGGACAGAAAGCAGGCCTTTCTTCACTCGGCATGTACCCAGCACACTTCCCACAGGTCTGGTACACAGAGAGCTGAGCCCACCGATATCGCAACTCTACTCTCTCCCAGCTGGGCCTTTCTAGACAGAACTCTGGTTTCTTCTCACTAAACTCCAGGGAGGGATCCAAGCACCCCTTTGTTGTGGCTTGAATATGTTCCCTTCAGGACTTGGGGTGCTTTAGGAGGGGTTCAGAACTAGGGACATACCTGAGCTGGTAGCTCAGCTCATCACTAGCTGCTCTTGCAGAGGGCACCCAATCAGTTCCCAAAACCCATACATCAGTCCACAACAACTCATAACTCCAGTTCCAAGGACTCTGATATTCTCTTCTGGTGTCCCTGAGTACCAAGCACACATATACAGTATGCATATGTACACTCATACACACCAATTAAATGTGTCGTTTAAAGAGAGAATGGGGGAAGGGGCAGACAGACAAGACCCTCATGAACCAATCTATAGGCACCTGAACGTAGGCGCTCCTGCTTCCATGCCAGTGAAGAGTACATTTCTGATATTTCTAGATTATCCAGTCTTAGGCATTTTCTCGCAGTATCACAGTTTACCATCTCTGGCTTCCAATGCCTTTTTCCACGTGCTCACAAGACACCCAGTCCAAACAGGACAAAAGCACAGCTCCCATTCAGAAAACTATTACAGAATAAAAATGAGCTGGACTCATGGACATCTCAAAAGAAAATTGGAAAGTTTTCTAAAACTCATATCTTTAATTCAACAACATAAACATATTCATGGCACAGCTTTTGAATTTTACGTTAACTCAGAAGTTTCAGCGTGCAGACATTGGGCTGAAGCATTGTCTCGTCCCCCTGCCCTTCTAGATCCTTTCACAAGTGTGAAAATATAGGCACAGGTCTATTTCTCACGACAGCTGTCCCACACTGTCTGCTCCAGTCAAAGCGCCCTCCAGAATGTGCGATGGAAGCTTCTAGGAAGACCAGAGACTCTCGCTATTTTTGAATTGTAACCTCATGTTGCCAATGCCATTTTATTTCTGCTTATTGTTTTACATTCAGAAGTGATTAAATTTAAAAGAAACGTTGAACTGAATGGTATGCGCACTTCCCTTTAATCAAAATTTACACAGCAAAAAACGCACTGCGTATTTATACAGCTGAGCTCTCTGAGCGGCCCTGGAAACGAACTCACGGGGTAAGAGTCATTTTCTAGCTTTTATTAGTTACTATAATGACTGGAGACGGGGGTCATCAAAATGCCTGCACCAGAACCAATCTAATGTTGCTGCAAAGTCTCATTGTGAAATTAAAAGAAGTCTGGGAAGAAGGAGAAGGGCAAAGGGAGGGTTCTGTGCTGTGTGGGTAGAAGAGGAAAGAAAGTCACAAGAGAATCTAACACTGGTCAGGGAGCAATCTTACTGTGCGTTCTCACCAGTTCCCTTCTGCTTCCACACAAGGGGAAATATTTCTGTTAGTAAAAAGAGTACGTACCAGAGACAGATTTCCAAGGAAACGTGAAAAACAAGAAAACAATACAACTAAGAAGTTAGCAACTTCCTAGGAAAGCAAAGAAGGGCTAGAACGCCTTGTTGTTGGAATTTAAAGATGATTCGGCAGACCAGTGAGATGGTTTTGCTGGTAAAGGTACATGCTATACAAGCCTGACCCTTGGACCCCAGGTAAAGGTGGGAGAGAGGTGACTCCACAAGGCTGTCCTCTGACCTGCACACATGCGCCAGTCCGTGTGTGCTTCACCACATCAGGAGATACACAAATACCATAGTAAAAATCTTTATTAAAAGCTATTTTGTCTGACGTCTAGAAAAATGGCCAGTGTAGCTCAACTGAAGTTCCACATATTTTGTCTACTAAAATGTTCACTTCACACAAACTTATAGAAGAGACACATCAACTAATGGTGATGTCTGATCCCACTCTGGACCCTGGACTGGATGGACACACGCAGCAGCTTCCAAAGTCTCGGCAGAGAGCCTGAGAAAGTCTGATACTAGTCTTCTGGTTGTCTCTAGGTCTCCTGACTTGATTCTGTTAAGGCAGGAGGTGATCAGGTAGTGCACAGTGAAGGTTATGAGATGCAGATACCTGCTTTTGAGAACATGGGACAGAAATCAGGGGAAAGGAAGGGAGAAGGTAGAGTGATAAACGGAGGTAATAAAGGTAAATCCAGCTAGAAAGTCTAACGACTTCCATGTTATAGCTCTAAAATTTCCCTATATATTGAATATGTATGATATTCAAATTATATTGAAAGAAAACTAAATTCAAGCTCTATCATCCTTAGTCACTTCAAAAACACATGATTTTGGTGATTTTTTTTTCTAGACAACAAAATTAGCCAGAATGAAATACTGTCTTCTGTTCTTTTACTTAGGAAGTCACTCAACAGATAGGCAAGCACCTACCCAGTGCCACAGGCCAGTGGGAAGGCTTTGTCCCACCCCCCAGGGAGTTCTAACGAGCTGCAAGTTATTGGTTCTAGAAAAGCAGGGCTTCCTGACTCGCTAGATGAAGCCAGGCACACTAGTGGATCCAGAGAACATGACCCTTTCTTGATTACCCAGCTTCACGTAGTCCAAAGAGGACCAAAATATTACACCTGACACTGGCCAAAATTATTGAACTACAATGAAGGTAACCCACCAAAAAAGAGGGCAGGGGAGAGACACACGCAAGACCAGATGACAGCCGCAATGCAGCTGTGAGCCTGCGTCCATACCGACGCAGCGCGAAGGGACGGTAATAACCACATACTTTCAAGGTATGGAAATGCTGTCTTGTTATGTGTGACACGAGCTAAATAAGTAACAATGCCAGAGTGGATGCTCCATCGCCCAGGGCTTTCCTGGGTTTAGTAGGCAAACTGGCAACAGGAATTATATTATCAAGTACAACTCTCTGCCACTTTATTAACTGTCAGGGCAATGTCTGCTATGATCGTCAGCGGGAAGATACTGATCTTACTACTGCCAGAACAACTTGGTCAATGACATGGAAATGTTTCCCCCAGAACACACCCAGTCTTCCAGGAACACTGAGCCCAAACACCACATCTCCTTAAGGATGAGTCTTATGTTCACATTACAAGAAGCATTCTCTTATACTGTGTACTGGCTCCACAGGGTCCTGGTTCAAATTCTAGCTGCCGAGAGCAGGGCTTCACACGTGGGCAGACTGGGCAGGAGAGGCCCCGAGTGGGCGGTTTGCCTCCTTCACCACAGCTTGGAACAGACTCACAGCCAGCAAAGAGCGAGTTCAATAGCTGAGGTGAGGTACCTCGCAGGCCTCATAACCCAATTCAGACTACTCTTCCCCGCCTTAAAAAAAAAAACGGATTTGGCATATAAAATGAGAAAAGATAGGTTTTCTTAAAAAATAAAGTTAAAAACAATTCCAGCTGCTTTGCCTTAACCATGCTGTCTTAGACAAGCTGCTGAGCCACTCAAGACCCAGTTTCTTCTACTGTAAGATGGGGAAACAAACTCATTCATTCCGTTCTGAGGAGATGGCTCAGTAGATGAAGCGTTTTCAAAATGTGAGGATCCAAAGTCAGATCCCTGGGGTCCATGTAAAGGCTGGGCATTCACGGAGGTTACCTATAATCCCAGTAAAAACAGGGGATGGCCGGGGCAGGCTGACAAGCTGGCCACTGAGCTCTGGTTTCTATTACAGACTGCCTCGAGAAATAAAGTGGAGGATTGCTGAGAAGGACATCCAGCATCGATGTTGGGCCTTCACACTTGCCTACACAGAAGCACCCACACACATATACACATGCATGCATGTACCCTACACACACACACACAGTAAAAACAGAACCATCTTTCTAGATCTCCCTCCACCTGTCCTGAAGGACGAGCTCACAGCCACACTCTTCCGGTAATCAGGTGGTACTCTCTTAGAAACACATTAGGAGCATGGCCCGAAGGGTGGCGGCTTCCGATTTCCAGCCCTCTTTTCTGCTAGCTCTCTGCAAACAGCTGCAAGCCAGTGCTCCTGAGAAACCAATCTTTTTCAACAAAATCACTCTCAGCTCACCTTCGTCAGCCATGGTTTGAATAAGTCAGTCAGAATTCTAACTTTCTACTACACCCCCACTGTGTGTGTGTGTGTGTGTGTGTGTGTGTGTGTGTGTGCATCAGAGGACAACTTTCAGGAGTTCTTTTCATCTACTACGTGGGTTTGAAGACTGAACTTGGGCTGTCAGTCTTGGCATCCCTTCCCTTTACACTCTGGGCCAGCTCATCAGCCGAGAAGCCACACAACGTTTTTTGAACTTGATCTAAGCACAACTGAATGAATAGCAAGAGCCAAATGGGCACAATGATCTCATCAGACCTTCAGCTGCAAGGAAACTTCTGGACTTCCCATTTCTACCCTTATCAAGCAAAGAGAGTTCTGCTTCAGATTGGAAAACTAAAGGTGGGTCAATCAAAAACCTTCCCTCTCTTGCTATTTGTTCAGATAAACAATAGGGCAGATGAGAACATATAGCTTTGACATGGTCCTTCAAGCCTTTAACCTTAGAACTCTCTACAAGTTAGAGGCCAGCCTGGTCTACATAGTGAGTTCTAGGCCAGCCAGAGCTACACAGTGAGACCCTAACCAAAAAGAAAAAAGAAAAAAAGAAAATTTCCATGCTTACCCTCCAGCCAATTGTAGTCTATCTTCATAGGAGTGTAAGTTCACAGATTATTTGGGGGGGGGGTCTTTTTCTCAACACCCTTCACCTTACTAAAGACCGTACTTATTGGCATGGACCACTTCCAAGGTTTGCCCACAAACCATTCATGTGGTTTTCTGTGGCAGTCATAGGGTAAAAGAAGAGCCTAAATTTGGGCAGATAGCGCAGGGCCTCACATTTAGGACTTAAGAGGAAACCCATTTAGCAGGTGTGGGTTGGTTCCCACAGCTAGCTTGACCTTAACCCACTCCCTCCGTTCCTCCCTGACCTTGGAGTCAGCTAAACAAACACTTACTGAATGTCTCTGAAGTGTCAGATTCCACGAAAGCAACAAAGGATACGCAGTAAGTAAAAGGGACAAAATAGACACGGCTATCTCGTATAGGTGACAGTCTGACACCACCTGAATGCCTACGTAGTGGAAAAACGCAGCTAACACACAACTGTTCGCATTATATAGCACCGCGGAAGGTTCTTGCAGGCTTCGATATCAAGTTTGAAACTTTATTCTACACTGTCTCTAGTTTCTCTAAACCTCCTACACTGAAGGTCAAATCACAGTGGCCCGTCTCTAAACTTGCTGATGACTCCACCAGTGTTCTCAAAGGAAGGGATCTTTCTTCTCATAAGCGCCTGTCTCAGCTCACCTTATCTTGAGTAAGCCACTGTTCTTTAACAGGACTGTCTCTGTCTCCATGAACTGGGTCTGTATGTTACGGTGCCTAAGCTGGGGTAGCTTTATACATAAGGGCGCAGGAAATTAACCTTTCAACACACCTTCAGGGACACATATGAGTCCAGGCTTCTACCATGTAAAACCGAGGCCCAATCTGTGGAAAGGAGCTGACCAGCTCCACGGGGTGTACACGAATGTCTGATTCTCTGAGGAGTCAGAAATGCCTTCCCTTTACTGTGGCTGCCAGACGCTGTCACATGCAAGGCTCTCTGCACAGGAGGGAGCAGGTGTCAAAGCATGCCTGTGACACAGTGTTCCGACTGAGTGCTAAGTAGATATCAGACAATCTTTGGACTTAGTAATAAAATCCGATAAGGCTGTGAGACTAAAGTAAAAGAAGAAATGGCAGTCTTTCCTCTGTAGTGCCCGCCCATCTCTCCAATTAACGCCATCCAATTACCCCTGGGCATTCCTTCATCCTACTGCAAGTGCCTGAAACACAGAACACATTCTTTTCTAACCTACCAACGAGCCACTTAGACTCCTGTTTGTCTCATCCATTTCTACACCTTTTAGAAAAATGATGGTTTCTACATTCCTTTCCAATGATGGAAAGGAGTTTGCATTTTTTAAAAGCATATATCCATTTCTTCGCATGTGTTCCCAATGACTCCCCAGTGCGAAGCTGGCTGACCCCTCTGAATGCTCTCATTCCAGTAAAGGGAAGCCCGTCTTGGGTAACGCCAAAGGAATCCTTACAAAATTCTATCAGAACCCCTCAGACGCGCCTCAGGAACTGTCCTCTTCTGTCACTGAGGTTAGCTTTTTTTTTTTTTACTAAAGATTTCTGTCTCTTCCCCACCGCCACCACCCCTTTCCCCCCACCCCCAAACAAGTCCCCCTCCCTCGTCAGCCCAAAGAGCAATCAGGGTTCTCTGCCCTGTGAGAAGTCCAAGGACCACCCTCCTCCATCCAGGTCTAGTAAGGTGAGCATCCAAACTGCCTAGGCTCCCACAAAGCCGGTACGTGGGTATGTTCACAAAGAAAAAAAAAAGAGGTGCTCCCCCTCACACTTCTCCCAGCACAGCAACAAAATACTATTGCAGCTGCCCTAAAAATGTCAGCGCAAGCAAGACTGCCCTAGAGAAAACAACTTCAGATTGAAAATGTTCTCGCAAGGGCCTGAGTGAGTCAGGCTTCCCCAAATGCTGAGAACACCATGTATCAGAAACCTGTCGGTCTTCCATCTCCACTCAGCCTCTGGGAGCCGAAGCACGGTGACATTGACAAGTCAATTGAAATTTCTATGACATGAATTTTTTCCCCCTCTGAAGCAACTCAGGTAAAGTCACAAGGCATAATCAACAGTGACAGTTGCCATCTGAGAACAAAGGGATGACCTGACTCCCTGCCACCCACTAGAAGCAGCACATACGCAAATTAGAGAAGAAAGAAAAACACCCAGGTGAGAAATGAGAACCATTCTGTCCCAACTCCTGTAGTCCTTTAAACTAGTCTGCAGAGGAGACAGTCTGGGGACAACAGAAGGGTTTAAAGATGACTAATTCATCAAGAGAGGGGTGGAGAGATGGCTCAGAGGGTTAAATGCTTGCCTTACAAGGACGAGAACCTGAGTTAGAGCCCCAGTGCTCACATAAAAAGAAAGATGGGTGGCGTGGCACACACTAATTCCAGTGCTGGGGAAGCTGATCCAGGAGGATCTCTTGAGCCGGCTGGCCAGCCAGCCTCATCTACTTGGCGAGTTACAGGCCAGAGATCCCTTCAACAGGTAGGTAGGTAGGTAGGTAGATGATAGATAGATAGATAGATAGATAGATAGATAGATAGATAGATAGATAGATAGGCAGGCAGATAAAGACAAACAAAAAGAGTGGATGGCAAAAATAATGAATACAACAACAGCAGGGGTTGTCTTCAGGTCCACCGACACACACACACACACACACCAGTGCAAGGTATGTGAATGCCTGCACATACAAACACAAAGCATGAATGTTAAGCCAGTAATATGAGCAACATGACAAAGTTGAGTCAACAGGGAAAGCTCCCAGGAGGGCAGCCAATGTTGGGAGTGGGACAGAACATGCCATTCTAGGCCATAAAAAAACCTGAGAGCAAACTTCAGTCCAGAGAAGTGCTTTGCTTGGGCCAGGATGGATGACTTAGTTTTCATTTACTTTCCAAAATATAATAATCAAGATTAAACTTTTCAATTTTTAAATTTGAGCTTTCTGAATTCTTTGGAAGACACCAGAAAGGCACATGGCAAGCTAACATTTCTCCTATAACGAAAAGGTGAGGCGGTTTGCTATCCCCTGCTAGCTTCCAGAGAAGGGGCTCAGCATGTGCAAAGGCCCTAAAGTTCTTCTAACACTTGGGTGGTGAGCCAAAAAACCTCATCCTTGGATCCAAGGCACCCAACTTTTAATGAATCCCTACTTGGTAAATTTTCAAATCTCTTTTCTTGAAAGCCATTGAACATCTGAGCATCAAAAAATGGTGCCAGAGTTACTACTACAAAGGGCAGATAACAAAACCAAAATACAAAACAGCCACCCACAAACATCCCAGACACCACTCACCAGCAACTGCAAGCAAAGCCGCAGACCTGGCAAGGGCTCCCAGAGAGACACTGGCAGCAGGAGCTCAGAGGCAGCGGGCAGCAGTCCAGCTACAGAGCCAAGGGTCCCTGGGCTCGTCTGTCCACATTGGCACTTCCAATCTAGAGGGTTTTTTTTTCTTTCAATATTCATATTGCACAGGGCGAAGGCTGCTTAAGAAGAGAAACAGACAAAGCCAAAGACAGGGAATCCCACCAGGCTCTTTCTCATGATGGTGTTTTCTATGAGACGCTAATAAGACTATGGGGGCTTAGTAAGCCAGCAAACGGATGAAGACAGGCTCCATGAATATCCTAATTCACAAGTTCCAGGATCTGAAGCCGGGGAGCAAAGCTCTTCCTCCCCAGTGGAGTAGAGGTAACACCGATATCCTGAATTAACTCTACGGTTTGTATACAGCTGCAGTGAAATGCTTCAGCAGGTAGCACTAGGAAGCTTGAGGCATGCAACCAAGATGGAGACCATTCTGGGCCAATACTAGCCTGTCAATCCTGCACCTATATCATATGGAAAGAAATAAGTACGGCCCTGTGACTTGAGTCCATTCCTTGAACATCTGTGCACACATCTGCACAGAGGGAAGACAGGGTGGTCTGATGTCAGGCCTCCACAGTACATAGGAACTCCAGTAGGTCTCTTCCCCAAGATTCGCCTTTCACAGCTTCCCGGGTATTACAAGTTGCAACATGGAAACCCTGAACTTTCCAGACAAGACAAGGTTCAGAATGTGGTATTACTTGGAATTTCATCAATGTCGATATCATCTGTTAAAATGAGGTCATACCAAATGAACGAGGGTGAACCCCTCATGGGATCAGACTGTCCGTACCACAAGAGGGGAATGAGTGCAGAGATGCACCCAGGAGCATATTGTTGATAATGCTGACAGCACACAGCACAAGATGCTCCCAGGGATGACAGAGACTACAGCGAGTCATCCTAGACTGGGAGAGGGGCAGCAAACAGTCCATTTTACAGCAGCAGAAGCAGCCTTCCCTGAGATGCTCTAACCCTTTAAGTCTAGCCTCCAGAACACCAGGACCAGCCAGAGGGGCATAGCAACAATTTCACTAGCAAGCTATGCTATCCTCTGCGGGCTGAGCCCTTTCACGGACACGGATGTCCCTGTGAGGTATGCTAACACAATGGGCATCCTTTGCCTCCTTCTTTCCCTCCAGAACAGCTGCTCTGGTGAGGTGGGTAGAGACTGTCTCCCAGGGTGGTATCTACGGAAACAACATCTGGCCTACATGGCCTCAGGGACAAGGAAATGAGGGGCAGGGAGGCTAAGATGGGTGCTGGAACTGATGAAATAAGAGACAGAAACACAAGAACGATGCTCTTCACTCCACTCCACAGCAGACTGCATTTCCAACTAAGCGCAAACTTCACAGGAAAGACTATGAGAGCAAAGCATGATGGTGTGTACCTCGGATCCTAGCACTCTGGAAGGAAAGGCAGGACTAGCATGAGTTTGAGGTCTAGCCTAGTCTACATAGCAAAGACTCTGCCTCAACAAATAAACAACAAATAAAATGATATATGACATCTATACTTATATGTACACATATATACATACATATACATAAAACACAATATATTATGTACAATATGGCTATCCACCCTCCTGAAAGACTGGGGCTGGAGCTTACACTGATGGCCAGCATCAAGGGACAGACTATTGATGGGGGAGAGTCTTCTGTTTTGTGTTAATTTCATTGGTTAAATAAAGAAACTGCCTTGGCCCTTTTGATAGGACAGCAGCTTAGGTTATCACCAACCTTGGAAAATATTCCCAATTCCAATTTCAAACTTTAATTTTGATTGACCATGTATCACTTTTATATTATCGCAAAGGTGAAAAAGTATAAGACAAGTCACCTAGACGCTGAAGAGATGGCTTTGTTGGTAAAGTGTTTACTATACAAGCATGAGCGTCTGGGTTTGGATTCCAGGACCCACCTAGAAAGTTAGGCAATGAACACCATTATCAGTGATGGGGAGGTGGATACAAGAGGATCCATGGGGCTTCCAAGCTCACTAGGCTTTCAGAATTGATGAGTCCCAGGTTTGGTGAGAGATCTAGTGTCAAAGAGTAAGACACTTGATGCAATCTCTGGCCTCCACAAAGAAACATGTACATACACACACACACACACACACACACACACACACGCAGAGACTGAGACAGAGAGTCCTAAATTAAAGATTATCTCTATGCATGCTTCTAAAGTACATCTATATTTTATATAGACATTCAAAAATACTAGGAAATCCCTGGGCATCAGATCAGCTCAGAAAGGTATGTGATGAAACACCTTAGTGTAAAGCACAGTGATATACACCTGTAAGTCCAGCTGCTCAGGAGGCGGAAGCAAGATGATCTCAAGTTCGAGGCCAGCCAGGGACACATAGGAAGACACCGACTAAAGAGAACGAAAGAATAAAGAGAAAAGGGTGGTGGTGGTGGTGTGTGTGTGTGTGCGCGCGCGTGTAGGTCTGTCTGTCTGGGTGTATCTGTGTCTTGACTTTAGATAGACCAAGAAGTCCATATACTATTGGTTACTGCAGTGAAGGAGAGCCAGTGGGGAGGTGGAGGCAAACATATAAAGACTGAAGTTAGTATGAGCAACAAAGGAGTCTGGGGTCAGTGCGGCATACAATTAGACTCTCTGCAAACAAAGCATCAGTGTCTTCCTTTGGGGCGACAGCCAAGTCACTTTACCTGACGGCCTAAACACATCATCCACAAGGTTCTGTGCACTCTTCCTGCTCTTGGCTTTTCTAGCTGTACTTCTCCACGCACACGAGCATTTTAGAAAATCCACTGTGTGAAGGGCCCAACGGCAAAATGAAGCCATAGCATGGAAGCAGTTATGGAAACCTACTGGGCTGACCTGGGACTTGGCTCCGCCCGGGCTCACCTTCCAAGTTCTTCCACTCCCTCACCATCACTCCATGAATCCGGGGGAGGACCCATCTGCCAAGAGCCAAGATGACTCACAAGGCTAAGCTATGTCACTGACTCAGGTTACTTAACTCATCAAAGATGGGGAGGAATGTGTCCAGGTTACAACTAGAAAATGATTTATTATATTACTAACCAACAGAAAGGAATATGAAATAATCCAGCAGCCTGAAAAAAAAAAGGATAAAATCCCCTCAGCCAGGAAAATTCTCAACTTGTGAGTGGATGGACAACAGACATCTTTTTTGGAAACGCATATGAAAGGCTCACTGTCCGGCCAGACACAGGTGCTTCAAAACAAGAACAAAAGCATTTTCCAGAAATCCAAGTCAAGTTTTATGGCTCAGTAGATCAGAGAGTCCCATGGTGTAGAATAACTTAGCTGGGTTTCCACAGGAGTTAATTTCAACTTGCTAGCAAATGCAAATATGTTAAAAAGGGGGGAAAAAAGCAAGCCAATTAAGACACAAGTGTTTAAAGACACAAGAAGTAATTACAAATGTATTATTCATACCTAATTTACAAGATGAAGTTCTTTCCGTAAAATATTAAACTGTTTACATGCAGGCTGGGGAGAGACAATTTTCAAACCGCCCGTGTTCCACTACAAAGCAGTGACGATTAACAGTCATGGCGCAGGGGCTTCTGGGGTCCGTACAGTGTGGACTCTCTGTGGTAATCAGAAAATGTTTGACCTCGGGATATCTACTTGACCCCAGAGAAATGCAGACTCGCCTGCTATAAAATCCTAAACAATGGGGCAGACAAGGTCACAGGGTCAACACAAGTATTAACAGGTCACCAGGCAGCCCACTTGGGAGCAATTACTTCCAGTCATGGCTAAGTGGACACTTGATTGAATGCCACTAAGACAGCTCACATCCCACGGATAACAATCCTCACAGCGATTAAGAATTAAAGCCCCCATGATTCAGCCTTTATTACTCAAATGAACCTAGCTCTTCCATAAAGAACTCTTGGTATATGCCTGATGCAAGGTCTGAATTGAAATGCCACCTCATTAAACAATAATATCTAATTTTATCTAAATGAATTTTCATGAAAGTGCACCATACAGCTCAGGAATTTTTAAAATGAATTATCACAAGTGATACATAATTTCACCAAAACTGGGACAGAAAAAAATTCATTTTCGGAATAAAAGGGAACATTAACACGGAAGCGAATGTCTGCTTCTCTGCAGCCAGAGAGATGGACAGAGACCAGGCGCTACGACTGACCAAGGGCCGCTTATCATGAAGAAATTCTCTAGTCTTCTCTCTAGGCTCATGTCAGATAACAACAAATAAAGGCAGTGGCTCCCAACTAGCTGATCACTGAAGGAACTTTTCAAAATATGTAGCTTCTAGCTCTCCCATAAAACCAAGTAGATTTGTGTCCCTTGGGATGGACACTGCTGTGCAATTCCCAAAGGATCTGTCCAGTCACCTCTGAGAGCCCCAGGGCACACAGTGGACAAAGGTCTGTGGCAGCCTGTGAAATGGCAAGGGAATGAGGAAGCCTGACTTTCCCCACCTCACAATGGTTCCAGACGCTTGCATGCATTTTCACCGTCGCTTCCACGCATGGCGGGGGTTCGTTTTCTAACTGCAAGGATTGAAGGCAACGTTTCTTTTGACTGTAGGAGACTAATACAGTCAGAAAGCAAATAAATTACTAATTTAAAAGTAAACCTACTGGGTGGCATCTCCTAGTAGCCAACAAGACGTACAAACTCACAGCGGTCCTGATACAGCTCTTTCCAGGGCCAGCACGGTCCTGTCTTTCCAGGTCACTACAGATTTCAGCAACACACACATACACTTCAGAATGCATTCCTCATATAACGCAATGACATTCTTCTATCCATGAAAATGCCATTAGAAGATGTAAAAAAAAAAAAGTCTTTCCTTGTAATTAGTATGTGTCACAATACAAAGTATGTATAAGTATGTATCATATCTTTTTTTTTTCTTTTGGTGTTTCAAGACAGGGTTTCTCTTTTCTCTGTGTAGCATGTAGCTTTGGAGACTGTCCTGGAACTTGCTCTATAGACCAGGCTGGCTTAGAACTCACAGAGATACTTCTGCCTCTGCCTCTCAAATACTGGGATTAAAACCATGCACTACCACTGCCTGGCTCAAAGTATGTATCTTAAAGAAACCTGTGCAGAATAAGCACTGGGGCAGGGAAGTTGATATAGTAAAATAATTCCATTCAAAGAAGAAATGGAGGGGGGGGCTAAGAAGTAAATAAATCATTTTAGGTCCTAGATTATAATCAGCACTCAGTAAAACTGTTGGAACTGGCTATGTATTGCACGGCCTTCCAGGTCTGGGCCATCCCACCATGCATCTGTGTGACATAGGAAAAGTAAACAGCCCTGCATGAACACTGAACGCAGGGTGTGTGTACAATTGCTCAAAACGTCCTCATTTTTTTAGGATGTCCTAGGCAAAATCCCGACAAGCAGAACACGGATAGGATTTTCGATTCTACTCACCCCTCATCCAAGCACACCTGTGCACGCAGCAATCACAGCTTCACACCAGAGAGGTCAGTCAAGGAGCAACAGGTGATTTATAACCAGCAAGCAACGCCAGGATGGGAGCAGCAATGCTTATTAACTTTGAGACGGCTAATGGATGTCCCAACCCTCATAAGCAAGATCAACTAGTTTCAAATAAAAAAGAGAGAGAGAGAGAGACACACAGCCCTGCCTTCCAGCAGCTCCCTCTCACCTAGTAGACTGGAAGGAGGCCTGTGACAAAGACCAGTTTTTTAGCTGTGAGGCTCAGATCAAGTCCTTAACCAATCAAGATGTCACTGTCCACAGCCCAGGCAGAGGTCTGCATGATCTCGCTCCAAGAAACATACAGCATGCTACTTAGAAATGAAGCAATTGATGTCAAGGTTCATGCAGACCTGGGTTCAAATCCAACTCCACGAATTTGTCATCTATGACAAATAAGAAGCGGTGGATTGAAAGAGAATTCGAGCCACCGTACAGCTCTTCTGAAGTTGGAGGAAACCCAGCGCTACCCTATAGATGTAGAATCCACACGCTATGGAGAGGAAATCTAAGCAGTGGGAAGAACAACAAAGAGGAACTGCATTATATTGGCCTTTAAAAAAATAATAATTGCAAATGGAATCCCAAGGAAACCCAAACTTTCAACCATTTCCCTCTGTGAAGCCTAGCGACTCTGATTTCAACTAAAATAGTTTCCTTCTTATGACAGTTTTCTCACTGTCCTGTTTGAATTTACAGGTAAGTCTGCAATAATGACGAAAAACTTTCCTAACATGAAAGATGTTCATAACAAGAAGATGGGCAGGTTGGGTGGGGGGAACCCCAGTACCTACCACTTTTTTATATGGGTTTTTAGGTCAGACTTGGGTCCTTATGCTTGACTGAATTTTCTTCCTAGCCTTCACTGTGGGGGAAAGGGGACACCTGGCCTTCACTAGAGGGGACACCTAGCATTAATTACGGGAGAGCACCTTTGTGGAGAGATGTCCCACTGTCTAAAGATATGCAATACTACCCATGCCTTCCTTTGTGCTCCTGTCTGGGAACATGTTTGTGCTTACCACTTTCGGCACTCCACCGTGTTAAATAAACACAACTCCCAGAAAACCCTGACAAACAGGTAAGTCAAGCAGAAAGAATTTTTTAACTTTCAAACTCTCAGCTTGGGGAAAGGAGCATAAAAGAAAACAAAAAAAAAACCAATAACTTGAAGTTAAGAGATGGCCCCAAAGTTATCTGGAAAACACACTTCCCATAGAGAACGCATAATGAATAGCAAAGCAGACACTCCACTAACTTTAAATGTCTAATTATAGACTGGCTAAACAGAATTATCAAGAGATTTGATTGACTTCTACAGAGCTGTGATTGCCATCAAGCCAACTCAGAGAAATAATAAATAATGTTTGACCTTCTACTGTCCTCAACAATTATTCATGGGATCAAAATATGTGGGGTACAGGCATTCTATTCCAATCCTGCCAGGGAACACGAAGGTCACAGACTAATTTGAAGTTCGTGATTCAGACTCATTTACCCTGATTTATTGGGGGAGGAATGGCAATTTGAAGAAACACTTTACTTGGGCAAAAAGAAATTAGTAAAGGGGTTGGACTACATGAATAAGAGGAATGGGGTGAGCAAGCACAGAAAACGTGTGATTTTTGAGATAGTCTCCCCAAAGGAAGAGGAGTGGATAATAGCACAGACCCTAAAAAGTCACTTTGACCTGCAGGTGGGGACGCAGGCAGACGAGAGGCAAAGGCTCCATCCTTCATGGGCTGTTTTCTGGGAGAGAGAGGCTTCGAGGCTTAAGCATCTTCAAACAGACAGCAACTATGAAGCGTGCAGCTAGGAGCAGCAATGCCGAGCTAAGAAACATTGCTGGTTTTGAAAGAGAATGCCATATAAGGCCAAACTTTGCCCCAACTAGTGCACTATGTCTATAAGAGACACAGTCTAGATTTCAATGCGGGAGGCTTTTCTGTGATGGATAAAAAGACAACCCAAAGTCAAACCTCCTGACACTGACATCAGAGTGTGAACAGTCACATTCCTCTTCATCCACCTGTCTGCGTGGGCTGTGTGCTGACATGACTTTCCAAAAGGTTTTTCAGTCAGTGAATCAAAGCTATGGCTTCACCTTCACTGCTCTGAGCCTGTTAGTCCAAGTCAACAGGAGGTACATACTGGTCCAAACAACCCTAGTCCATTTATGTTTAAGTGAAACCAAAGTTTGAAAAGAAAACCATAGTGAAGACTGGGAAGAGAATCCCATCGGTGAGAGGTCCATTGCGCAAGCATGAGCACCTGCCTCTGATCCCAGTAACTCACAGAAAAAGCTGTGGTGGCACCGAGTGGTACGTACTTGCAATCCCAGCATTCATAGAGCAGCAGCAGAGCCCTGGGGCTAGCTGTCCAGCCAGCCTGTCCAGGTGAGTTCCAGGCCACTGAAAAGCACTGTCTCAAAAAACTTAAGGTAGACAGGGTCCCAGCACCAATACCCAAGGAATACTTATAGCTTCCATATACATGCACTCCTGTGCACGTACATGTAATCCCTCATGCCCACAAATTGACAAGTAGCATACATGCAGGTGTGTTGGCGCGCGCGCGCGCGCACACACACACACACAAATACACATGAAGAATACATAGGCTGAGTACCTCCGATACAAAACTTCTAAAATTTTAAATACTTTGGGAATCATACCAACATTCAAACAATTTTAAACTAGATTTTTAAAGTAAGGATGTTCAACCAGTAAGTCTACACAAATATTCCCCCCAAATCTGAAACACTTCTGATCCCAAGCATTTGGATAAGGGACAGTTCGCCTTAGCGAAGGAGGATGCAGTTCCGGCTAACAGCATTAAGACCCCATGACATGCTAAGAATTTGGTACTTGTTCTGTTTCCTATTTGTCCTCCCAAAGAACTTGGTTTCACTTGCTAAGAGACAGAGGGAGAAGGAGCTTCCTGCTAGGGAAACCAATGAGAGGGTGGGGACTTTCAGCTCCTTCCACTGACACCTGAAGGAGGCTGGAATTAAGGTTGAGCTGAGCCCCAGTAGCCAGGAATGTACTCCATCATACCAACACTGAAATATCCATCAATACCCAAAAGGACAGGCCTTAGGAAGTCTCTGGGATGCTAAAATGCCTTGAGGGCGGTGTATCCAGAGAGGTACTAAAACGTGGCTCTTATGTCTCACCCTGGGCTCTTTCATCTAGTTGTAGTCCTTGTCAAACATTAAAAAAAAAATCTCCATATGCACGCATGTGAAGACATGCATGCAGAGTCCAGGACACACGCCTCTTTTGAGGAAGGGTTTCTCTTTGGCCTGAAACACAGCGATCACGCTAGACTGGCTGGCTAGGAAGCCCCAGGGATGCTTCTCTTTCCACCTCTCCAGTGGTGGCATTGTAAGCACGCACCACCACCTCTGGCATTTTATAACTGCCTCAAAGGGTTGAACTAACAGACTTAAGGGCTGGGCACCTCTCTCAGCCCTTCTGGAGCCCCATCATCCAGAAGAAAGAAGGCAGACTCAGCTAACACATACTAATTTTTCTATTCTGTGCTCAAGCTGGTCCCAACACAGCAAAGAACAGACTGTCACTTTACCGTCAAGATTTCCCCTGGAGCAACACTCAGTCAGCATCACTGAAACTTGCCCCTCACTTCCACAAGTCTACACTTGAAGGTAGGGGCGGGAGACAAAGTTTAGTTAGTAGAGTGTTTGAACTAACATACATGAAGCAAGCATCATGGCAACAGGTGTACTGAGTGTGGTGGAGACACCTGTAGTCCCAGCAGGCCCAGTGTGTGTGGGAAGGGGTTTACAGTATGATCAGAAGTTCAAGGTCACCCTTGGCTATATATTAACTTAAAGTCCCACTTAGGATACAAGAGACAGCGTCTCAAAAATATATAAAACAATAAATATTAAGTCAGAGTGCAAGTATGAGTAAGTTCATTTTTTCTACTCTGTGTACTTCTTAGGACAGACACAATTTCTTAAGGCTTAGCATCCTTTCTAGACCCCAATGATGAAATCTGCAAAGAGACTACCCCACAAGGTCACCTGGGAGGGCTTTGCCACTTTCAGCTGCCTATACCTTCTTCTGGTTAGTAGCTCTTGGAAAGAAGCCATTAGGGAGTGAAGAGCTGGCTCAGCAGGTAAAGGTGCTTGCAGGACGGCTTGATGACCCAAGTTTGATCCCTCACAGTGGAGTCAACAGGATAGAAAGAATGACTGTGAACTCCTTCCCACATTTTGTCCTCTTGACCTTCAGATACATACCACATGTGCTCGCGCACACACACACACACATACACACTCAAAGTGAAAAAATGTAATTGTGAAAAATTAAAAGAAAGAAAGAAAGAAAGAAAGAAAGAAAGAAAGAAAGAAAGAAAGAAAGAAAGAACTTGGCCACATGTTTGGTCTCAGTTAAGAGTGAAGCTGCTGCTAGGTGGTGGCCCACACCTTTAATCCCAGCCCTTGCAGAAGAGGGACTCAGATCTCTACAAATTTGAAGCCAGTTCCAGGAGAGCCGAGGCTACATAGAAAAGTCTGTTTCAAAAAGCAAAACAAAGAAAGAATGAAAGAACAAAAGGAAGTATGAGAGATCAAAAGGAGGAAGGAAGGAAGGAAGGAAGGAAGGAAGGAAGGAAGGAAAGAAAGAGTAAAGCTACAGCTAACCTAAGAGAAGAATCTAAAACACGGTTTGACAAAGGCCTGAGTTATAGAGACCTTCAATTTACCCTTGAAGGTGTTAACAGGAGAAAGACCCTTGAAAGGAGGAGGGAAGAGAGAGAAAGAGGGTAAGAAGAAGGGAAGTAAAAGGGAGGGGAAGGAAGCAAGAAGAGGGAGAAGGGGAAGCAGGGAGGAAAACCAGAGTGGCTGAAGGACAGTAAAAGAAGAAAAAGTCAAAGGCAACTAGCACAAAAACCAAGGGCTCTCTGGACAGGACATAAAGGAACATGTCCTCCTGCGGACTCCTGACTCGCTCGTTCAGTGTCAGGGTTACCTCCGCTGCGACACAAAGGCATAGGAGAGCGGTTTCGAATTCTGACTAGGTGAAGGGTCAAGCAGCAAGCCAAGGGTTTGGGATGGGCCAAGAAGTTGAAACATACACGGGAAGCGCTTAACGGGGATGTCCGGAGGCAGAGAAATCCTACAGTCTCTGTGGCCTCTAGACCTGGTGTTGGATGTGGCTCTGCCTCATTTGGTAGGTACATGGGAAGGAGACACATGAACTGTGCAGCCAGCTTTGAGGTTTTTGTATTTAACAGCAGCTCAGGATGCTGTTAAAAAAAAAAAAAGTCTGCCATTTACGTGACTTCCATGCTTTGCATTTCTCCTCCCCTTTTATTTGCTGCTAGTAATGGTTTTTTGTTTTATTTTGTGAATGTGTAGGCCCCTCCAGGGCTGCGGAGATTCAGACAGCCCCCTTTCCCCTCAGACTCCACAGCAGATAATAAACACACAAAACCCATTCTCAACATCCTGGCAGTCTCACTCCACTTTGTTTTGTTTTGTTTGAACTCAAAATGGTTGACAAAACAAACCCAGTTGATTGTCTTTTCAAATATGGCCACGGTAGGGGCTGAAGAGCTAAGGTGCTGTCTCTGCTCGTCATGGGGCAGCATCAACTCCGTCCACTTTGAGGGAAGGTGGATTCAGAGTAGCCAAGTTTCCCATCGCGTGTCTGAAGAGAGTAAGATGGCAGCAGGAGTCGGTCAGTGAGATGCTTTACATATCATTATCATCCAAATTTGAATTATTGCCCCCTTCAAAAAAAAATCCAAAAGTTTATCCTGCAGGTTTACAGAGAGGACTTCCATCTTGATTTCATATGATAGTTCCATGTGTTTGTAAGTGCCTTAAAGTGATTAGTAAAACTGCTGACATGATCTTAACTTCTGGAGCATTCTGAAGTCCACATTTCTGTTTGTAGGTGGCAGATAACGCATCAGGGTCTTTTCCCACGCATTGCTGAAATATGACTCCAGCTTGCCTTTTCACAGATAAGGTGTGTATTTCAGTAGACTGTGCCCTCCCCGCCAGAGTGCTTGCTTAAGAACGAGTCAGGAAGCGATTGTTAGTGGGTGCCAGCGGTGGGTTGCAGTGGCCAGAGTGAATTCAGTTGTCCCTAAGGCGCTTTTTGTTCTAGGTGGAAGAGAAGGGTGGGGCCACGGGGAGCTGAGAGAGGCAGTTTCTCTCTGCTTTCCTTGCCAAAAGCAGCAACAGCAGAGAAGCCCCACCTTCTCTTCCCGTCCAAGCACTGTGCGGCTAGGGTTGGGAGGGGACTTTTCACGACACCTAGAGATTTAGTAAATGAGTTGTTTTCATAATTTTCTAACTTAATGAAGCCCAGACTCAACCAAGTTGCGTATGCGCACACATGCACACATGGGTTTATGGAGGCTACAGGTTGATGTCCGGTATCTTTCTCTATAGTATTTGAGAGAATATCTCTCGCAGAACCTGGAGCTTGCGGCTTATTCAACACTAGCTGGCCAGTGAGCTCCATGGGCTCACCTCCTTCTGCCTCAACTATGCAAAAATATAGGAATGCAATGATTTACTACCAGGACTGCAAGCTTTTACGCCTTCCTGCAATTCTTTTGCCTTGAGGTTTTTGTTTTGCTTATTCATTTACCTGTGGAGGCATGCTGCAACACACACGGAGGGCAGAGGGCGATTGTAGACATGGATTATCTCCTCACACCATGTGGAGCCCAGGCGCCAAACTGGGTCATTAGCTTTGCCACTGATCGCCTGACCTCCCCTCTTTGGGGGTTTGGTTGTTTTATGCAGGGTCTCATTTTTTAGCCCTAGCTGGCCTAGAACACATTGTGTAGTCCAGGTAGGCCTCAAACTCACAGCGATTCTCCTGCTTCAGCCACTTGGGTGCAAGGATTACAGACCTGGGTCACCAATCTTAGCTTTAAATCTTTTTACTGTTACGGTGAACAAAGAAGCTTTCTTGTAGACATCAGTGATCCTCAAAATTCAGTGTGGACAGACAGATCACGTTTGTGAAGTTAACATACACATCTCCAGCTTACAGTGGAAAAGAGAATCCATGGACACTGAACTACAGCTAGTGGGGAGCAAGTCCTGGGGTGCTACTACACAGCCAGGTGACCATACACACCGGGGTGCACTGCACATTTCTGAACTAGATAACAGGATTTACAAAGTTCCTCCCATAAACAAATGTTGACTGAGGAGTTGGGACCCCAATCTAAATATTATATTATACAATGTATATAACACTAATGTGGCCCATTTTATTCCTTTATGTATCAGCTAAACATTTACTTCAAGCATTTAAAAAAAAAAATACAAGTCCTCAGACTGGGGAAATGGCTCGGTCTATAAAGCACTTGCTCCTAAGCATGAGAAACCAAATTCGGGCCCACAAAAGGAAAGGACAGGCTAGGCAAAGGACAATTGTAACTCCAGACACTGGAAGGGCAGAGCCAGGGAGATCCCTGGGGCTCTCCAGCCAGTCAATAAAGCCTTCATGGTGAACTCCAGACCAGTGATTGACCATCTCTCAACAAACAAGGTGATCAGTGCCTATGTAACAACACTTGAGGGTGTCCTCTGGCCTACACATGTACATGTGCACACACAAACATACATGCACATACACACAAATGCAAGTTCTCAGTACTGCTACTAAAATCAGGCTAAGCAGGTGGGAGAGGTTATCAACCTGCCTTCTAATACTCTATACAGGGAGCTGGGGTTGTCCCTTGATGGCAGAACACTTGGTAGGGTTTCACTCAATGGCAGAACACTTGGTAGGGTTGTCACCCAAAGGTAGAACATTTGCTTACCAACTACAGAGATCAAAGCCCTGGGTTTAATCCTTGCACTACCCTAACAATGTCCAAAAAAAATTAGTAAATAAAAATATTACAAATGCTGGGACCAAATCATAACTGTGACTTTAAAAACTTTTACACCATCCCTTTGTTTGTTTCAACTCCTTCTCCAACCCTAAATCAAGTTCCCAAGCATCTGTCAGATACTGTTATCCATGCTGAGCCAGTCCAGGACACGTGTTAGGCCTTTCCGTTCTTCCCTGATGAACAAGAGAACCAACAGTGAGGCTTGGTGTCATCACACAGGACCAAACTTAACTAATAAAAACACCAGCAATACTCCGGGGAGCTTCAGTCATGGGAGGATCATAGTACATCTATCAGAGAAATTACAATCAAAGGCCCTAGAGCAAATGGACCTGAAAACCACGATTCCCTTCTGTTCCCTTGTGTCTCTGTCCCCACATGCCCAAGGATCGGGCACCTCTTCTCACTCACTGGTGATCTCCAAGACGTTCAAAGAGAGCTGTGACTTGGCACAATCTTCACCTGCCATGCTGACTTCAGACGAATTTCCCTAGAGAAGGACAGCACACATGCAGGGTCAACATTCCACCACCCAGCAGGCAGGGAGGCAGCGCACAGAGTGAGCGCCAGGCAGGTGAGGCACATGTGAGCTTAGAGGATTCTTGGCATTCCGCACTCCGACACCATCATATCCTTTAGCATCCTCTCAGCAACCACCTACCCTGTCCTGTCCTGCATGGCCTCTCCCTTAGCCACCAACCACATCAAAGCTGCAACCAAGAACATGGTCCACAAACAGTAACACAAGCTGATAACCCTCCCCTAAAGTCTCAGAGACCAAAGATGACCCTGGGGACCAGTCATAAGAGACCATTTTCAGACTTACTGTCAAGGCAGTCGGCAAAGAGAGGGAGAGAAGGATAAAACATAGCCAAGGCAAAGATACAAAAAGGAAGACAGATGTAGACACTGACTGATTCCAGTTCCACACAAGATCTCTCACAAAACTCCCAACAGACTCCCATCCACTCCGCAATACCCAAATAACCCTGCTACTTACTAGTTTTTCAACATTGCCAGGCCAAAAGGTGAGTAGCTGGACTCCAGCAATTCATTTATGACCGACAAACTTTAGATAGATACACCTAAATCTCCTCTCTGGAGATCGCTCAGTGCCTTTTCCTCAAAACCTACAGACTCTGGGGAGTCACTGGCAGGGACCTCTTTGTATTGATGCTGTATTTTAGGACCACAAACATGAAAAGAACTCACAGCTAACAGCTCTGAAGTCACAGGGTCTTTTTTCAATCACACTGTGATTCATAAGCTTACATTCATCACCTAAGCACCTCTTAATATTTCCTTTGTGAGCACAGGGTGGGGGGTGTCACTTTGTCTTGGAAGAACACATAACATATCACTTTGTGGAAGACAGACTTCACTTGGAGGGTAAGGATTGCAGGCGCGTTTAAGAAACGAGCTGAATGTTAGCCCGCATCATACAGCTGCTACTCCATGGAGAAGGCACAAAAGAATTCTTGACTGTGCAAACCCTTCTTGAGGATGGTGTGTCGGTGACATGAACAGAGACTGGAATGGGGCAAGACACCCTGCATGTAATGTCCCACCTTCCCAAACAGTAGCACCTCCACTCAACAATAACAATAACAGCCATGCAGAGACGTGAGAGTGACTTACCAACCCAGCTGAGCCTGCCTCAGGCCCACCCGAGCCATGGAGGGAGGCTGCAGTGTGCATCCACAGACAGGAGATAGGGGAGGCGGGACAGGCAGACGCAAGGCTGCAGCTGAGCAAGGAAGAGAGCACTAAGATGAAGGCGCCATGGCTTCTAACTTCCCTGAAGTTCCTAGTCAAGTTCTGGGCACTAAATGAAACAAAGAGACTCTAACCAAGAAAAAAAAAAGTCACTGCAGAGGGTTTCCAGTGGTGCACAGCCACCGAAGACAGATGACACCCAGAGAACACAGCAGCCAGAGAGGCGGCCTCCGTTCCAGAAGGATCTCGGGTCAAGAGGTGGCTGAGACATTGCCTTCCCAGCAGGAGTGAGTCACGGGGAAAGTCTGAAAGGGAGGCAAGGTGGTGGGTTTAAATTTCCCCAAACCCAGAGGACTAGCATCGGCTTAGCAATGTGGAAAGAGAACTGGAAAAAAAAATAAAGAAAATGGCTGTTCAGAAGGACTAGCATCCTCCAGCAAGGTGACCGAACAGCAGGGACAGAGGCCAAGTCTGGGAGGCTCAGCAACAAGGGCCTCCACTGCCTGCCTGTTGTGTGCGGCACAGACCACAGAAGGTGATTTGTGTAAAATCCCACAAAATTAAGGCATATCCTTCAGTAACTATAGGGGTGACTTTCTTGAGCCTCTAGAGAGCAACCCCCTAAAAAAGCTACAAAAATATTCATAAAGTTTAGATTCAGAACCACAAGGCAAAATTCTATCCTAAACTCAACTTACATCCCACTGCTTAATCTGGGAGCTAAGAAAGACTGTTGCGTTCTAATATGGCGGCAGGGGAAGGGGGGACAGGGAGGTGCGATGGGGTACCAGTGATACAGGATCACTGTATAAAACCAAGGTGTTCTCAAGAACACCAAACTCATTCACTCATAGATCCCACAAATGAATGCTTTTGCATTACAACCCACAGGACAGAATTGACAAAATGCAAGCCCCCACACGGTCTGAAGTATTTCCAACCTGCCCATCAGCAGGGGTGCAGGAGTACTACCAGCTGCATCCACATCCACCCCTAAAACGTAAGTCTTGTTCCAGAAATGGAACTTTTCACTTAAATTCCTACCTCCTAAACAAGGCAGCGGGTCTCCATAGCACATGGGAGACTTGGGAAACCACCACCTCTGTTAAGCTGGGACAGCTTCACTGCTGCAGAAAGAAACCCTGTACCTGCCAGCAAGCATTCTCTGGTCCTTCTCTGCCCAGCTCACCACAGACACAAATCCACTTTCGGGCTCAATGGATACGCGGATTATGATGATTACATGTAAGTGGGGCCTTACAATATGTTCTTTAACCATCTGGCTTCATTCACGTCATCGTCTGTTAGGTAAGAAATCAGTATTTCATTCCCTTTTGTGGTTGAATAATATTCCACTGTCGTCATAAATCGCACTTTGCTTGCTTGCTCTTTGTTGGAGGGCATTTGGGCTGTCTCCTTTTGGGTATTGTAGATAATTCCATAAATGTTTAGTGAAGATTTTGTGGAAACATGTGATCACACCCACCTTGGATGATGCTAAGAAATGGAACTGCCAGCACATGCTAATTTTTTCTTTAACCTTTGGAAGAAATATCCAACTGTCTCTTCAAGTAGTAAACTGAATTTTATTTTTGTTTTTGTTTTTCGAGACAGGGTTTCTCTCTGTGTAGCTTTGGAGCCTGTCCTGGAACTTGCTCTTGTAGACCAGGCTGGCCTCAAACTCACAGAGATCCGCCTGCCTCTGCCTCCCAAGTGCTGGGATTAAAGGCGTGCGCCACCACCTCCTGGCTAGCTAACTAAATTTTACAATCTATTAGTAAGTCTCAATTTTTTTTTCACAAACAGCCAGCCCCAGTCCGTGTACGCGGCACTTTCCTATGGTTTTGATTGACAGTTTCCTAATGACTAATAGCCAGAATCTCAGCATGTGATTGCTTTCTGTGTGTTCTCTTCAGGCAAATGTCCACACAGCTTTCCCCTGTCATTTAATTGAGCTGTCTTTTTATTAGTGAGCTGTAAAAGTTCTTTATATATGTTGGATACTAGACCCTTACCAGACATATGATGTGCAAATATGTTAGCTCATTTGGTGGGCTATCTTTTCACTTTTGAGAGCGCATTGAGACTTAATCCTCAGTTCCTTCTCTGCTCTTTAAAACATTCACACTGGACCCTTAGCTGTGGAAATTATGAGGTAGGGGGTTCAGCTTCACGCTTCTGTGTATGAAGATCCTGTCTCGGTTTTTCTGTTTGTTGTTTGCAATCATCTATTGAGAATCCACCAATCATAATCATAGTGGTTTGTCTCTGGATTCTCACATCTATCCTATTGATCTGCATCTCCATGTTCACTTTAGTACTAGTTTAAAAAATAACAATTAAATGTAAAACTCAGGATCTCCTGTAAGCCCCAGCTGCTCTGGAAGACATAACAGAGCCAGCAGACGACCTTGCATGCCTTATCCCCACCCCCACTACTTCCTCTTCAAAGCACCAGGCTCTCAGTGCGAGCCACCACTCTTGGCTATGCTGCCCTACGTTCTTCACAGTAACCCTTTCAATCCAGAGCTCTGACACCCCCAGCTTTGTTCTTTTTCAAAAATGTTTTCGCCTATCCTGTGTTCTCTGCATTTCATTTCAATACGACTTTCAGGATCAACTTGCCAACATCTGGGGTTCAGACAGGAATTGCCCTGGGTGTGGAGACCAGAGAACAACCTGTGAGAGTTCATTCTCTCCTTCCACCATCTGGGTCCAAGGGAATCAATTTCAGGTCGCTGGGTATGGAGCAGGGGCCTTTACCCACTGCACATCTCACTGGCCCCTAGGGCTTTACCTTCCTAAGCTTTTCTGACAGCACTATAAGGGCTCCATTGCTGGAAATCTCTGTCATTAGCACAAACTATAAAAACACAGTGAGTGTATGTACAGGAAGGGATGACCGAAGACGAACAGAAACCAACCCTAAGCTGCTTTCGAAGGAAGATTCCCAGGAAACTAGCATGTTGAAGGGTGTAGGACCATGTCTGTTCCCATCCTGTATCACATGCTTATAGAAGGCACCCAAAAAAACATTTACAGAATGAGTAAGCATTGGTATTAGCAGAAAATGTTTCAACCTATGTTTCCTACAGTAGGTAACAAATAAGCTTCTAAACTTTGATGGCTTCCAGGACAGAGGCTGTTTTTCATGGTGTGGATTGCAGATTACTAGAATAATAAAAAAAAAAGATTATAGAGGGAAAAACAAACAAGTTCAATGAAGAACAAATTATGAGACAAGAACCTGCAAAAGGGTAAACAGAAGAGGCCACACCTAAGGACTGCAATAGTACCATCTTGACAAAGATGCCAAAGCATTAGACTCACAGGAGAAGGGGGGATGCTGCAGAAGGGGCTAGACTGGAAAAGGAGGAAAAAGGCAGGCAAGGAAAGAGACCACCCCTACTTTGCAAGAGGGAAAAACAAAAGCGACAGCCATCTTCCAAAGGTTCAGTGTCTGATTACTGACTTTACAACAGTGTCAATGAAATCCATAGCTAGAAGGATGCATGAGAGGAATTTTGAACTGCAGTGGTTCTGCTCCATGAGCCATGTGGCAGCAGAGGAGAGGCAAAGAACCTGGTCAATCATGTGATCATCAGGACATACAATGCAGGCTCTATAGTAGCGGTTGCTGCTAAGTTAGCCTGCTCAGGCTCTCTGTAACAAATGCAATTCCTGCTGGGATTCCCTGGACATTGCCTGGCTTTAAACTGAGGAGCTGGTGCAGAACTGTCTGTATTTTGTAAATCAGCGTTTATTTGAAAATACCTTCACTTTAACATTGAAGTCAAAAGGTATGTTACTTTGGAGAAGAGATTTTGTTTTTGTTTCCACAGGAAATGAGAGACTGTGGATTCATTCTGAGTTAAGAAAAATCAGGTTTGATCAAGGAAGACCACCTGAGAAATCTCTGGTAGGAACAGATGGCCCAGATGTCTGAGTTCTACATCCAGAACAGATTCAAGATACTGCTGAGATGATCAAGACTCACAGGATACTCCAGTCAGAACCTGATCATAACTCCAAATATTTTTAGATCCCCATAAGATTATTAGCGCCCCCAACCAGACGGAAGTAGCCTGGAATACTATGCCCACATTCCCAAAAATTGAACTATGGATTTTTTTTTTTAAAAAGAGGTGGAAGTGGTGCGGGAAAATTGTCTGTATTCTGTCAATCATGTTTTAAATAAAAGCTGATTGGCCAGGCAGGAAGTATAGGTAGGACAACCAGACAGGAAGTAAAGGTGGGGCAATGAGAACAGGAGAAAGCTGGGAAGGAGGAAGCCCATTCCTCCCCAATCCTGCCCAGATCACTGAAGAAGCAGAATGTGACCTGCTTTGCTGAAAAAGGTACTGAGCCATGTGGCTAACATAGATAAGAATAATGGGTTAATATAAGTTACAAGAGCTAATAAGAAGCCTGAGCTAATGGGCCAATCAGTTTATAATCTTATGGAGACCTCTGTGTGATTTTCTTTGGGGGCTTACTGGCTGTGGGAACTGAGCAGGACATACACCCCCAACAAGCCAGCCCTCGTGTTAACAGGAGCAGCCGGAGTCATCACCTAGAACATGAACAGCAGAGAGCTAGAGGCTTTCACAGGGCAACAAATCCAAGGCCCAGTCCACCTGGCTCCAAGTGCATATTAAACTCTTTGTATAAACACAGATATAAGCACACAAGCACCCAATCAATGCATTTATAACATAGCAGGGCTGGAGAGATGGCTCAACAGTTAAGAACATGAGCAGCTCTTCCAGAGGATCCGGGTTCAATTCCCAGCACATACATGGCAGCCCACAACTGTCTGCAACTCCAGTTTTAGGGGACCCAATGCCCTCACACAGACACATGTGCAGGCAATATACCAAATGTATATTAAAAAAAAAGAAAAAAAATAAGTAAGAAAACAAAGTAGCAAACATTCAACACCTAGATACAATGAAAAGCATGTTGGTTATAAATTTGATTCCAAACACAGATCAAAACATGGAAGAAGCCAACTGTCCCAATTTTTCCTTAAGCCAAGAGTTTGAGATCTGTTTCAAAAAAAAATTGCAAAAATTTTGCCCTCAAATCCCACACCAACCATGGTGCCTGAGACAGTATTGTTTCACACACAGAGTCCAGGGCTGAATGCAGAGACCAGCTCAAATGCAACATGATCCTTGCTATAGCAAATACAGTTCCCTTGTAATGAAGGCCTGTGGTCCTATATGATTCTACTGATCTGTTCTAGATTTTCAATTCCTAAGGAATCAACTCTCTGCATGCAGTATTTACACCTTCCAGTCAATGGCTGTTTGCAGCCATGGCTCACTGAGAAGAACACACGGGCATATCTGGAAGTACCCCTGATCAGAAAGCCATTTCTTCTGAAAAGAAAAAAAAAATGGGGCGGGAGTTAGGAGGAGAGATTTTTGCTTTGATAAAGTCCATCTTGAGCTTTGTTCCCTCTCTGGCTCAAATTCTAAATCATTTCCTTACTTTCACATAGTAAATCTGTTGCCCATGTCCAGATACGCTGGGGATCAGGTTGCAGTGTGAAGGGCAAAAGATAAAAACAATCGCATGCTCCCATCTGGCTCTCCTGAACAAGGTCTGGAGAAGGGAAACGTGAGCAGAGAAAACACACTGCTAGTGCCGCACCACGGGCAAGACAGAACGTCACAGAAACAAATCTTCCAAGAGGATCTGAGAGGCTGCAGTGTGCCAGTCACCAAAATTTACTGTGAGGGCATTTAAAAAGAAAAGAAGAAAGCCCAGACATTGCACGCTGCATGTTGCTTCTTTCAGAAATGGATGGAGAGAGATGTGTACAAACCAGTACCTCCTGGAAGTCCACCGTAAAGAGGCACTGTTCTTGCTGAAGTCAGATGCAGGGGTGGGGGTGGGGGCGTGGGGCGTGAGGGGAAGAAGGAAGGGATGGAAACAGGCAGGCAAGCGGATGGGTTGGGAAGATGGCACATCTGCTGAAGTGCTTACCAAGCGGGAAGATCTAAGTTCTATGCCCAGAATTCAGGGGGAAAAAAACAAGCTTGGCACGGTGAGCCATTCATATAATCCCAGTACCACAAAAGGGGAGACAGGTAGATTTCTAAAGTTGGCTGACCAGTCTCGCCCTAGCACTTAATGAGCTCCAGGCCAGTGAGCAACCCTGGCTCAAAAGGAGAGAGACAACACCTAAGGAACAAGAGCATGGTTAGCCCCTAGCCTCCAACACCACACACACACACACACACACACACACGTGGACACAAAGCCAGCGTGCTGGGTATTTATTAATACAGTCTTGCCCAGCGTTTTACAGCTCAAGATTTGAGCTTGAACTGTGGTCAGAATTTGCCTCTGCCACATGGCACTGTGCCACACAACACAGATTTTCTTTCCAGAATGAAAGAAACCAACAGGTCCAATACAAACACGAGCTTTCCAATATATAAAATTTAAGAAAAGCCAGGGTCTGCTCAGAAGACATTAAAGCGCTTTATAGATCAAAATCATGAGGTTTAGGCAGAAATGCAGCATTAAAATCATTTACAAAATGGCTCGACAATGAACATTTTCCTCCACGAAGAAACAACACCCTTAATGTTTTTCATATGGCACATAAATTTTACAATACCTGCAGGAATATTTTCATTGGTTAAGCCAACACCATTGGTCTTTTTAGCTCTTAAGCATATTACGATTTTTGCCGTTTTATGGCATTTTTTGTTGTTGTTTGCACCCAATGTAATAAGCTTTTGAGAACAAGAAACAAACCGTAATAAAAAGAAGAAAGGAGTAGCCTTGTGCATTGCCACTTTCACAAGAACGGTGGGGGTGGAGGGATCCGAATCTCACTTTTATGGCTGCTATCTTGAGGCAATTAGTGTAAAATAATTGTCTGCACAGGCCAGAGAGAGAGGCTAAGTTGAGGCACTCGACCGCCTTCCCGGAAAGGTTCTCCCTGCAGCCTGCTCGAGCAGATGTTGGCTGTTAAAGGCTCGCAGACGACACAGTTCATGACTCTTCGAAGACGGCTGTGTGCCACATCTGCAGCTGAGGAATCGGAGAGCAGAAGTGTGGCAGACACACAGAGGGGAGTGTGAGCAACCGGGCCAAAGGAACTGTCTTGAAGGCTGGCCTAAAAATAGACACACACTCACACTCCTCCTCCCTCCACAGCCAGCTCATAAAACCGGGCCTGCCTGTCCTATTATGGAGTCAGCCTATGGCAGGCACTTCCTGCGTCCAGCTAAGGCTGCGGGTAATTCGAGAGCAAGAGGCAGGAGTTGGAGGGAGGCAGGCTGTACCGCATCCTCCAACTGCAGCCTGGCGCTTCGAGCCTCGGTACAACTGGGCTGTGGTCCAAGTTCAGCTGGGCCCCCAGAGAAAGGCAATGCTTGTGTTTAGCCCGCACAATACTGACATAACATTAACAGATTTACATATGCAAAACTGTGAAGCAACAGGCATTCCCCCTCAATTGACCCACAGCTTGTAGTGTCTGCCGAGTTATTCCCCGCTTCGGCTCTGTAACCAAGTGGGCGGCATGCGAATACCATCTGGGTACCACTTATTGAAAACTGGCAGTCGCTCTGTAATAGGCAAGCTGGCAATAAGAGGGAAGGGAATAAATTGCATCATTTAGTTAACATCCACTTGCTTTGCGGCTGTTAAAAACCCATGACTGAATAATAATTTGGTTATTTCTTTTGCCAGAAACTGCTGTCAGCCAACTTGTACCAGGCATGCTGCTGAAGTCAGTCGGCTAGCAAAATTTCCACTTGAAAGGAGTTGGGGGAAGATCAGGAGAAATAGGCATGGGTCTCTGGGTGTGAACAGTGGCGACTCTGGTGGTGGCATGGGGTTTCTGCATCCTTTTAGTGTCCTGGTCACTCCAAAAAAACTGGTTGACACCAAGCCCTGGTAAAGCCACCCAGCCAGGCTGGGCCACAGAGCCAAGCTGTGGTGTACAGTAAAGCCTTCAAGTAGCACAGATCCCACGCATTTAAGTGACATCTCTGTGGCTCTTCAATGACTGTGGAGGCAGATGTGGTCAAGCAAGGCTTGTCCCCAAGCTGATAGTCTCCCAACTCCTGCCTCAAAAGTAACTGGGCTGGCCCCTAGGAAATCTGGACACCGCTAACCTGTGTCCTCACAAGCCTGTGCTTATAGCCACATGCCCCACTTCTCTCTGGTTTGTTCAACTGCTTCCAAAGACAACTAACAAAGAAAATGACAGCGACCTTGGCCCGCCACATAAAGGCAGAAGTGAGGCTCACTGAAATCCCCTGTGCTTGAAGTGGTTCTCCTTTGGATGTGTTTGTAAAGACACGAAATTCTCTTATTTACTACACACCACTGTGTAGATGTATAATACTTTCCTTCCCTGTTTCTTTTAGGAAAACTAAGCCTGAAACAGACAGAACAACCAGCATTATAAATCTTTTAAAAAGACATAAAATATATATCTATTACTGAGTAGGCATCTCAGTTGGCAGAGTGTTTACCTAGCATGCATGAAGTCCTGGGTTAGACTCCCAGAACCACAGGAAGGAGGAATAGTGACAAACACCTGTAATCCCAGAACTCAGGAGCTGAACACAAAAGGATGAGATGTTCAAAGTCATCCTCAACTACATGGTGAGATCAAGGGCAGCCTGGGATACATGTGGTAGTAGTGTAATAATAATAATAAATAATTATGATAATGATAATAATAAACACATACTTTTATACAAATAATTCATAAAACACAAATACTTTATGTAAGATATAAATCTTTTTATAATAGTCTTTTACTTATCGTTCAATAATTTATATGCTGTGTAGCTAGAGCATGAATCAACTATTTTTTCAGCTATTTTTCTAAAGCACATATCAAAAGAAAAATAAAGAACTTTTTTGTTTGTGTGGGGTTTTTTTTCTCTTTTTTGTTTTGTTTTGCTTTTTTATCCAATTGGCAAGCCTCTGTGGCACAGGTCTGGAGTCCCAGCTACTTTGGAAGAAGAAGCAGAAGACCACAATCTCAAGGCCTGCCTGGGTGACAGGGTAAACTGGAGTTCAACCAATGCTAACTAATAAGACCCTGACTCAAGATTAAAAATACAAACAGGGCTGCTTACATAGCTCAGCGGTAGGGAACTTGCCTAGCATGCACAACACTTGGAGTTCAAACCTCAGTCAAATTTAAAATAAAAAAATAAATAAGAAAAAATAAACAGGAAATTCAGAACAAAAGGAGAAACAGTCAAGAAAGAGGCGGCCTGTTGATCGTGTGTTTAATCAAAGTTTTACAAAAGGGAAAGACAAGGGCATCTACAGTGTTGTTAGTGGCAAAAATATACATTTACCAAACCTAAGCCTACAGCCTCTCTGACGTCTAAATTTGGGGAAGAAAAGTTAAACAATCTTTCAAGCCCCAAGCAGATTAAAGACCACTCAGTTTTCTAGGCAGGGTGGTCTTGCTGACAATAACACAGTCTGCTAGTCTGTATGGAAACAGGCAGAATTCCATCGTGAAGGGGGAAGGAAGATAAAGAAGAGGAGACCAAATTGTTATGTATTTGACAAAGCTCGGCAGTTGTAACTTACCATGTGTTTAGGGAAGCGCTGGTAATGGTTATTTTCGAGGGAACAACAGTAGTCAAGAAAGATAATAGGCTGGGTTTTGTCCTCCCAGAGTCAGCTTATGATTGTAATCTCACCTTGCTCTAAATAGCTTACAAGGCAAAGAAAAGACAAAGTCAATTCTATATCTAGAGATATCACAAGATTGCTAAGACTGTAAAGCAATAAACTGAATTTGCTCTTGGAAAGGATAAGAAAACGATACTCCAAGACACATCAATTTGCTAAGGGAAGCAGAATAGCTACATTGTTTGGGGGGGGGGTTGTTTTGTTTTACTTTGAGACAAAGTCTCACTATACAGCCCTGGCTGTCCTGCAGCTTCTTCTTATGCAGAGCAGACTGGCTTCACCGAGGGACCTCACAGAGATCCTCCTGTCTCTGCCTCAGAGAGTGCATCCTCAGAATAGCTATTTTATTCACATGTAAGCAAGTGCAGACTGATTTAATAATACTAAAATCTGTAAGCAGTCCTGGAAATGTCACTGGCCCGAGATGGGAATGGCAAAGCTCTGTCACTGAGCAACTAACTGACCCTGGACAAGTCGCAACTTCTCTGGGTCTGATTTTTTTCCCTCTGAGATAGGTAGAAGATATACATACATACGTATATATAATATATTCAAGATAAAAATGCCCCAACTTTCCAAACAGTAGCCCACGCTGGCCACAAACTCACTTTGTAGCCAGAATGACTCTGAACTTCTGGTCCTACAGCCTCCACATCTCTAGTGTTGGGGAGCCAAGCGCTTAATGTTTGCTAGGCAACTATCAATAGTAACTTCAGTTCCCTAAGAGCTCATTACAGCCCATTTATCAGGACAAAATGTGAAGGTATCCTAGGAAAACAAATCAGAGTCACAGAGGATTTCAAAATTACTCTTATTTTACTTCGAAAACCACCTTTACAGTAAACAAGGCTGAGGTTTTTGTTTATGTATGTATATGTGTGAGTTGATATATATCATATATATACATATATATGTTGAAGAATTGGACAGCCTTAGGTAAATATTTATCTTCAGAGTATTATATTATCTTCACACTCACTTAAACTCCAAAGAGTATCCGATGATTCAAAGGTCACTATTTAATATGCAATTCCTCAATAAGTGACCATAGACAAAATTTATTTACTATAAAGGCCATTCTGGTAACAGACAGAAACCAAGAGTTGACAAGTCTAAAGGATTGACAAGCTTGGGTTTGGTATATGCTAAGATTCTGGGACACACAACATCCCTAGAAAACATGTTTCCATTCCGTGTTTAAAGGAGCCCAGCTCCCACCACCTCGTTCACCCTCACTTTTTCTACCAACAAGCTATAGCATGGTTTTGTTTTTTGTTTTTTGTTTTTTTCTAAATCACTTTAAATGTTGCCTGTCTCTGGAAACTGTCCAAAAGCCACGCCATTTTCCAATTCACCCTCGCCACTCCACTGTCTTTAAGGGAGGAGACATTGCACACGGGACTCCTGGAGAATGGGATGGGGTGATGGCTTTCCCCAGGAGGGGTCAGCGTGTGAGCCACTGCCCACAGCACCTTAACAACTTCTGACACTTCACATTCACAAGCCAGCTGGCCAGAACGAGCAGTCAGTGCCTGGGAAAGAAAGTAAAGGCAACCAGCCCACAAGAAGCAGGAATCCCAACCCTGGCCTCATTAGTGATGGAGCTTATCAGCCAAGATGGGAGCCAGTGTTAGTTAAATACACCTGCCTGATCTTGGAAGGAACTGCTCACTGAGTCTAGAAAGCATAACTGACAAACCCAAAGGGTTGTTTCCTGGGACACAAACGGTCCAACTTTGGTGATCAAGTTACAGATTCCACGTGGCTCCCCCTAGGGTCCCTTTGAAAAGCTGTGATGATGGACAGCTGGGCCTGCAGCCCTACGTGCTGTACACTCACTCTCCGCAGTTCCATGATACAGAGTAAACACAGCACACCTTGTAGGTGGGTGCACTGATCTCTCGCCCTGTCTCTGACCCATCGGACACGAGGGTGTGGAAAAGCACACTGCCAATACTCACGGTTCACTTCTCAGAGGCTCTGAAACCCCAAAGCCAGGGGGCCTTTGCGGTACCCTCCGCAGACCTCACTAAGACACCCCTGAGCCCCCCTACCCAGAGTTACAGTGCAGCGACACAACTAGTCATTTTCCTCGGCTCTCGTGGAGAAATAAAATCTAAGAGTCTATCATCACTATGATCTAGGGGGAAAAGGAAATTACAAAGGAAAGGGGGCAGGGGGAGCAGGTGGGAGGGGGTAAGGGAGGCAGAAGAGAGGAGAGGAAGCTTCACTGTTAAGACAAACCAATTGTGAAACCCAGAGATAAATACTCAGGGCTGAATTCCAACACAACTGTCATGGCTGTCACCTTAAGGAAATAAAACTCTTATCAAACACAAAAAGGTTCCAGGGAATTCAATCTATGGGATTTACATAAACGAAAATTACAGGATTCTGAAACAATTAGAACTAAGTGACATATTCTTCCCCCAGGCAGTTAGGGTGTTTGCTTCCACCCCCACCCTCACCCCCATCCGCCCATTCCTAGGCCTGGAGACTGGCTCTTCCACACGGTGTAACAAGACACTCCCCCCACTTCCAGGTCAAGGGTCAAACAGCTGGGTCAGAGAGCAGGTTTGTGGAATCACAAAGAAAGGGTCCTTTTACTTGGGGAAAGGCGAGCCTGTCAGCAGACAAGCAACCTGTGGACCGAGTTCAATGTATTCTCCATGGCTCTGAGTGGTACTGACAAAGTCGTGTCATCTAGGAGTGGCTTACGGAGCCACACACAAGGACAGCATAGGTGTTTTCCTTCTTCAGTGACATCCCAAGCCAGAGAGCCCTTCTTCGGGATCTGAGCAGAGCAGGGGTCGGTGTGAATGAAAAACATGAGGAATTCCTTCTGACTTGATTACCTGACACCTCTTCCAGGGAACTCCTGATGGGGCTGTTTATCAGCCCTAACCTCTAGGCATCTATACTAGTCCACTCCAGCAAGACCCCAAACGCTTCAGGACTCTCTTGTAAGTTGGTGGTCATCACCACTATTTATGGTATCTTTTGGCAACAGGGTTCAAACTGTGGGTGTGCACATGCACAGAGTCAAAGAAAAGGGATGTGGTGTCCTCTCAGGTCAGAAATCGGCTTCTGATTCTGACTCCCTGACCCAAGACAGGGGCACCAAGCAAACCGTCAATTTCCTAGAAGGCCAAAGGGCAGACTGGGAAGACATGAAGAGGGGTAGGGCAGAAGGTGACCTGCAGGCCCTTCGCTGTGGCTATGTAAAAAGTAAGACAGAAAATGAAAATAAGAACCTGTAACATTTAAACTGTGGGCAGACATTTTGTCACTATCCCTAAACAAAGCAGTCTAAAACAAGCACATAGCAGTCACATAGAGACGAAGGTGTGCAGGGTCTATGAACTACTCCGCCATTGCCCAGAGGCTGGACCACCTGTGGCCCTGAAAACAATCCGCCAGAGACACCCAGAGCTATCTGCCACCTCAGAGATACATTAACTAAAGACGTTAATTTTTGACTTTTGAGTAACAGAGAGTCCACCATTTGGTTATATATTGGATGCTTATAGTTAATCTTAACTTGTGAGATTTCTGGTCACCACAGGAATGAAAGTCAGAATCACCCCTCAGAGCCACCATTTCCTTCCACAGAGCCCGGGCCTGGTGGGCTCCCCTCACCTCTCCACTTCTGTGCTGGGTGAATGTGAATTTTCTTTTTACATTCCCAACCAAACAGAGTTCAGTAACAAAGACTTCAAATATTGTATTTGACATGTTAGATAGAATAATGAGAATGAATTCACTTCTCAATTCTGACTCTAGCTCATAATCTTCATATGAACCAGACTTGTTGAGAGCAGCTGAAGAGTACGGGGGAAAAAAGATCAAGACTACTCCAATTCTCCGGGAAGAGCTCCCAGGAAAGACTTTCTGGTAAACCTCACATCTTCCTCTCACAACTCAGAGACTCAGCATATATCAAAAGAAGGTTTTCAGAGTCAACTTTTCTTTTTAAAACTGTAACTACCAAAGTTAAACAAACTCATTGTATAAAAGACTGCAAACAAAGAAGCATAAATAGAACCTGAGCCAGGGTGCAGGCCTGAGGTTCCTACATCCAACCCTGGAACAATGACCAGAGGAACAACCACAGGGCTGGGCGAAGCAGACACCAGCAGGAACTGCACAGCCTTGGCTCTCGGTTCCTTTAACCCCGTTTCTCCCAGTGAAAGAGTTAAAAATTCCAACTAAAGTGAGTTCAAAGCAAAAAACCTTGACTGAGCCTGTCTGGGTTTGAATTCTGTTAAATGACTTAGCAGACACATCAGCCTAAGCTATAAACAACTACCTCTTCCTCTGTGGGCCTCAGTTTCCACAAAAGCAAATCTAATGGTGCCATTTACCTCTCCGAATCACACAGTGAGGACTAAAGAAATTACCCAAGCTAATGTTTACAGAATAATCAGTCAGCAAAGACCAGGAGAGATGTCCTCTTAAAGTACTGTTATATACAATTTTAAAATAAATAGGTGCTGGGCGTGTGGGCACAGGACTTTAATCTCAGCACTTTGAAGGCAGAGTCAAGTAGACCTCTGTGAGTTCAAAGCCAGCCTGGTCTACAAATCAAGTTCTAGGACTGCCAGGGTTGTTCCATAAACCCTGTCTTGAAAAAACAAATAAAAAAACGAAACAACAAAAAATATGAATAGGTATCCTGTAAGGATTTTTAAAAAAAAAAAAAAACCTCAAAAGTATGGACATAACAGTGCTCAAGAAACTTAATTTGTTGGAGGATAAAAACAAACATGAAATTACAGACATGAAAATAGATTTGATGTGGGAAGTCCTTCTGTCTATGTTGCTTTTATTGGTTGATGAATAAAACTGCTTTGGACAATGGCTTAGTAGAGTAAACCCAGGCAAGAAATCCAAACAGAGATATATAGAGAGAGTAGGCAGAGTCAAAGAGACAACATGTAGTCAACCAAGAAGAAAGATGGCAGCCAAGAAGATGGCAGACCATGATAAGCCACGGCATTGTGGGGATACACAGATAAATAGAAATGGATTAATTTAAGATGTAAGAGCTAGCTACGAATATGCCTGAGCCATTGGCCAAAGAGTGTTGTAATTAATATAGTTTCTGTGTTATTATTCAGGTCTGGGCAGTTGAAAAATGAAAACACATTCTCCTTTTACATAGACTAAATCTAGAAACCTGAAAATGAACAAAATCTGCTTTTTTGTTTTGCTTTGTCTTTTTTTTTTTTTTTTTTTTTTGAGACCGTGTTTCCTGGCTGGCCTAGAAATTTGTCTGAAGACCAGGCTGACCTCAAACTCAGACATTTGCCTGTCTCTGCCTCCCAAGTGCTGGGAAAGGCCTGTGCCACTACAACCACCATTTTTTTTTTTTAATTTTAGTTTGTGGCTCAAATCCTAATGATTCGCTGATATACCCCAGACTCAAGGGCCTGGTAAAGAAGTAAATTTTTCTAGCCATCTGCAGTTCCTGCCCTTTTTTATTTTTATTTTTGTCACTGAGCATCAAATAATTGAGGTTCAGAGAGTGAGAGAGGAAGTCAGCAAGTAGCAGGTTTGCAACACCACAGCTCTGAGATGACTTCCAATGGTGCAGACTCTCTCTGTGGCCTCAACCAACCAGGGAGAAGCCACCATGAAGGTGTAGCACCTTCTGGATTCTAGACGGCTCAGATTTTTTCAAGAGACAAATTATGTAAGAGACATAAAATCTCCTGCCCACTTCAAAAATATTACCAACAAACACTGAGAAAATGGTTTTCTCTAATATTTATGCACTTCAGCGAGTCTGAGGAGACCAACACCTAAAGTGGGTAGCCTGAGTGTTGAGTTTGGCGCACGTGTTCCAGCTTCAACCCCAAAGGAGTAAAGAGAAATTTTTCCAAAGGAAACAATTTGTGCAGCATGAGACTCTCAAAACTCCATCCACAAAAACACTTTATAAAATGTCAAGACATTTATAAGAGTAAAGTGCGCTATAAAACAAGATGGCACAAATTACAGGATCTTTCTGTTTGTTGATTCTGAACACACGGCAACATGCAACCATCTTTCCCCCAAATACTCCTGAAGGGCTCTGAATATAAGGGCAAATCCACTGCAGTGTTGCCCTCTGGTGAGTGGCGTGACCTTGTTCAAATGAAACCCTTGTGTGTATGTCAAAACACAAAGCACTAGATGGAGAGATGGCTCCGTCAGCACAGTGGAGAGCACAGAAACATGAAGACCTGAGTTTAGATCCCCAGCATCCATGGAAAAAGCTGGATGTGAGGGAGAGTACACTCCCAGAGGTAGACACAGAGGATCCTTGGAGCTTGCTGGCTACCTGGTATATCCAGGTTCGGTCAGAGACCCAGTCTCAAAAACAAGGTAGAAAGAGACTGAAGAACATGACTACCATCAACTTGTGGCTAGCACACACACACACACACACACACACACATAGGAGCACAGAGATACAGATGAACACAGGGACACACACACACACACAGACGGACACAGGGACACACACAGACAGGCACAGGGATAGACACACACACAGAGACGAACACAGGGACACACACACAAGGACACCACACACAGACAGACACAAGACACACACAGACGGACATACACATACACACACACACACACGTACTACCATGGCAACGGTTTAGACAGACAGATGACACTGATCAAAGCCAGGAGTTCCATGCATGTTTCCATGTTCCTAAAGATACAACATATGTATGAAGTATGCATTCCTGTCATAATGAACAGTCTACCTTCTCAGCTTAAGTGGAATTTTGCATTTCCACTAAAAAACAAAACTAAACTAATTTTAATCATTCCAGAGACAAATAATCACAGAGAGGAGACACTTCAATGTACACAATGGCGGTTTTCAAAATGCCACAAAAGCACTGGTAACACTAAACTTTCCCATCTTTTCACCTCTATTCTCTGTGACTTGGCTTCCAAGACAGTTCATACAGAATTCAAAGGATGAACATATATTAATAAAACAAATTCCCCCATAGGGACTTCCACACTATTTAATTTCTTCCAATGTCCCAAGAGCTTCTAGACAGGTTTCTTTAGTCTGCATTTAGCACCTTCACTTTAGCTTTCTGGAAAAAATAAGAATGATAATTTTACCATATATGGAAATTATGCTTTACTAAATATTATCCTTAAAAGAGACCTCACGTGGATAGAGAAATATAGAAAGCATGGCACTCAATAAAATAAACTTAGCTCAGAATAGAACTTCATGAGAAAAAAAAATCTACCCAACAGTATTCCACGACACAGAAACAATGCAACAAGACAAGAAAAATAAATACAGAGAGAGACTCCAGTCTGTGAGAAGTCAAACCTCCTTTTGTTTAAATGTAGTAGCAAGTCCTAAGGAAAATTCAACCAGATGATCAAATCCAAACAATAGAGTTGTTATAATACTAAAGTCATTACTAAGAGACTACAAACTGACTGCTTTCTCTAGCCATGAACACAATCCTAACATGCTTATGAGGAACATCAGAAGAAAAGGATTAACTATTTTCCTGGCCAGATAGAGACAATACAGAAAGCATAGCAATTATTCCGACGTCATTAGCTATTGCAAATTTTGAGCAAGAGGAAATGGAAATTATTTTTTGTGCAGAAGTCAAAAGGTAGTTTAGAAAAACCACCATCACTAAAACAGTGTGGGTCAAGCAAAAAACGGGAGATAAATGGAAGAAAATACTGCTAGTTACAAGAATGGGAAGTAACTGAGTGCCCTACTGGCCACATGCTTCCTATCTTGAGTTATCAGATAGTTTATCAGCCTTCTTTGGCTTCTCTGGAAACCGTCCTAACAGCAGGGGCAGTGTTCCCCCTGGTAGCTGCTCTGGCATTTCACTCTCTTGGCCTTAACTGTCTCTACCACATTACTGCAGATTTCCAGAAGGTTATAAGGGTAAATATGAGCCACGTTGTTGTTATTACTTTTATCACATGGCCTGAAGTATTCCTGAAAGTTCTATTTTCTGGTTAGCAATATGGATTTCTGACACCTTTGCATGCGATTATCTCTGGCCCATAATATTAATTGAGAAACCAGGCTCTGTGGAGTTTGCAAGACTGTCTGCTGGGTGTGGAGAGCTGTCTCAACATCAGGTCTCAGTTCTACTTTGTACTGAATTTCTTAGGTACCGAGCCCAGTATGTCACAGGTCATGGTTAACTCCATTCTAAGCAATGCAAAACTCATTACACAAATGAATGTGTGTCAGCATTTGTTGTGATGACGACCAAATTTAGATGCTGTAAAATCGCAAATCTTACTAATTTCACTTCACTTCTGCACCAAGTTTTAATCACTGAACTTGAAACAGAAGCACGAGGCAAAGATTATCCCATTTGTAAGAAACTTCCAAAGACAGTCACAGAACAAAGAAAAGGAAAGACAAAATGTGTTCACTTTTTCAGAGTTCATCATTAGCAGGTTCCTTTGTCTTTGCTGGAGAAAACACTCTAAGACTGCCCTGTTTTTTATTCTTTTTTTTTCCCCTGGTGATTACTATCTAACAGCACCAGCAAAAGCTGTACAAGCTTCCATGTGTCCTATCATTTGATTTATTAAATTTTTCCAACAGATCGTGATCACACCGTAGCCAAAACAGATAATCATTTTTTGTTGCCTGTGTGAGCACTCGGGTGTGGACCGAGGGTTACAAGTACATGAAGGTGCATGGAGGTTTTCAGGTGTCCAGTTATCAGCTGTTTCTGACTTATACATTGAAGCAGGGTCTCACACTAAACCTGGAGCTCACCATTTTAGCTTCTCCAGTCAGGCAGCTTCTCTGCGAATTCCCTGTGTGTCTGCATCTCGGATGACAGTCAAACCGCAAAGTCCACCTGACTCTAACCATGCAGGCTGAAGATTCAAACTCCTGTCCTAACATGGTGCAGCATGTGCTTCAGCCACTGAGCTGTCCCTCCTGCTGGAGTAGCCATCTTTCCAATTAGAACCATCAAAGAAGAGTTCTGCTATGTTACAAATCAGTCCCTCTAGGTCTCAGACAAGCCTACAAGCTAACAGGCAAATGTCTGTGATTATCCAATAGTACTCTGAGCAGCAAAACCTTTCTGTTTAGCTGCCTATGAACACAAAAATATTTGGAACGCTGGTTGTTAGGTACAGTTTCTATTCAAGGGACCTTGTTAGAGTCTGGATGGAATTAGGAAACCTGCCGTCTCTACCAAGAATGTTTGACTCAACAAGCTTTCTTAATCTAGTAAGAATAGGCTTTCCACAGTATGTTCTCCAAATGATTTCAAATTTCTTCACCGCAAAAACAAATCACTCGCTCTTCAATGTTCAACTTCCCATAACACAGTCACAACACGAGATACTCTTTTTTATTTGTTTTTTACCGAGACATAGTTTCTCTACATAGTATTACTGGCTGTCCAGGAACTCATTTTGTAGACCTGGCTGGTCTCAAGCTCACAGAGATCTCCCTGCCTCTGTCTCCTGAGTGCTGGGATTAAAGGTGTGCGCCACCACTATCTAGCTAACATGAGATATTCTATCTCTGACAGAATGAAATTACAAGAGCTTTAATCTGGTTTCATTAATGAAGTGGATAAAAGTAAACGACTATTATCAGCTTCACCTTTCATGAGTTTCTATTTGAAGTGCCCAATGATATTAGCATGGGTCTGGCATCCTTCTTCCATTTAGAGAAAAAGCTCTATTAAGAGCTTAGCCCATTAAAAACCTTAAATTCCTCTTTTGGGTGTGTTTTGAAGAAATACTGAAATCCAACCTGAGTGAAATCAATTCAGAAAACATCATTTGATCTACATGAAAAAACCTGTGTCGAGGTAGAGCATAAACACTTTCTGCCATTGGATTGGAGCCCCAGTCTTCTTAAAATAAATATTCATCTTGAGAAATAAAGAGAATTCTTCCGGGTCTCTGGATTTCTTATTTTTCAGTTTCAGTGTTTCAATATGGCGCCCAACAACACAGAAGGAAAGAAACTAAAACTATCTTATGGGGACCAGTGATGTGGCTCAGGGGATAGAGCGCTCACTCAGTGTACATGATGGCCAGCACTTCATAGACTCAGGGCTGGCAATGCGTGTGGCTAGCATGCAGAAGGCAGGGAAATGAAAACCCAAGGTCATCCTTACCTGCATAGGGAATTCAAGGCCAGCTGCAGCTACAGGAGACTTTGTCTCAAAACTAAACTAAACTAAAATCTCTTTGAAGTTACTGTTTGTGGCCAACCTCTTGGAAAAAACAGGAGGAAACCACATAATAGCTCACTGAACAAGTTCTGATGTTTCAACGTCACCACTGCCAACAGGTTTAGTATGAAACATAATTTTTTAAACTTGAACAAACAATAAAAAGAAATGTTGAGATGTTTACAGCATTCAGTGGTTAGAAAATGGTAATGTCAGCTATGGCAGGAACATTCGGGCACCCAGTTTCTAACAGAGGCACCTAACTTGTCTGCCCTGATGCCCACAGGTTCTAGCCCTCTACCCAAGGCACAGAAAAATACAGGCATTCGTGACTGTGCTCATAAAGGGGCAGAGAGGGGAATGACTATGGGTCACCTTTTGGAGGTCACTATGTACTTGACTCACACAACTCATGGCAAGATCCATGCAGAAAGAGAATTGTCTGCTTTCAGTAATATGTTTTTAAGTAAACTTTATTATTAAAATAACTTGCAAATAAATAAAAGTATCACATGCCAAAATTACCTAGAACCAAAGTTTATGTAGCCCAGTATAGTCTATCCAGTTATAAAACATATTCAGAATGGAAACTGTGGGGCTTGACATTAAATTTTAAAGATTATACTTTAGGTCCTTACCCACCACCAAAACCAAAAAATCCACAACAGAACTGAAACTAGAAAAAAATTAGCTTTAGATCCTCTTTCATAACATGTGTCCATTACCTGCATCAGCCCTTCTTTCATCTGTTTATATTATACTTAGCCTTCCTGTTCTTTTCTTCATATTGTGCCCATATGTACAGTTGTTTACATATATGCATTTATTATTGGCTAGATTCTGCACAAAAGGGAGAAGATGCAGGTTTTCTTCTGAGATTTATGACCTCCCTTAGCATACATTCCAAGTACATCAGTTTTCCTGCAAAGTTTGTGATTCTGTTTCTCTTTAGAGCTGAGTAATATTCCATTGTTTTTATAGACACCAAATTTTTATTACTCATTCATCTGCTGATGGATAACTAAGTTGATTCCAGGTCTTTGCTTTAGTGAACAAAGCAGCAATAAACTAAATCCTATGCCCACCTTCACCTAGAAAACTGTGAGAAATAAAAAAGGAAAGAGTTAGTTTACATGGTATTGAATTAAGGACAAGAAGTAAAAACTGCTACAATCTTTTAAAGAGAATGATTTGACTTAGTGATCAAGAAAATGTCAAAGTTCCACCAGATCTGGAACTGTGTCCTCTTTTGCTTTCTGGGCAATGTGACAAGACACTCGGACCAGCAGCAACTTGATGAGTGAAGGGTTTACAGCATCTTACATTTCCAAATGTTCTTCCATCACTGAAGTAAGACAGGGCAGGCACTCAAGGCAGGGACCAGAGTCAGGATCTGAATCGGAGAGACTTGCTCCCAGGCTCAAGATCAGCCAGCTTTCTTTCCTGCTCAGCCCAGGCCCACCTGACAAGGAAGAGTTCCACCCACACTGGGCTGGCTTCCTTCATCAATTAGCTGCTAGACAATGCCCAACAGACATGCCCACAGGCCAACCTGATAGAAGCAATTCTTCAATGGAGGTTCCTTCTTCCCAGGTGTGTCAAACTGACAGCCAAGATTTGCTATCACAGTGTGGTAAATACACTTCAGGAATTTATTCCAAGCCAGTAAAATTCTATACTTGGATGTTCCTGAAGCATCACACACTCGGGCTAAGACTGGAGGCAAAGGACATAACTAAGAGCAAAGCAAAGGTTATGTGAATCTTGCTAAACTGAGAAGGCCGGCAGCAAGCCTCGGAAAGCATTTTACAGAGAACATTGACCAAGAGTGTTCCTAATGTAAGCTGAATAAAAGCCAGGGACAAAACAGCCTAATCTCACTTACAGGTGTTTAATTCACAAGAATGGACTCAAAAACTAAATAAATAAATAAAAATGAAAACCCAACTGTATTTAAGTACAGAAAAATGTCAATAAACATTTTGTGTATGTATATACTGATGTGTGAGTGTGTGTGTGTGTGTGTGTGTCTGGTGTGCATGTAGAGAATGACACTGAGAATCTTTGTCAATCTGTCTCCACACTGTTTGAGACAGAGTCTCTCAGTGAAGCTGGAACTCACTGGTTCAGCTAGACCTGCAGGCCAGGGAGCCCCAGGATCCTCCTCCTTGGGCTCACATTACAGGTGTACACTGCTGTGCTAGCCTGTTTACATGGGTGATGGGGATCTAAGCTCAGGTAGCTGATGCTTATAGAGGTCACTGACTCAGTAACCTCAAGCACAGCCTATAGTACTTAGTAACTTAGTACTTAGTAACCCCAATAGTACAGCCTTTTAAAATAAAGACTATTATCTCTGAAGACATTCTGCTACTCAGAATTCCTAAATTTTAACAGCAATATTTGAACATGTAACCTTCTTATCTGGAGTCAGATGTGCTACCGTTGCACCATGAGGCCTCCCCCATAGAACAGCAAGCATCACTCCAGCTGCCAAAATGCTTTTCTTTTTTCTTTCCTTTATTTTTGCTTTGTCAACATGGTTTCTCTGTGTAACAGTCCTGGCTATCTCAGAATGCTCTTTATAGACAAGTCTGGCCTCAAACTCACTGAGATCTACTGGCCTCTGCTTCCCAAGTGCTAGGATTAAAGACATGAGCCATCACTGCCTGACCAAAATACTTTTCTTATGGATAAAGGATGGACTAAGAATCTTTACAGACCAATTATTATAAAACTTGGGCCTACTACAAATGATCTGTTTGACTAAGTAACTGGGAGATAGTTTTCAGCATAGGTTAAGAAGGAAATGACAGAATTAGTGAGTCCTATTCTAGAGGAAATAATTATGAACAACTTGGGCATCCCCAGACTACCTTTTACATCTCAAAGGGTGAATTTTATAAATTTCTGGAGGAAAAAAGTCCGTTTATCAAAATAAATAATTAAGTTTATGGTTTCTCTCCAGCTATGACTCAAAACACTGATTCCTCTAAAAAAAAAAACTGTTAATGTAAATTCACTATCAACCTGGCTGTAAGTCTGAGCCAGGATTCATCAATATGCACCCTCTTTCTACCAAGTACACCTACTTAAGAGAGTTTATTTTCAAGGTCATAAATGTCTGCACTTGAAGCTTCATTCCTATATTATACAGATGAGCAGGGATTGAAGACAAAGTCGGCAACAGAGACAGCACCTTGTACTCTGTGCATGGTGGACGATCTGGGGGAAGCAACTCATCCCCCAAAGAGCAATGGAGCAATGGAATTTTGATGACATCTAATGACTGTGCGACCTCTGACGGTCAGTGTCATCCATATGAGAAAGGCTAACAAGGACCCTTCCTCTTACATCGGAAGTGTTGCTTGGTTGCTCCTTCAGCCAGAGGGGCTGCCACCCAGGCCCCACCCTGTCTCCTTGGCAACCCATGCTTCTGCAGCACAGAGGCTTCCTTTCTTCTGAGAACCGGCCTTGGCTACCAACCTCCTTCCACATATGTGCATGTAACTAACTAGATTCCCCTCTTGTCCATCATTACCTCCCTCTGGGAGGATCACAGGTGGAATCAGGACAAAGCATATGAACTCCAGTGAAGCTGGCTTCACCCCTAACTCCAAAGGGGGACGGACTGACTGAGAGGGGTTCCAAAACCACACCAAAGCAATCAGGGAAGGAGCACTCGCAAATGAGCTGTTAGGGAAAGAAGGCCTCCTGGGAGGCAGCTGAGAAGGAATCTCCTTCTCATTAAAGGGGACTGGACCACAGAGGCTTGCTCTTTCTCCAGATCTCAGCCTGGAGGGGGTGTGTCAAAAGACCCTTTCACAGTGTTCACCTATGACTATCAAAAAAAAAAAACACAGATATTTAGTAGCCAAATTAATTATGAAGGAGCAACAAAAATAATTTTGTGATTGTGGGCCACCACAACATGAGGAAATTCATTTAAGAGTCGCAGCATTAGGAGCGCTGAGAACCACTGCTCTAGAGGATGCGGCACAGTTGTGTCTACTCCACTAGTTGCCATAGCTACCAGGTCACAGCAAGCTTTATTCCAAGAGGGTGATCACCTTACGCCCTGAGGGAAAGCCATACTATATACAACAAAGGCCCACCCTTTTGTAATAGCCCCAGCCACCACAACCTGTGTATCTGTTTGACTGCACCGCAGACAGTGAGCTGCTATGGAAATACCACATTTTTTTTCAACTTTATCTTTTCCATTCACAGAACAGAACCTGCCTTACAGAAGCAGGTATAGTCATTAAAGCAAGTCATCAAAATCCTTGCAGATTCCAATGCACAATGGTGAATCACACACACGGGTAAAAAGAGGAGTAGTGAGGACACTGAGAAGCTGGAATCCTCCGCATCGCTGGGGGAAATGGAAAACAGACAGGTGGGTGGCTCCTCAAAAGGTTAAATGCAGAAGGTACCATATGGCTCAGTAATTCCACTTCTAGGTATGTACTCAAGAGAACTGAAAACATATGTCAACACAAGAACCCATATATGAATGCTCACAGTACCTTAATTGTAAAAGCCAGAAGTGGAAAACAAGTGTCTATCAACATACAGGTGAAAAGCACAGCCAGTGGATACAGTGGGATGATAGTACTCAGTCATAAAAAGGGACGGAGTATCGGCTGTGCTACAACATGGATAAACACTGAGCATTATGCAGACATGCAAAGCCACACAGATAACGCCACTCACAGGCAATATACAGAATAGACAAGACAGAGGTTGAAAAGTATGTCAAATGGTCGCCAGGGATCCCCTCACCTGGGGTATCACCTTCCGGCCTTCCATTACTTGAGATCAGGTACACGCTGAAATTTTTCAATGGGTATTTTGGGAGACAGACATCACACATAATTTTTACTGTAGCATTTTTGTAACTATTATACTAAGATATTAGTGCCATTTTCTTGTCGATTCTAATTTACGCATTAAACTTTACCCTAAGCATGCAGAGCTCAGGCCTGTCCATAGAGTCAGGCATGCACAGGGCACCTTAGGACGGATCTCCACGAGTGAGAGGGTCTCTGTGTGATCCTTGACAGCATCCCCGCCCACCAGATTCCATCACCGTCAAGCCCCAGGGCTTGCTCTGTGCTCTTCCTTTACAGTCAATCCCAAGGCTGTGTTTCCTCTTGCATTCCTCTTCTTGGACAGCGTAAGGAAGGAAGTGGTACAATGAGTAAGCAGACATTTCTCCTCCTTGCAAAGCCAGGACCTGCTGCTACTCATTCCTGCAAACCGTGTCTCTGGGTCCCAGACCCAGGCGAAGAAGAAAGTGGCCAAATGTGCAAACCTGGTGAGAGTCTGGGTTTAGAATCAAGACTCTGCAAACAAGACTTCGTCTTGGACTTCTGCCCGCTATGCTGGGAAGCCACAGAGGGACCTGAAAGCATTCAGCTAGAGCCCACTAGATGGCTGCTCTGCCCTCACGGTGGGCACTAGCCTGGCAACCACACGAGGCCCTGAGATGGGCCAAGGGCTCACCATGTTCTAGGCCCTCTGCCCTGGGCTAAGTGTGTTACAAGCCTTCGCTTCTCTAATCGTGCTCAGGACAAACATAGCACTTTGTGGGTTAGGAAAACGAAGTCCACAAATGTGTAATGGTATGTATCACAAAAATGTGTAATAGGCAGGGTCACATGGCCTATGCATGGTGAAATAACCAGGGATCGGAACCTGACTTTCAGGCTCAGAAGCCGAGGAACTATTTGTGTAGCTGGACTCACTGATGCACAGGGAACACACTCTCTCTGGACACCAGTCACAGGAACCAGTACATCCACTATGCCTGAGGGATGAGATTGTACCGGATTGGGCACCATGAATTACCCTCACAATGCTCCCCACGCTGTCACATGCCAGCAAACCTTACCTTCCAGAAAACAAACTGTGGGTACAGAAACCTGCCTACGCCTATGCAAACACCAACCACCAAGACCTGATCCTACTGTCTGGTTCAAACAATGAAGTCTGGTTTATCAACTGGCGAAAGTAGATCATCCCTGGGTATTTAGCTATGCTGTGACTTACTAGTACTCACACAGATATGCGGTCAGGACTGAACAACCATGCCTTCCCATCCCCTCCTTGAAAACAACAGAAAAAGATGAACAACACCCTTGGTGAGTGAGACTTCCAGATAAACAGGACTTGAACCTAGTGAGGTTCGGTAGATACGTGAAGAAGCCAGTTTGGCCATGCAAGGGAAGATGGAGCCAAACCACACAGGGGTGCGTGTGTGTGTGTGTGTGTGTGTGTGTGTGTGTGTGTGTGTGCATGAGCACTAAAGTACATCTATATGTGTATGTGTGCACTGTCAGTGAGTGGACAGGAAGGACCAAGATCTGCCAGGTCTCTAGTTGCCTTAGGGGGTTACACAAGTGTACTGAGATGCTCTTTCAGCAAAGGCAGGAAATGAGGAGCACTTTACATACATCCAGATTGCTAGAAATAGAGAGGACCTTTCCAGAGTGTGGGCCAAACTTAGCAAACTTTATTCAATGTAGTATATATTCAAGTGGTCATCAGAACTAGGCCAAGAACAGAAAGACTTTACCTCTTCTGCAGATAGGACAACCATGGGCTCTCCTGAAATTTTTGGGATGAAGACCAGAGTAAACCTGAAAGACAACACTCTTTCTAGATATACCACTAGTCTACTGGAAGAGTATGTGAACATTTAGAAAACCTTGTTTATGAGCTTTGGGCCTAAAAGAGGAGACCTTCCAGCTCTAACTGAACACCTGGTGGAAATACACCCACTCAGTGTTCCTTTTCTGCACACAGCTGAGGAACCTCAACAATAGTGTGACATTCTGGGACCCCTCGACAGATACAGCTGTGTGTTCATACCACCTGCCCCCAGAGCCAGAATTCGCCACACACACCTTCCAAAGAACACGGCACGCTGGTGCCAACCAGTGGTGTGACTTCTCCCTCTACAGCCCTCCTGGCACGTGTGAACACCCAGAGCATGTCAGATTATGGCAGATTATGGGTAAGAAGATAAGACTGGAGGCACATACCTGCTTGGCACCATCTGAATGAGGCTCCCTTGGGCCACCTTAGGTTTCACTTCCTGTTATCTGCACCTGCACCAGTGGCAGAAGCAAAAAAAAACACTGGCAAATCCAGATGTCAGAGGCTTAGCTGAAAGCGAAGAGACAGCTAAAGCAAGTCAACCTGACCCCAACATACAGCAGGCCAACCAACCTGGGTCTCCAATGCCCACATCTTTGTATGAGGTGTGCCATCTTCCATCTTTGAATCATCTTTGCAAAATGCATCCTTCTTTCTAAGTCTTGGCTACTTAATACGCTTTGAATCGGGAAAGATGCAAGCATTATAAACAGTGTAAGAGCAAACGTGTACAGTGATGTTTTCACAAGACTAATTCAGTCCACAGAACGAACTGAGTCAGTTAAATCACATCTGGTTGGTTAGGGTTCTCTGCTGGTGATGTATTAGGATTTTTTTTTCTGAGATGGAGCTTCACACTGTAACTCAGGCTTGGCATGAAGCTCACTATACATCTCGAGTTAGCCTCAAACTCGCAATCCTTCTACCTTAGCTTCTCAAATGTTGGTATTACAGGTATGCACCACCATGTCAGGAAAAGGGAAAGTAACAGAAAGGTTAATAGCCCTGACAAGTGTCAATCAACTCTTCAGCTCACAGTCCCTGAACCCAAGTCCTTGCCCTTCACCACAGCCCTGCAGTGTGTCCGACATACAAGAACAAGTGAGATCAGGATTTGGTTACACCTCAGCCAGTGCCCCAGACTTAGGGCCCTCAGCTTTAACCCAACAGAAATGAAATGTATTTAGCAGAGCTTGTTTATTTTAATCAGTCGAAGTTGGGAACTTAAATTCCTCTGTGAGTGCTAACCATCCTTTAGGGAAGTTACTTTCATTTTTTTGGGGGGGAACAAATGGGAGAAAAGCCAACCCTCCAGCAAGGAGTAAGGTCTGCCGACGTCAATGCTTCTGTCACTGAGGCCTGAGAGAGTGTGAAGGGTCAGAAAATGAGAGTCCAGATTCTTCACACCACAAGTCAGCACTCCCCAAGCAGACACTACACGGGGACCCTTACAGTGTAAGGCAATTTTGCCCATCAGTACTTTCCTCACAGGAACTCACCATAAGGATGTATGATCTGGATTTTAACCAACTGATTGTACACAATTCCTTCTCCCACGAAGTCTTGCTAATTATACATATTTAGTGTGTGCTGGGGGTGTGGGGGACACAGCTAAAGAGACTCATAATAAGAAATTCAAACCAAGGCAACACCTGCCTTCTGGCCTAATGGAAAAATCAATTTGTCAGGTCTTAATTAAGTACCCAGGCTAGAAAAAAGCGCCTGCTCATTCCTGCTGTACAAACGTCCTGGATTTTAGGAAGTCAAAATCTAAACGGTGGCTGTGTAGTGTGGGAATCAGAACAACCATAAAGAAGACTTGTCTCATTCTGGATGCCATATATTTAACAAGATTGAGTGGGGTAAGATTGTTGACAAAGATCCCTGTGAATAATCACATTGGTTTCAGACGTCCATTGATGCTTGTATCAAAACATCCAAAGTTATCCCAAAGCAAGCTAGGGCAGCTGGTGGCCAGAGAGGACTGTTTCCTGGTCCACTATACATTTTGAGCCAACAAATAAAGGCGTAAATAGGAAACTAATAAACAAGTAAATGTGAATATTTGAATGACTAAATGAACGTTTACACGTTGTACTTCCACAATGGCAAATGAAGTCCCTTAACTCCCCCTCTATGTTTTACAGCATCCCTAAGAAATGGAAACACACAGGTGAAAACTCCAGCGACTGGAGAGATGACTCATTAAAACACTCATCCATAAAGCACGAAGACCTCTGATGGATCCCCAGCACCCATGTGAAAAGCCAGGGGTGGCGCTATGCTCTTGTAATCTTAGTGCTAGGAAGCGGAAGTAGGTGGGTCCTTGGGGTACATGGCGAGCCAGCCTAGCCTACTTGGCAAGTGGTAGAGAGAACAATCTCAGTAAATAAATAAATAAATAAATAAATAAATAAATAAATAAATAAATAAAAAAGGTGGACTGTACCTGAGGAGCAATACTCAAGGGTGACCTCTAGCTCTGACATGTGTGCCCACATGTGCACACAAGTGCTCAGACAAAAATAAATAACACTCTGACCAAGCTGCTCCAGGGACATCCAGCACAATTAAGGCAAGTCCTTGCCTACTTGTAGGTGACAAATACAAGGCCAGCATGAGGTCCTTCTCCAACCCTGAACAGCACCAACAGTGGGGGAGAGAGATGGAGCCTGTATGTGGATTGTAAGTCCATACCTGCCCCAGACAGAGCCTCCTTTCCCTGGGAACTGAATGAGAGATGCTTTGCCAGGGAATAAATAATGTATTCAGATCCCAAACCAGAGCAGGGAAAACCCTCATTTTGTAACCTAACTTTGGGGCCAAAGTAAGTAGCATCGCTAGTTGCCATAGTGACATCAAAGGGGCTGTTATAAAGGGCATCCAATGGAAATATAAAAAATATGGTGAAGGAAGGTTCTTCTGCCACAAACCCACCACTGCTTGAGGGGCCACAAGAATCACTTTCTGAGGCTGATTTGTGCTTCCTTTTCCCTCATCACCAAACCCTGAGCTGGAAAGTCAGTCCCTGTTCTTTGTGGGGAAAGTTCCAGATCTCAATTGGTCCTGAAAGCACATCTTCCTACAAATGGCAACATCTGTGTTATCAATCTCCCTCCCTGCAATGGCCAAAGGCCACAGAGATGTAGAACGTCCATCCTCCAGTATGGTCTCCAGGTATTCTACACAGCTCTTCACAGTGTTTCCCTTTGGCTCTAGACAGACAGTGAGAGCCAATTCTTTCCTTGCACAGAGAAAAATGTAGGTAAAGTTGGAACAAGGGAAGACAGCTCAGCAGGTGAGAATTTCCCTTGTCGGCTCTTGGCATGAAAACAACTACCAGAAGAAGAGAAAGTGAACTACAATGCCTTCTCATAGAACACAAATTCGGGTAATTAGAAGAATAATTGCAATCAATACCTAACCACCGAAATGCAGTATTTGCATGGGTCAATACTTGCTAAAGGCTTTGCCTGAGTTGCTAACATGCACCTCCTGCTGGCCAACAGCAGACACTGGTCCTACCACTAAGACCATGAAACTCAAGTAACCCCTTGAAATTCAAGCAGTAACTACTCACTCAGGAGGCCAGAATGTAGTATATAGAGCATCAGAGCCAGTTATAGAAGAGAATCAAAACTGCTTGGTTTGAGGTGATCCAGTTGATAGTTTAAAATTGAGTAATAGAAAATTAAATTAAAAATCCATTCTTGCTGTGGGATAATGCTCTTGTACACTGTAAAGATTTGTCACTCATATTGGTTTAATAAAACACTAATTAACTAGTAGCAGGTAGGAAGTATCAGCAGGGCAAACAGACTAAGAGAATTCTGGAAAGAGGAAAGGCAGAGACATAGTCATATAGTCATCAACAGACACAGAGGCAGCAAGATGAGAATGCCCTACTGAGAAAAGGTACTATGCCATGTGGCTAAACATAGACAAGAACTACGGGTTAATTTAAGTTGTAAGAGCTAGCTAATAATAAGCCTGAGCTAACAGACCAGTTTATAATTAATACAAGCCTCTGTGTGCTTCTTTGGAACTGAACAGCTGTGAGAGGGGGCAAGAAACTTCCATCTACACATTCTCAGCTTCAAACTTAGATTTAAATCCTTATGATTTCATCCCTGTGAGGAGTGTGCCCCTACTGGCCACTAGAAAACATGCATGCTTAAGGACACTGGCTTGGGTCAACCATTCCAGAGTATGATAATGAAGCCCAGAATTCCTCAGAAGGAATCTGCACATTTACTAACTCACACTTTGGAACAAGACAATGGACACTGGCTCTTTCCTGAGGTCTCCATCCAATTTAAGATCCAGAAACCTCCTTAAGGAATGAAGGTCAGGGTAGGTGACAGCGGTGGAAGTTAACAGTAACAATAGGCACTCACAGGTGAGATCCTGGGAGAGGGGTGGTGGAAGGGAAGAAAATCAGGAAGGAGCATGAGCAGATCTGAAGTCTCAGAAGCCAATACCACCCCTGCAGAGGGGACCCAGCGCACATGTGGTGATGGGGGTGGGAGTAACGTGGTTGTTGTAAAGTGACATTAATAGCCAACCTCTCTTTTTGACTTTGGGCCACAAGTCCCTGCAGGGTCCACTTCATTTTCTGTGTCTTTACTGGAAGTTCAAAGAGCTCAAGTACTCAGAATTTCTACACTGTTAGAGGAGCTTATTTCATGGACTACTGGCGCTCTAGACCTAGGTTCCTGATTCTCTAAAGTTGATATAGAATGAAGAGACAAAACTATTGTTTTTCATCTCACCCCAAATCCATGCTCCAACATGAGTTTGTTTACTATTGCCATATCAGAATCCTGGAAAAGCAAGGCCCAGAGACCACGGAGAGACTGAACGGCATGTCTGTAGGATCGTACATCCATTTCTAACCCCAGGAGCTATGTGAGGATAGATACTTCATACTGTGTTATCTACAACCAGGCCCCTGCCTTCCATCAATGCAGTGCCAAAGGCCTGCTTTGTACGTCTCTGGATTCCTAAAGACACGCCAGTCAAACGTCAGAGAACATTTGGCCCTCAAGGTGCTTCTCTCAAAAAGAAGAAAACAACAAATACGTTGACTGAAGGGCCAAGTAGCCATTAACAATTACACAGAACACATTATGATGCTATAAGAAAACGCTCCTGGGCTAGGGATGAGTGGTAGAGAACTTGTCCAGCACCACCAAAAAAGCTTCTGTTACAGGGAAAAGTCAGGTCTGTCTGGGTGAGGGTAGATAGTTCAGAGGGCACCTGCAAAGCTGGCAGGAAGACACAAGTTTCTGCACAGCACCTATGTAAAAAGCTGGCCTTGGTGGCATGCACTTGTAACCTAGCACGGGGAAGGTGAAGATGGGTGGATCCCTGGGCCTCACTGGCTAGTGTAGTCTAACTGGAAAATCCTGTAAAAGACCCTGTCAAAAGATTTGAAAAAAAAAAAAAAAAAAAAAGATTGTTCCTGAAAACCACTACCCAGCACAGACCTCTGATTCCACAAGCATGCTTGCACACACATACACACACACACACAAACACACACACACACACACAGAACATCACCTCCATGACATTTTCCAAAACCATATCCATATGTACATACAGTGTATAGCCATGTACACAAACATATTTTTCACTTAGCTACATATATATAAATATATATGTCAATATCACATCCCCTCTCTGGACTCCAGTCTCCTTGTCACAAACATGTGACTGGCTTGGACCATCAGTGAGGTCCTTTGCTGCTCTGACAGGTTCTCCCCTCCCCCAGTCTTCATGCCCACATAAGAGAAGCTCAACAAATTCTTCCGTTAACACTGTATGGCTCAAAAACAAACTGGCCCCCACTTGCCTCCTCATTCCAATACAAAACTTTAATGCTCACTTGGCAAAGGAAAAGAGAAGGAAAATACTTTTAAAGATATGTATATAGATAATGGATATGACAAGCTACAAATAGTTTCAAGACATCATTTCTGGCTTACTTATAGTAAGAGTAGCCCCAGCCCACAGGCTAAAGATACGCTACAGGGCTCAAGTTCAAGGTCAAAAGAAAGGGTCACCCTTTTTTGATCCTGTGCGCACACGTGGAAGCATGGTCAGACTCCCTGGGATTTCCCCATCTGAAAGAGAGGCAGTTGCCAGAGCCAGGCTCCGTGACCACCCAGGATCTGAACTGCTCACAGGTGTTCAAAAATACCGAGGGATCGCATAATTAGGAGCATTAAGCAATCATCTCTGTGCACAGGCAGTTGGAGAAAGGAAAAGCAGAGTTTAGGCGACGCTTTGGGAGATAAATTCCACGGCTTTTCACTAAGTTGAAATCTTGGCTTTGGACACACATAAAAATGAGCCTGGCTGATCTTAGCTCCCAGTGGACATCTGCCAGATCACAATGGTTGACCCAGTTGGCCCGCCTTACCGCAGGGAAGACCACTGCTGGAAGAGCAGATGGCAGGACTGGACAGAGCCAGCATGGCCCCGTGCAAGGGACATCAGCAAGGAAAAGCAGGACTTGTTGGCCCCGGCTAGGACAGGACTGCGCTTTCTAGAGAATGTTACAATGTATCCTTGGAAGAAGTGTCCTCCTAGCTGGCTCCCATCAGATGCTCACATCTTTCAATCATCCGTTCTTAAAGCCTTTAAAACACAGCTCTTTATTCTCTCTCTCTCTCTCTCTCTCTCTCTCTCTCTCTCTCTCTCTCCAACTATGCAGCAACAAATCAAACTCCCATCTTCAGAGATGCAAGTGTCTGCTACGAAGAATTTTACTAGAAATCCTAGTGACACAGGAGTTCGCCTTACTGCTTCCCACAAGTCTTAAAGATGCCATGATACAAGTCTGACTCCTTGCTGAGAAACCACTACCAAGTACAACCTTCTTGGCTATGAGCAGCCCACTTTTTGCTTAAATTAAAAGTGTTGTTTATTGGCTAACAAGCTCTGCTGGCCCCGTTAAAAATGCCCGTCATTTCACAAGAGCACCGTCCAAACATTCCCCTTCCGCGCTATTTTCCTTCCTTCTGCAGAGAAACATCAGCTACCTTTAGACTATTCTGTTTAACATCTCCTGCCATTTGTGCTATTTACTGAGTACCTGATACTCTAATAAAATGTCAGCGCAAATAACCAAGTTGTCCAGGAAAAAAAAAAGTTCTCGCAACCTTCCCTGGCTTGTCAAGGTAAACATTTAGAGATGGCCTCTGTTAGTCCTGCTGACACAAACAACTTTTCTCTTTCCTCTCAAATTACCAAAGATTATCATTTTACTTTGCAATGAGCCTGATGAAATTGAAACTCTGTACATCAGAATTAAATATGTTCTATCTACTCAGAATGAACAGTGCATTATTTATCACTAATACTTAACGACAAAAAATGACCCTGATAACTCTCCCCGATTATACCGCTGATGACATCTCGCCTCGCACCATCGATTCTCTTGGTCATTAGCATAATCGCGGTGCCTCAACTATGGCTTCTGCAGAGAGTTTGGTAACGGAGCTGAAAGTAGACGTGCACACTATTTTAAAAACACGTTCTGATTCCCATCTAAGCATATCTTTATTTATATGGCTTTCTTACCATCAAGATGCCAGCCCTTTAAATTATGCAGAAATCACTTTCTCCACCGAAGAACAAGGTGCTACATCATACCCAGGATAGAGAAGTATAAAGAGCCTGGTAATTAAGCGTCGCTCTTTAACTCACTACCCTGCATATGCAACTGTTAAGTTCTAAGCCAACTCTTTAAATACAAATGAGGAAATGGCCAGGCTCTTTCAAATGAATGCTTATTTTTTCCCCTCATCCCTTAATAGAAGAGATCGGCCACCTGAAAGATTATTTTTAATCAAACTCCCTGATAAATGGTTGGGATTATTTAAGGTTATTTTCCTCTGAAAGTACATGCAAATAAGCAAATCACAGAATTGAAGTCAGGACTGAAGGCTTCACACAATTAGTCCAAATTTTAGGCTGCAAGGTGTTGGGTTCAAACGTAACGAGATTCAAATTCAGCACTGCAAATGGGTCACATAGAAAAAGAGAACCAGGGGCTGGAAAGCTGGCTCGGTGGGGACAGCACTTGTTGCTCTTGCAGAGGACCTAGATTCAATTTCTAACACCTACATGGTGATTCACAGCCATCATTCACTCTAGTTCCAAGGGATCTGATTCCCTCTTATGACCCGCTCATCTGACTTCCGCATGCACATGGTGCACATACATGCAGGAAAGACATACACAGCTAAAATAAGAAAGGAAAAGGGAAATCAGCTACCGCTGCATGTACCCATATGGATGAATTTCACTAGCTATACTAGACACTTGTTTAAAGCCAGATTGCCAAAGGTACTATAATATAAACCTTTGCACATAAACGTAAGATCTTCCTATGGGGGATGCATACTTATATATTAAACATAGAAATACATGTGGGGGCAAAGGCTGCCTGATGGGAAAAGTGCCCCTCCTCTGGAGGACTGAGGACAGATGAGACCAGCGGTCTTTATACCAAACCACTGTGTGTTTCTAAGCTGGACCAGAGACGCATGATGCTCAGCAGAAGTATTTCTTTGTTCCTTTAGTGCCTTACATATTTCATAGCCCAAACTGAAAACTACAAGCATACAGCTGTCTAATTTCCTTCGTCTGAAATTCTCATCGCTGATGGATGAAGGCATCACCATTAGATTCAACAAGTGGGCACTGGGGAGAGACCCTGAAGCCCTGTGCCCCAACACCAAATCCATTTCCAAGGCTTTCAGAAGCACTTGCTATTACCTCATGCTGAAGGAATTCTTTACCAGCAGTGCGATGCTATGGGAAAGTCATCTCCACCACAGAAAGTTTCTAATTTTAGTGAAAGTAACTGTCCTGTTTCCGAAGCAAAACAAAACAAAACCAAAACTCTGAAGTGAGACTCCTCTTTGGGGATCTGCTCAGTATTCCATCGCTAGGAACGCTGGCAGTCCTCGTATGTGACATCAGAAGGCAAGAGTGCTAGAGAAAGGGGAACTTCTGCCTATTGTGGAGGATGGGATGCTCCCATCCCCAGTGTGGAATGTTTAGAAACCGCTGGAGTTAACCCAACACAGAGAGGTGTTGCAGAAGCAGCCCCCGTCTGCAGGGAGGAACAGAATTTGCTCCTAGTGTACTTAACTCAAATGAAAGCCTCGTGCTTACTGTCGACCTGCGTCCCGCTGAGACAAAAGCCATGACTTAGAAATGACGAACATATTTAGGCAGCAGTACCCTTCTTAAACCCATAGAATACACACGAAATAGAAGCAAATCTGCACGGTGTACCGGAAGAGCCCATTCAAGAAACTGTTTTCATAGACGGGTTCTCTCCCACACCCTCTGCCATCATACATGGACACTGATAGTTTCTGAAGCTGCGGTGTCCCCTTCTTTTCAAGGCTTGACAAGCTGCTCTCCACGTAATTAAACACAGACAACTTCCTATTCAAAAATCACTAGAATACATCGCTAAAAGGGGACCGCTATTGATTCCCTAATGAAATATCAGTTAATTACTTAACCTTTCTTAATGAAATGATTAACATCCTTCCAACAAGCAAGACACATCAGTTACCATCAAGATGGGATTTCCTCAGCCAATGCAAAGTACGGCTACATGCCCCATCTCCTTCCACTTCACCTCCATCCTTCCAGTCACAATTACGGTCTTTGAAAGGGCCACTCAACTCAGTGGTGAGTACACCCTGGCGCTGAAGTTTAGCCTACTCTAAATGTTTTAAGCACATAGAGGTCTAAGCAGAAGCAAATGAACTTTGTGTCACAGAATTGTCCCAAACAGTACCAGAACCCAGTGCCAACCTAACTGCAAAATCCTGAACAGTAAGAGCTGTTATTAAAATGAGGCCACACCCAGGATTAAAATGCAAATTAGAAAAACAGTGAGAGGGATTTGGGTAACTTCCATTACAAACACAGACCCCACCTCCACCCACCCGAATGTCAGGATGACTTTCATTTAGGTAACTCTTTGATCTGAGTAGGGAGACCTTCAGCTAAAGATCTGGATATATAAACCAGCTCCTCAAGGCTTCATCTTCCTTTATCTCCTAATCTTAGAAAAGGCATTCTTGTCAGGATTTTGCTTCTTTATTTGTGTGGCATCCTTGGCTAGGCTTTTTCTATCAGTATCTGTGCATGCCCCATCACATACACAGAGAATCTCTCAGCATGCTTAGAGAACTCACACACTTGTGCCAGCAGGTTCATCCAAGGAGTAGACCGCTTAGATTTTGACATCAAAATGGAATAATAAGAGAAAAGAGGAAATTCCAGAATGCCATTTGATAGGAACTAGCAGCCATCGGTGACCACACCACCCAGCAATCACACAGGAGACCAATCACAAAGGAAAGTATCAGACACTTGGTAGAAGGTAATGATGCTCCAGAATGTTCCTAAGACTCTTGTGTGGCCTGTGTGTCACCAAGCCATGTTTCTGAGCTTGGCTCGGGAAAGAAAAGTTGCCTTCCTTTGCTAAGGTCTCCCGGTGGCCCAGCAACACAAATTCTCCCGCCGCCGCCGGGTAGCTGCAGGCACTGTGTGACCCTGAGCACCAAGGCAGCCAGCTTTCTTCTCTTCTTGTCTTCTGCAGCTGAGACTTCTGAGGATGCTCTCCTCGAGCACAAAGCCTGGCCCTGCCCCAGATGTGATAGGCCCGCTCTGTGCCAATCTTTGCGTTTGAACTACAGCTCTGTTGAGACTCAAATATTCATGTTTGGTTAAAAACAACTGACTTTTCACTCTAAATACAAACTCAAATAATAATAAAAAAAAATAACATAGGACCAGGCCTCAAAGTAATATAAATAAAAATGGCCAACATCACTCAGCAAGGGAGGTGTCACTGCCTGCCTCCAATGACAGCAACCACTGAGGACCCTGTGTCTCAGTTCTGTGGACATCAGAACTACAGAAGAAATTTTATTGTAAGTATACTGTACTTGTTGGTCACCAAAAATTTGGAGTCGAAGGTTGAGCCAACGGCTAGAGGCCAAGAATGCTTGCTACATAAGTATGAGGACCTGAGTTAAGATCCAGTACCCAGGTAAAAGCCAGGACTGGCTGGTACACCTGTAACTCTAGCTCTGTGATAGGGGAAGACACAGAGACACCCTGGAGCTTGCTGCCCAGGCAGCCTACCTGAAAAACAGCCAACTCCAGGGTCAGGAAGAAACCCTATCACAAGGAAACTAGGCAGAAAGTGATAGCCAGAGCAGACTACTTAGCCTTCTGTGTCTCGGTGCACACTGGTGCACAAGTGCACACATACACACACTAAGAGTTACAATTCAAGAATGTGTATTTTAACAACCACCCTATCCATCTGCATTCTTAAATTCATCCTCGTTCATTCATGCCTCACCCCCAACGTGGGTGTGCAGAGGACCTCACTTTGAAACATCCAGATTAGGACTTCCTCAGATCTCCCTATCTCTAACAAGAGCATCTACCTGGATCCCTGTGTTCACCTGGAGGGAAGGCAGAGCTCCAGCAAAACACCCCTCTAGATAGCCCACTCACTGACCTGAAGCAGCAAAGCAAGCCCCTGATGCTGAAGTTCTAAGCTCAGAGGCAGCCCTCCCTCACCTAACTCACAGGCAGGCGCCTGAAAACACAGAAAGGCAAAGGCTGGAATGGATGTGTGAGAGAGAAGACATCTTGGGAATTCACACTAAGTTTGATGCTGGAAATACAACCCAGAATCCTAGTCATCAAGCAAATCCTGAGATTAGCAAAAATCAGAGAACCAGATGAAATGTCACTGTACTCCTGACTTGTGGGTAATAGACAAACATGTATCCAAACAAAAAAATTCAGAAGAAAATCCCCGTTTTAAACTAAGAGAATCTACTCTAAAATATACACAGGGACCCATCAGTGACATGTTCTCATTTTCTGGTTGGCTACTACAAAAGGCACGCCCATCTTTAACATCTTCAAACTGCAGGAGGGCACGCTTTCCAATCAGCGCCCCCCCCCACCTCAGCTACTGAGTTAGCAGCACTATGAGAAAATAAACTCATCACAGAAAGATGCAAAGAAAGACTGGAGTAGTAAACAGAACCCTGGAGCACGACTGTGTGTATATTCATATTCCTTAAAAAACTATTTTATTAAAACTGTGATCTGGAAAGAAAGTGCAATTAGCTCAGGACAGGCACTGCTGAGATGCTCCGAACACACTAGACATATGTAAATATTTCACGGTATCAGTTCCATTTGAGTAGACCTGTCAGGATATTTACAGGGCTTGACAGTACTTCGGTCTTTAATTAAAATTTTGCCCAGATACTTTAATGTAATTTAAATAGATTATTAGTTGTCAGGATCTAATATAAATTTTGTTTACGATTTCGTTACTTTAAGTACTGGGATTGAGGAAACTAATTTAGCCCAACAACTGAGTGGCTTGGAAGAGCAGGATCAAGCCAACAGAAAGCCCCCAGTGCCCTATGCTCACCCCAGAGCCTTAAATTACGACAGCATCACTGTAAACTGCACCAGGTGAAATCAGCCTCCCTCAGTGCCCACACCAGGCTTTTTTAAAACAGAGGAAAAGACCCTTGCACCTGTTCAGGTGCCAGGCTTTTCCTTGCATGTTCTTCCTTCTCGTGGCTGCCTGAGAAATACTTCCTTCACGTTCAGAACCACACACTAACAACCAAAGAAGCACTTGTTGTGTTCAAGAGGAGAGCATACACTGAAAATGGGTGTCAGGGGATGGCAGAAAGCAAAGCAAGCCCCAGAGAGAAGGTTACAAGCCAGCCTTGGCTGACATACCTCACGTGAGTACAAGCGGAGAAAAGAACAGTGGCCAGCACCTTCTCATGAATGGGCGCTGCCTTCTACACAAGGTTTGAGAAATGCCTTCCCACTAACTGACAGTAATTAATAAGAATAATTTACTAAAGAAACAAAGAAGCTGTCTAATTGTCTTTCCTAACTGCCATGCACTTGACCTCCATGTACTGCCTCTCTGCAGAACACCAGGCTGGAGCCCACTGAGCAAGCACATCACGGGAGGGAGCAGAAGCAAAGCATTTCTTAAAATCAAATGCTCCTTACGTTTATTTTGAGGTTGGGGACACAAGCCAAATCTGTTTTCCCTCCATTAACCCTGTGGTCATATGCACACTGAGATAAAGAATTTCTGAGGGAGGGAAGGGTTAACTGGCCTGCGGGACGCATCCTAATTTGGCCAGGTTGGCCCCTATTTTAAGAAGTCCTCTCCTCTCACAGTCTGCTGCTGCACCAGCTTTTTGGCATCTCCAATTTTAATTCATCCAAGTGTCAGACAAGAGAAGTAATTTTCGAAATCCAGTTGAAGACGGCCCCTTGCATACCGTGTCTGGCCTGTGGCTGGCTGAGTGGCCTGCAGATGAAGGTAACAAGTCGAGGGGATGAGCATTTAAAAAACATGCAAACCTTTCTGGCTGGATTCTCTTACAAGCTCAGTGTTTGATCACCTGGTAGGATTTACTGGGGAAAAAAAATCTCTGCAAATAATAAATGTATATACAAAACCTCATGTATAGATTCACCTGTTCAGGCCTTAAGTGCCTTTCTGGGGTTTATTTTCTTTAGGTAACCAATTCCCTGCTCAGGGCTTTTATTTATATTATAGATTTTAAAACATGCTTTAAGACAATGGCCAGTATTGCTTACTTAGCAAAAACGGCCTTCACTGAAATGTACAGAGGGGTTATTATATCTAACAGGATAAGAATAGAAGGAAAAAGTATCAGGAAAAAAATGTTTTAAATAAAAATAGCACCTGTGTAAACGAAGCTAAGCTCTGGAAACCCTTTCTGAAACCTGCAGAAACAGCCCATACTTGATTCCTTGAAGTTGCAATTAAATTGTAGTAATTTAAGATTATCAAGAGAGCAAAGGGCAGCCGGAGGCCTCTGCAGAGCTCCCCTCCCTACTTAATGCTCTGCACTCAGGGGTTAAATGAGTTTCTTTAATGTAAGTGCCTTAAAGTAACCAAATCATAAACAAAATTTATACTATTTTCTGTCAGTCTGAAATCTATTGAAATTTGATTAACGTGTCCCTAAAATTATTTTTAAAAGGCAAAACTCTGGCTATCCCCTTTAAATACTCTTGCTATAGCCACTGAAATAAGATCAGACCTCTAGCACCTCAACTTGTCAGAATACACTGTGGGGTGTGTGTGTGTGTGTAAGAGAGAGAGAGAGAGAGAGAGAGAGAGAGAGAGAGAGAGAGAGAGAGAGAGAGAGAGNGAGAGAGAGAGAGAGAGAGAGAGAGAGAGAGAGAGAGAGAGAGAGAGAGAGAGAGAGAGAGAAATAGAGGTGGAAAAATAATGCACAAGATTAAGCTTGAGTTTCAAGAAAATGTGAAAACCAAATTAAAATGCATACAAAAAGAGTGGCTGCAAAGAGGAAGCTGGACTCGAAAGAGGCTGTTAAATGTGCTATCCCCTCCCTTCTATTTCATAATTCTGGTACTGGTCATGCTGTAGTAAAATATATTTGTTTGGGAAATAGCCCAGTTCTTCTGTTCATTTCAACAACTGCTACAAACACAACACCCTTCCACAGAGCCTAAGAATGCAAATGGACAAAGTCAAGGGTCTGGAGAGAAGCAAGGAAAACCTTAGTCACAGGGAAAATAAAAATGCTTAGGCCCAATATTAACTCAATTAACTTCTGCTATTGTTGGTGCAAATGATCTTACTAGAAAATATTTACAGCTTTTTAAAAACATGATATACTGCTGAAAATTGCCCAACAGCATTCATGTGTATGTTTAACCCACATTGCCTAATTGTACAATAAAGGTATACCCAATAAAAGGGCCAGACTTTGAAACATGTTGTGGACCATGGTTATGAAACTCTAGCTTATTAAAAAATACAAAAAAAAAAAAAAACCAAAGTAGTCACTATGTGACAGGCACTAGTTAATTAAAAATATAAGCCTTAAATGACAAAGATTTTTTATTCTTTGTGTGTGTTTACTTATCCTATTTCCTACTTTGTTCTACTTAATTAAAGATGACATTTAATTTGGAGATAGTTTGTAACTGGAAAAAAGTGTTACATAGTTTACACTTCAGCATTTAAATATAAACATAGTATCTTGAAGACATCTCCAGCAATGTAAACCCTTTCATTTGACACAGTAACTTTGAATAGTTGATAGTTCATTTGTTTAACTTGGATAAACCTGTGAAAATAAAATGCTAAAAGTGATTACTGTTGCGACTCTCCTTAAAAATGTAAAGTAGGTAAAATTTCCTAGACAACAAGGGAGGCCAAGTTACAAAGAACCGAAATAAAGTAGCAGCTGGTCATACTGAATGTCAATCAAAGAAGAAAAAAAAAAAAGAGGTCATGTGTAATCTAGAGAAGGCTATCCTCTTTTTAAATTCCAAGAGTGGGCTTCATCACTTGGGTTTCTTCTTTTTTTGTTTTTAACTACACAGCAGATTTAAACCCTCACATATAAAACCCTGGCTTCCCTGAGAAGGCAAAGCTTCTAAGCTGGATGTGAGAAAATGTTATCTAACTGGTGTGGGAGTCTAATGTTGGTAAAAAAGAGTTCCACGGTGAGGTTCTGGTTAGCCAGCAAGACAGAATTGAGATGACTTAATATTCTTTTTGGATACCTTTTGGGCGTGCACTCTCCTAAAAAAAGAAATGTATTACAAAATAGTAACTTGTTTAGCAATTTAGCATCCATAGGAACTCAAATACAGACCAGAGGCTGGGTATTTCCTTCCAAGTGAGGCTTCACTTGCACAATAAAGATAAGCAATTGCAATGGTCCATTTCTGCATAAGTGAACATAGAGCCTTTCTGGGTTCTCCCTTACAGCAGACCCTGACAACAGCCCAGCAGCAGCCCTGTTTGATCTCCCCTGCTTCCTTAATTTGGGTTGTCAAGGTTCAGCAGTTGGAGGCTGTTTACTTTACTTTTCAAAGAGAGAGAGAGAGAGAGAGAGAGAGAGAGAGAGAGAGAGAGAGAGAGAGACAGAAAGAGAGAAGAAGAAGAAAGGGGGGAAAGTGCGTTCTCCCCGTACAATGACTAATCCAAAATGGGGGGAGTAGAGGAGCTGCAGCCACTAGGAAGATGCTGAACCTCTTCCCCTTTGCAGTAAAATTTTAGTTGACACTTTGAATGGTAAGTGGTTGAATTTCATTTATACTTTTAATACTCTTTAATTATGAGACATCTGAAAGAACGGAGGGGGCAAACCCATTTCAATATTTTTCAAATATGAGCCCAGCTTTTTTTTTCCTTTTTCCAGACTCAAAAGAAATAGGTAATTCAAAATCAAAACCAGAATGGAATTCTTGAAAATGACCTGAAATAGAAATTAGCAAAGACTCAGTTGCCTCCATTAAGCAAGCAACCCCTAGCTAGAAATCACCTCAAATCTCACTAGCCCTTATCAAATCCTCATCACGCTAGCCCAAAAACTCATTCTCACTGTGGAAAATAAGAGAGCAAGGAAGGTAAAAATTAAGATCCTTCAAAACATTTTCAGGAACAGAAAAAAATTCCTTAGATATCCTTGGGTGATTTTCTCAGTTCAGCTATTTTGCAAGTTCTTCCAGGCTATGGCCCAAAGAAGGTGAAGTGCATAAGGGCTTCAACCGGCAGACTCGTCAACCAGAATCCGAACCGTTCCCGCAGCTTTCTGCCTTAAAGAGCAGAGACAAAATAAGAAATCTGAACTTGGAAAATACCTGGAGCCTGCCGTGAGAGCAACCCTGGGCCCTCAGCAGTGAGCTTAATAAGCTCAAATGAAATGTTCATATTAATTTCATTATTCTACTTAAAACACCCAAATGAAGGGGCTGGGGGAGGGGGAGAAAAAAAAGAAGAAAGAAGTTTCATTTTGGGTCCTCTAGTCAAGCTATAAGAAAATGAATTAAGATGAAAGCGTAGGATGAGCCTAGCCTAAATCAATACACTCTGAAATCAGTCCAGCTAGGGTATTGGACACAATGGCTTGGAAATAATTAATAGTTATAAGGGGGGAGCGAGCTGAGAAGGAGAGCAAGGGATGTCACCACATCTTACACTTCACATTCCACGTTAACTTTGATCTCCAGATTTTTGGATTTAGGGAAGAAAGTAAGAAAAAAGGAGAAAGCAGGTCCAGTATTTGCTAGCACCTACCAGCCTAATGGGCACATTCCCGGCTCCCCGCGCCTGGTCACAGCGATCTTGTTGCCCAGGCGGGCTGGTACAGAGCTCTGGCTTCCCCCCCCCCCCCCCGCCCGCGCGCCTGCCACCGCCGCCTCGACTTACCCACTGAGTCCGGGGAGGAGGCGCCGGCAGCTCCACGCTCCTCTGCGCCGCCTGCCCCTCGCCCGTTCGCCCGCTGCGCGGCCGTCCTCCTGGGGCAAACTTTCGGGGTCTGCGATCGACAAGAGACCGGGACGACCCTGAGCAAGTCTTCCTTCCGTGAAGGTTTGGGGGTGGGGGGGAGATCCAAGGGTACTAGGTGATTAGGCGGAAGGGGCCAGGACCAAAGATAGAGGTGGCTACGGGACGGAGAAGACCCCCGAGCGCAGGACTAGGGAGGAGGATGCGCCGCAGGGAATCCCGGCAGGGATCCGGAGACCCGGAGCGCGGCCTGAGCCTTAGTCTCAGCACCTTCCCGGGATCTTACAAAGTTGCAACAACAAAAAAGGAGGGGCAGGACCGGGGAAAGGGGTGGGATAGGGCTGCTATGGCAGGCGCAAGGTTTGGAGTTACAACTGTTTATTTAGTCCTTAGGCTCCCAGGGGGCGGGAGCTGCGCGGGAATGGGGGTGCTGCAGGCAGCAATTTCCAAGCAAACACGGGGGAGGGGGGCATGCGACTTTGTTTCTGGGCGAGGAGCTCCCTGGCGCCCGTGTGTGTCACCGCCAGTCTCCGGGGACTGAGGCGGAGCTCACAACAGGTGGGGAGGGGGACAAGGAATCAAAGTTTCCGAGTGCGACTGGGGGCGGGGGGGCGGGAGGCGGGGGGGGGGGGGGGGCGAGGGGAGGCGGAGGCAGCAGATGACCACGACCCTGCGGCAGCTGGCAAACTCCTTGGCTCCCGGCGCCACCGCCACCGCCTCGGTCCCCACCCGAAGCGCGCGCTGCCTCGTCTCTTCGGCTCCAGAGAGACGTCTCCGAGGGACAGGAACCGAGTGCCGAGAGCACAGGAGGAAAGCTGCGCGCAGGCGAGAAATGGAGAGCCATCGGTGGCTGGGACAGGGCCGGAGGGACGCGGTGGCACGCGCGTGTCGCAGGACAGATCCCTGAGCTTAAGAGGCGCCGGAGTCAGAAGCGAAAGTGTTTGGTGGCGGGGGGTCCAGGGTACGGGCGTCGAGAGTCCTCGAGGCGTGCCCTGTCCCCATGCCCACCCGCGATCCGGCTACGGCTGGCGCGGACGCTGTTTCTGACAAGCGGGGGCCGAACGCGCGTGGGGTGCGTGTCTGGCAGAGGGTGCGCGGGTGTGTGTGTATGAGTTTTCCAGGCTCCCAGGGGTTAGCTAGAGAGCGTCCACACCGCTGAGTTCGGACCAAAACACGCGTGGCTACAGGGATGTCGCCAAGCACCGGGCCCAGGGCGCAGGCGTCCCTGCTAAGCCCTCCACCGTTCGCCGGGCAGCCCAGGGTACAGAAGGGGCACGCCACCCTTGGATAGCAGGGGAAAAGTTTGCTCCAAGTTCAAACTTTGAGCTCCGTAAAGGATGCCGCACACCCCCGCCAACCGCGGCCGGGTCGGGGCTACTCGCACCAGGCGGCCACCAAACGCTGACGCTGGGCACTCAAAGTTGCGACAGGCGGCCTGGGCTTATTGATCGCTCTGCCCGAGCGGGTGTGAGCGAGCGCAGAGGCGCGAGGGGCCAAGGGGGAGGCGAGCTCATCCGTGCGGCCACCATCACACCCCACGGTGACTTATGCAAATGAATCCAAGGGTGCGGGCGCCTCCCGCGCTTCCTCCAGCCCGGTGCCCAGTGCGGCCCCCACCCACGCAGAGCCTGGGCCCCGACTCGGGAGCGAGTCGAGAACAAGAGGGTTGGGGGAGATGCACGTGGAGCCTGGAGGTGAAAAGTAGGAATTTTTTCTTTTTCTTTTTTTTTTTCTTTTGCTCTCTTTTTTTTGTGCTGGTTGTTGTTGTTGTTGTTTAAAGTGGCGGAAACAAGACAGGAGGCGGCTTGGGAAAAAAAAGTGGAGCAGAAATGGAAAAATACGAACTCACCCGCGGCAAATGGTCTCTCGGTGCAAACTAAGGTGTTTTCGGGGGCCTTTCCCCGCGCGCGCCCACTCCCGCCCGCGCGCGCCCCCCGCTCACACACTCACCCGCGCACACGCGCGCACACACACGCACTCGCGGGCGAGGGCCGGGCCGCGAGCACAGCGTGCAGCTGCCACACAATAAATAACAATAGATTCCTCCGCTTGGGACTCCTTCCCGAGCCGCGCCAGCGTTGCAGCCGCGAGGCGCCCCCCAACCCGCCCCTGCCCCTCGCTGGGCCCAAGCCTCTCCATGCACGCCCTCGAGGCCCCCGCGACCCCCCGAGAGCGATCTACACCTCGATGCGGCGCCCTTGGGTTGCCTGCCCCCTCCCCCCGCATCCCGGAACAAATAAATAAATAAGGCGCGGGCGAGAGGCCATCGCGTCGCGGAGGGAGATGTTGTTATTTTTTGCTGTTGTGCGTCCCTGACGTCACATCCACCTGCTGGGTAAACAACAGGGCTCGCAGAAGAAAAAAAAAATCGCAATTGCCAAGTGAGGGACATGGGAGGGGAAGAAGGGAGGAAGACAGAGCCCCGAAACCCTGGACGGGAACGCCACAACAGATCCCAGGCAAAAGGAGACTGGATGAAAAAACTGGAAAATGAGGGGCCTGAGGTAGAAGGGGTCCCCTTAGAAGAGGGGGAGAGGGACCCATTCGGACCCAGGGAAATGGAGTGAAGGAGTGTCAGCAGCTAGGGACACTGAGAGACGATTAGCCCGGTTCTGAGCTAAAAAATCCTGGAGAGAAGAGGACAGGCGGGGATGGAGTTTCCTCCAGTTAAAAGTGAAAGTGCTTCGCCTGGGTGACAGTTGGAGCGGAGGGCGTCAGGGGCGGCGTTCCAGCCCCGCGCCTGCTCTTGGGTCCTCCCTCGGTCTCTCCCCTCTCTTTCTGCACTTTGTCCAATGAAAGCAGGCGAGTTCGGAAGGTGAAAGTTCAGCTGAAGGACAAACCCCTGATTGCGAGGAAACAGAAACCCCTCCAGCCAGGGGGATTTTCCCCTGCATCACGGAATCGGGAGAGAGTGGTGAGAGCAAGAACTTACTCCCTCAGGCCTTGTCAGCCTCTGCAGGAATGTTGTCCCTGTCGCCGGGTCCACTTAGGGAGGGGGGGGCAAGTGGCTGCGGGGAGAATTGTGTTTTCGCCTCGGCTCCTCTTAGGAAAACACCCGGGGGCTAGCATGTCAATCACTTGTTTAACACAAATTACCTGCTCTCTCCAACATCAGTCACGTGAGGAAAAAGCTTTGTGCAATTCTTTGGAAAGGTGGGAAGGTGAGATTTTTTTTCTTCTTGCTGTTCTGAAGTTTGGTTGAGTTCTGTGAATTTAAATAAGTATCCAACGAGCCCAAAAGAAATGTTTTTGAAATATAAATAAAAATGCATAAGACAAAAAGCACTTTTATCAACATAAATAGGCAGGGAAGCTGATTTCTCATTTCCAGCACAGGACTTTGAAACCGGACCTTTGTGGCTTCTAGTGAACAGAAATTATTTTGGGGTTCCCCCAAAGCACTTAAGGAGCTAGGCATGATTACTGCCTTCTGCATCCCGAGGCTAACACATGTAAATAACACCTCGACTCAGTTATAATAGGCTGTCTTGGATAAAGACTTTTGACAAATATTAAATTTTCATTTGCAGAATTTAGATCGAAGCTGGAAAGAGGTGAGACTACCATTTAAATTTATATCCTACGTTTGGAAATTAAATAATTAGCAACAAAACCATTCACTGATATCGCCAGAGAGAAGCAGTGTGTACTGAGTAACGGAGCCTGCTGGAATTCATGCTGTAAAACAGTTCATGCCAAACAGACAAGACTGGCCACCCCATTAGAAACTATATATGTGAAGCATATTTTGTGTTCTGTTAAGGGTCCATGTTTTCTTTGTTAGGTCATTAGTACATGTTCTGTAATATTCCGGACCATACTTTAAAATATACATGTATAGTAAGTTCTTGTCTTCCAGACTCTCACAGGCCACTGCAGACAGTAATAACATGTAATATTTATCGAATGCTTGTGATGGCCTAGACTGTGATCTAAACTGTTTGTGACAAGTTAGTTGATAGTCTCACAAAACCGTGGACACCGCTGGAAAGTCCATATTTGGAATTCACGTGGAGTTAAACAGGAATCTGTGGGGGGAAACACTGTTCTTAATTTCTGTGATGGTCCTGCCAAATATAACTTATGTATGGTATGTAGCTGGTTGTACAATTGGAACTGCAGGGAAATAGGACATCTCTGTGCGTAGTCCATAAAGAAGAATTCCTACTGTGATCTTGTTTATCAGACGCAGCCATGGTTTGTATTGTTTTCGTAGGGCCTTTTTTTTTTTTTCCAATTACAACTGTACCAACAATGAAATCCTTAGCTTGCTGCTGATCTTGGTCTGAATTTTAACTGCCTTTAAATTCTGCCTTCACTTACAAGAAGAGGCTAAAGACAGACTGACAACACATTTTGCAGACAAAAGGATATCCTGGCTGTAAATCCCATAATATATGGCACTGTTTGGGGATATGATACCGTCTGATGTGCAGGCTTATTGGAGAACCCCACGCCCATTTGGTTAACATTAAAGAAACACTTGACTATGTCTTAACTTACTGTCCACTTTGAATACTGCCACGTTGCCTTCACAGGAAACAGGTTTCTAATTTCTTTATCAGTAATCAACTGAAAGTTTCTTTTTGTCAAATTAAAGGAAGAAGGATTTTGTGTGTGTGTGTTGATTTTTCTTTTAAATAAAGGGCATGGGGGTAGGACGCCACCTTTTGGTGATAAAACAAATAGAAATCCCTTTTTAGACCTGCTGCTGACATCACTGTAGTTTTAATTACACCAAGTCAAGGGTGCTTGTCCTCATTTCCTTATGTATTCAGTAGTGGGGGGGGGGTGCACAATTAGCTAATTAAAATTAACCAAAGTCAGTGCTTCCCTAGAGGGACCAGTATGTGTCCCTGCCCTGCCACATACTGTGAAACCAAACATGAAATTCATTCTCCAAATACTGTGTCAATGCACACATATGCACAGTTGGGAAAAAGGGAGGAGCCTGGACATTTGTCCCAAAGGAGATGCTGAATGCTCTGGGAAGTTTACAGCTAAAAAAAAAAAAAAAACCAGAATCACACAATTTAGTGTTTGTACATTCCTGAGTTTGTTATAGCTCTCGAATAATATACTTCATTCACAGGAGTGCAGCTAGGACGCCAATTGTCATCAATATTTTCATTTACTTTAACTGTTTCTTTTTTTTTTTCTGTTACATTGTGTGGGAAACCTTTATCTCTTCCCCCCTAAGTTAAATATAAGCACAGTGGAAAGAAAGTCACCGAATGCTCTTTGTAAGCGTTTCAAAAGAAAAATTAAAAAAGTGAACTTCAAAAGAAAATCCCTGACAAGAGTGTTCAGCTGTCATCACTGAAAATCCAGCCCCACCCCTTTTGACAATTTGAAGGATGGCCTAGCGACTGGAAGGGAATGTGGTTGTCAATACGCTATGCAAGCTGATGGTAGCACTCCCACAGTGGGAAAAGGCTGTGTAGTCCCAGCACCACCAACTGCAGGTGGCAAGGTCAGGCTAGGGCACGGAAGCCATTCTCCAAGGCCAAATCACTAACAGTGGTCTGGGTAGGGTTAGAAGCCAGGCACCACATCTTGTCTTTCTGTTTCACAGTCCTGCCTAACAAAGGTACAAATTGTATAGTAAGCAGATGTCCTGATCCCCCACAAAACCCCACCCTCGATATCCCTTTACAGATGGTGGAGAAACTGAGGTCACAGTGAGTCACGTTCAGGTCTAGCCTCCCTCTCGCCCTTTCTCTGAGTGTGGGTAAACAGGGAGGTGAGGCATGTGTGGCCTGTTCTCTGAAGGCTAAAACTGTTTCCTTCCAAGATGAAACTGGTTGGTGACCAGCATGTGCTTCACCGGAAGTGAACAGAGAGGAGCCACAATCTGTGCCTTGGTATCCCTGTCATTCCCTATACACCACCAGCAGGAGGGGTCTCGTTTTACCATATACAACATTACTCGGCAAAGAGAGACAAGTTCAGAGCCCAGGAAAGTGAGTCAGGGAATGTGATGAGCCCTGTTGCACGGAGTTTCCCTACAACTAACTGGATAGGCTCAGCTTTTCATCTGGTCACAGTAGTGCTGCCTCCTCTGGTGTCCCACATAGGGGATGCCAGCCAGTCTCTCTCTCTCTCTCTCTCTCTCTCTCTCTCTCTCTCTCTCTCTCTCTCTCTCTCTGTGTGTGTGTGTGTGTGTGTGTACATGCATGCAGAGGCTAGAGGTCAGTCTGTCCTTCAGAAGCAATCCACCTTGGTTTTTGAAGTGAGATCTCTCCTTGGTCTTCCTATCACCACATAGGCTAGGTTAGCTGGCCAGTGAGCCCCAGGTATCCATCTGTCTCCACCTCCCCAGTGGTGAGATTATAGCATGATACTCAGCTTGGGGGAGTGCATATATGAATCTGTGTATGTGAATGGACAGGCTCATTCTCATTCATGTGGAAGCCAGAGTTGGTTGTCTTCCTCTAACTGCCTTACTGCCTTGAAATATTCTCTCATTGAATCAGAGACCCAACTTCACCCCCAACCCTTGCCTCTGCTTCAGTTGGGGTGGCCATCTCACCAGCTCTCTAGATCCCCCTGTCTCTGCCCTCTATGCCGGGATGACAGGCATGGGCAGCTACGGGCAGCTTTTATGTGGCCATTGGAAATCCGAGTTCAGGGACTTAGTCTTGTCAAGAAAGCACTGAGTGATCTCCCCAGTCCTAGCCCTGGCTCTTTGATTTTTCACGACAGGAATTCTCTGTAAAGCCTTGGCTGGCCTGGAACTCATTCTGGAGATCAGGCTGGCCTCACACTCAGAGATCCGCCTGCCTCTGCCTCCCAAGTGGTGAAATTTAAGAAAAAAAAATACGTGTTCTGGGAATCAGACTCAGGTCTTCATGTTTGCACAGCTAACCAACTAAACTATGTCCCTAGACCCTCACAAAAGACTTGTATTCCTCACTATCTCAGAAGCACAATTCTGTAGACATACAAATATGGGCTGTAAATATATCTATGCTTCTCTAAATTAGTGCTTGTGAACAGGGGCTTGCCCATAACGGGACCAGTTAGTTGGTTTATCATGCACTGCAATGCCCAGTAAAGACTTCTGTCAAACACCTTTACTCTGAGATTCCAGCATCCTCCCTCAGCATTCACAACGCAATGTTTGTGACCTTAGAGATAGGTAACGGGGAGCGGCTCAGCCTGCAGCGTGCATCTACTACAGGCGCTAAAAGGATCAATACAGCCATACTCTGTAAAATGAGACATAACTTTCCTGTAGCTGGAGCATACTTCAGTGTGTATCAGAAGTGCAAGCCGGGCGGTGGTAGCGCATGCCTTTAATCCCAGCACTTGGGAGGCAGAGGCAGGCAGATCTCTGTGAGTTCGAGACCAGCCTGGTCTACAAGAGCTAGTCCCAGGACAGGCTCCAAAGCCACAGAAAAACCCTGTCTCGAAAAACCAAAAAAATAAAATAAAATAAAATAATAAAAAAAGGGCAGAGCACAAAGGGACAGGAGAGATGGGTCAGCAGTTGAACATTGGCTACCCTTGCAGAGGACCCTAGTTTGATTCCTAGCACCTGCTTTAGGCAATACACAACAGCCTGTAACTCCAGCTTCAGAGATCTGATGCCCTCTTCTGGCCTCCATTAGAACTGCATTCAAATGCATGAACTCTCTCCCCGTCTCTCTCTCTCTCTCTCTCTCTCTCTCTCTCTCTCTCTCACACACACACACACACACACACACACACACACACACACACAGAGAGAGAGAGAGAGAGAGAGAGAGAGAGAGAGAGAGAGAGAGAATTTAAAACAAACCAAAGGACGTTCTAAATATATCATTTTAAAAGCAGATGAGGCTGGGAAGGGGATCAGTCAGGAAACTGCCTACTGTGCAAGCATGGGGAACCGAGTTCAATCCCCAGCACCCATGAAAAAAACCAGATATGGCAACATGTACTGATTACCTCAGTGTTGGGGTGGGAGAGAATAAGAAAGCCTCTGGGATTCTGGTCAAATCAGGGAGGTCAAGGCTCAATGGAAAACTTGGCAAATAATAAATAAATACAGTTGTGATTGAAGAAGACACCCACCATCCACCTTATCCACCTTGAGTATGGCATACAAATGCGTGCATACACATACACACAAATTGCAAGGCATGGTGGCTTATATTTGTAATCTCAAACTCAGTAGGGCAAAACAGGAGGATTGTGATTTGGAAGCCAGCCTGGGCTACATCAAAAAAAAAAAACTTGCTGGTTGAAGGGAAAAGCAGAATCTCCGAAGCCCCTGCCAACCTACAGAATCAAGGGCTTCATTTTTAAACTAAGCTCCAGCTGAGCCCCGCGCGGATGCAAGCCGAGGAGGCATGACCTCTTTCATAACAACTCACGTCTCAACAGATAGTTTTGTAAGCTGTGTGTGCCCTGCCTGGTTCTCCAAACAGGCTTCTTTGGTAAAACTTGGTTGGTTTTTTGTTTTTCAAACCACTTGCGAAGTTAAGCTACTAAATCACCTATGTAAACCATGATTAATTCCTTTGACATTAATAACAGAGTGACTTCTCTCTCCTCTTACCCCAAAGAGCCTGCTAATTGTCCTCCGATTGTTTACCTTTGTATTGTTTTATGAGAGCCCAGAGAAAGATGGAAAATATCCCCCCCCCCCACCAGCCCTGAAACAAATGCCAGGCGGGCTTTGGAAAGGGTGAACACATGCATGCTATGACTACACCTTGTTAGCAGAAGGGCTTTGCTGTCTTTGTTTTGTTTTCTTTTTTATGGAAGGGATGACGCCTCCATAATTATAGGTGTTGCTGTTTAAAACTCAGAATGTTTTCCAAACCACCAAAGGGTCACGCCTCCAGCAACCCAAAAGCCATGCAGCTCTCTTTCTCTCTTCTCTAAACAGTTGATAGAGACACCTCTGAGCATGACTAGGTTTACATCAAGTATAATGAGGGGCAGAGGGACCACATCCAGGTACGGTTGCTTCCTGCATAAACATAAAGGAACCACAGGCAAGCCCCACCTCCCCGGATCCTGGTGGGTTCTTAATCTATGAAATTCTCAAAGACAGGCAGTTCACCCTCCGAACAAGACAACGGGTTACTATTGTTAAAACCCCCCAAAAATAATTAAAAGCATTGTTTTAATACTATCCTAAGGCGGTGCAATTAAGTCAGGGTGAGTAATTGTGTATCTGAATTCAAAATAAGATTTTGCATGTAGAGCAAAGTTCTGATGGTAATCTCAGAGAAGTGTCTTGGCTTATATTTCCGAGACACAAGTGCCAGCTCAGCGTTACAAAAGGCATTGTAAGAAGGCTGGAGACAGAAGGTGTTTGTGGAAAAGAAGCAGGCAGGTCTGCCCACCTTCAGGGAATGGCAAGGCTGTATGTTCCAAGTGGTAGAAGAGTTTAGGAGGGACAGGCGAGGAGCCAATATTTTTATTGGTTAGAACATCTGAACATGGAATTGTTTGTTGTTATTATTTAAGTAAGGTTTACAAAATAACTATCCAGGGAGGCTTCTTCATTATCCCCTCCCCTGGAGGTATTCCTGACCTATTACTGAAAACAAAACAAAACAACAACAACAACAACAAAAACTTTACAAACATCAAAATCTGGTTTGCCAAAGGCTGAATCCTGTGGCACTGGACTGGAATGGAAGATATTGATATGGACAGTGTTCTTAAAATCGACAATCCCAGGTTAAAGGGATACAGAAATCAGTCCAGATGTATAGGCACGGGAGAGTTGGCATGCAAACACTTTCTAGTTTTGTCTAGTTTTGTCTACTGGCACAAGTCAGAAACTACCACACCCTGATAGCAACGAGCACACCTGATAAGCAGCCCAAGCTTAGTCTCTAAATACCCTTTTCCAATGAAAGAAAACAGGTCTTCACGAAGATCGGAAGGGGTAGGGATACTTGGAGTATCTCATAGTGAGTCCTAGGGGCAGAGGAAGGAGGAGCTTTAGGGGGAGGGCACAAGATTGCATCCATCCCAAGGATGAGATGTCTTGAACAAGGAAAGAAATAGCTATAGGACTTCATCTATATGGAGAGGTGTATGACACCTCTCTAGATGACTGGAGGGCCAGCACTCTGTGTCCATGTACGGGTAACACTGACAGCCCTGACTACAGAGCTCAGTCAGGAGGCTAGTGTTTGTGAAGGAGTCGGGAGGAGGCTAATGTTTGTGAAGGAGTCGGGACTGGCAAATTTGAGTCCACAGGGCCTCAACAAAAGAGGCAAGTGCTGGTGACCGCTGTCACCCAGACAGCCCAGGGCAGGAAGTCTTTACGGAGAGGCAAGAAATCCAGATTTTTGCCTAACTGCTTTTCAGTTTTCAAATTTTAACTAAGCCAGATCAATATAAGCCACAGAGCATACTGAGCCCCATACACTCACTGTTTATGATGCCCATGTTTTGGGGAAGCAATTAACCATGTCAGTTTAGTATGACAAGCTTTGTTCCTTAAATGAATAAGGTGAAAACAGCCAAATGAAGAGAAACATATGAAGAATACATTTGGATATTCATAAGTTCCTTCCAGTCATGAATAAGTTGTTCCAAGTACCCTGATGAGGGAGGTTATCTACAGTATTGTTTTGAGATAGTCTTGCTATGTAGCCCAGCCTAACCTCAAATTCACCACCCTCCTGCCTCTGCCTAAATGCTGAGACTACAGGGATGTGCTAACACTAGGTCCTGAATCACGTCATCAGATGTACATCCTGCGTCTATGGCTACCTACCGTCTACTTTCCAATCAGTGAAGAGCCATGAAGTTGAGTCACTGCTTCCTAGAACTTGAAGATGCACAAAAAATTCAAACAAGGTCATAACATGAAGGCGTGTGTGTGTGTGTGTGTATGTGTGTGTGTGTGTGTGTGTGTGTGTGTGTGTGTGTGTGCATGAATGTGGAGGGAGGTTAGAAGACAGAGTTTCTTTCTGACTTGGAATTCCACTGAGTAACTGAGGCTGGCCGGCCAGAGAGCTCCAGTTAATTGCTTGTCTCCACCTCCCCAGTACTGGAATTTCAGGTATGGGCACATGCTAAGAGACCTGGCTTTTTTATGTGGGTTCTAGGGACTGGACTTGTGTACTAATGCTAGCAGGTAAAACATCTGACCTACTGAACTGTTTGCCCAGCCCAAGATGAAAGCCTTTAGAGAAGTATCCAGAGGAGAAGGACCATGTCTGGAAGGACAGTGCAATGAACAGCCCTTGCAGATGACATCCGCTCACTGAACACGTAGAATTTTATTACAGCAGGTCAGAGTCATATAGATTCTCTGCTCTTAAGGGCAGTGTCTGCAAGCTTGTTGTGGGGTTCTTCCTACCAGCTACAGATTTAATGCCCCAGAGTATGGCACTGCAAATCTCAGAAACTTCTCAGACGTTTGTCTTCTGCATCAGAAACCCCAGACTCCATTAAACACTTCCGGGGTAAGAGACCCAAGGACCCAATTCTTTATGCTTCCAACATTGTTCTTTCACAGTAGCCAGTATCCTTTTCTAGAACAATTCAAGAGATAAAGCCAAGCATAATTCTCCCCAGTGAGGCTGAAGTCTTTAGACCCTGGAGATGAGAGTCACCTCTCCAAGTCTACCAACTTTGCCGTATCCAAATGTTGGGAAGGGGCCATCTGGTTCTGATGAACATAAAAACAGAAGAGAAGCTTAACAAAGGGCAAGACTCAAAGGAGCGAATCAGGATGTCACAGCATCGTCAAAGTTTCCCACACGTCATGAACTCTAATAGCCTCTGTTTCCACAGACGGAACTCGAGTCTTCACAAGGTTAGCTGAAATGCCTAAGAATAAGAAACGGTACAGTCTGGGCTACTGGACAACTCCCATACCTACCAAAAATGCCAGCTCCAGTTGTGTCTAGGCAGCACATCAAGATGAATGAGTTCCTCGCCTTGGCGATGGCATCCCAAGGATGGAGCAGGACGCTGAGAGCATACCACACTTTGTGGTGTGTTCCCTAAAGGCTCAGCTAGGCTTGAATCCCAGGAATTCTGACTCTTAGTGAATTTACTTGGGAAGAGTCCTAGACTGGGATCATCAGAAATAAGTGGTGTGTGTGTGTGTGTGTGTATGTATGTATGTGTGCGTGTGTGTGTAAAAACACATGTATATGCATGTAAATACATGTTCACCTATAGACAAAGAACAACTTGGCTGTCATTCTTCATTTGCTATCTGCCTTGCTCTTTGAGACAGAGTTCCTTAGTGGTCTGGAGCTTGCCAAATTGGCTAGGCTTGCTGGCCAGAGAATCCTAGGGATCAACCTTTCTCTACCCTCAACCCCAAGACTTATAAACATGTGCCATCAAGTCCAGCTCCCCCCCCACAAAGGTTCTGGGGATTGAACTCAGGCCCTTCTGTTTGCTTGACCAACTGAGCCATCTCCTCAGCCCTATTTTCAGATCGTGCTCAGAGAAGTTAACCAGGCACAGAAAGACAAATACCCCTCACCAATTCTTCATTCAAGAATAAAATAGAGCGAGACATAGTAGCACAGACCTGTGATCCCAACACTTAAAAGGCAGAAGCAGGAAGATTAGGAATTCAAGGTCAGCCTTGGCTACATAATAAGCTTGAAGCAAGCCTGGGCTGTGTGAAACTCTATCTAGAAGAAGAAAGAGACCGAAGGAGGAGGAAGGAGAAGAGGAGGAGAAGGAGGAGGAGGAAGAAGAAGAAGAAGGAGAAGGAGAAGGAGAAGGAGAAGGAGAAGGAGAAGGAGAAGGAGAAGGAGAAGGAGAAGGAGAAGGAGAAGGAGAAGGAGAAGGAGAAGGAGAAGAAGAAGAAGAAGAAGAAGAAGAAGAAGAAGAAGAAGAAGAAGAAGAAGAAGAAAGAAGAAGAAGAAAAGGGAGAAGGAAAAGAAATGAAAAGCAGAGGGAGAGATGGGTGGTGAGCCTTAATTTCATCAGACCAGGAAACCAGCACAGAAGATTTTCCCTCCTTAGCAGGGAAATTCCCTGGGAGCTGGGCTAGCTTCCTCAGGTCTGACTTTCAGCCTTTTTCATTGCCTTGTGGAGCCAGATAAAATTTTGGTTTGGGGTCATATGCATTGTAGGGGTGCTGAGCAATATAGGTCTGGTACCTCCAGTTGGAGTAATCAAAAATGTCTCTAGACCTAGCCAAATACCCCTAAAGGTCAAAATTGCCCTATGGTAAGAACCACTGCTTTGGAGGACCCCACAGCAGACAGGCTCTCTGGCCATCAGAATTCCAGTCCTGGCCAAAGGTATTTATCTGTTCACTTCCCCTCCCAGGAAGAGCAGCGGCCAGCCTGTTTCTATCTGTAATTGAGTAACCGGGCCATTTCCTTTGCGAGCAGACTTAGCTGGGGAAGAGGCTGTTTGCAGTTTGCACAGAGCTTTGAGGTGGGCTCCGCTGTGTGGGCTACCAACCATTTCCAGTTTGGCAACCTCCTGCCAGCAGAGCTGGTCCCATCCTCAGGAAGCCGATTTTATGAGAGTCTGTGACGTAATAAACAAAGTCCAATGTGTGGTGAGCCTCAATCGACAACCCAAATACAGTACGGGAAGTGGCAACCAATGGAATCTGGTCTAGGGTATGGCCTCTTTAAAAGTCCTGATTAAAGTTCCCCTTTCCCTGAGAAGCCTGGGGCCTTCTCAGTTCCAGGGTAAAAGGCTTCAAAAGTGACTGGACAGATTTTCTGGGGCGGGGTCATCTCTTCTCACCTCCTCCCTTTACTGGTCCCGTCTCTGGGGCTGCTGAGCAACAAGCATTGCCTAACTGAAGCTGCCGTCCTAATGAGTGGTTGCGGAAAAGTTGAGGCGAAGGCTAGTCTGAAAGAGGAACTTACAAAAAGTAATTTCTTCCCAAGGCGCTGGTTGACCTTAGCATCTAAGGCTGCAATAGAAAGGATAGAAAGAACCTGAGACTTTGGAGGGGTCCTCTCCCGAGAAGCAGAAGCAGGTCACCTGCCAGGCCCCTCCCAACAGCAGGATAGATAGCACTGTCTGTCTGTCTGTCTATCTATCTATCTATCTATCTATCTATCTATCTATCTATCTATCTATCCTCAGTCACTGCTCAGCAAACAGCCAGGGCTGCTTACTTAGTGCCCGCACCACTGACAGCTACAGAACAGGAGTGAATGAAAAACAGAAACCCCTTGCCTTCCGAGGGGATTCTGTCTTGGTGAACTATGCCATTGTTTTTAATGAAGCATTTTCTGTGTAGGGTATGTCGTGTACATTTGTGGGGTGGGAAGATGCATGTACATACACGTAGAGGCCGGAAGTCAATCTTGCATGTTGTTCCTGGGGAGCTGTCCACTTGTTCACTTTTCTCTTTTTTTTTTTTTTTTTTTTTTTTTTAACAGTGCCTCTCCCTGGCCCGGAACTCAGCAAGTAGGCTAGGCTGACTGGCAAGTAAGTCACAGAGATCCTCCTGTCTCTGCCTCCCCCAGTGCTGGAATTTCAAGTACACACTACCATACCTAGCTTTTCTTTTCTTAAGCATCTCCCCAGTGCTCCCCACCCCCACTCTTTCCATAAATAAGAAACTCAAAGTGTTCATTGTTAATATAAACAGATCAGATCAGCAAACGGATACCAAATAAAACTTGTAGGGTTAACTGGAGCAAACAGATGACAATGGTGAGGCGGTCCAGAACATACCACAAAGGCATCGAAAAGGCAATTTACCAACAATGGCAGATAAAAGCCAGGCCACGGGGATCTGTGCCCTCAGCACACCTGGAAACCCTGACTCAGAAAAGAAAGTAGTAGCAAAAAAATACTTAGGGGGCAGGGCAGGTATAAAACGAGGGGGAGAGAGGCAGAAAGGTGCTGAGGGAGGAGTGGAGGTAGATGATTAGGATAAGGGTTGGGGATAGAGAGGAGGGAACGAGGGAGGGAACGAGGGAGGGAGGGAGGGAGGGAGGGGGGAGAGAGGGAGGGAGGGAGGGAGGGAGGGAGGGAGGGGGGAGGGAGGGAGGGAGGGAGGGAGGGAGGGAGGGAGGGAGGGAGGAGAGAGGGAGGGAGGGAGAGTAGCTCAGTTGCATGCTAGCTGTAACACTGCATTGAAGAGCTCCAAGTCTGGAGAGAAATGGGGGATGAAGATTATGGGGCTGGCGTACCTACAACACTCCAACTGGCACAACAAAACCATCCCTTCCTCCAGGCAACAGAAAATAACCTCTTCTGCAAGCTTGTCTCAGCACACAGAGCAGCAGAAGGCCGGAGAGGCCAATCAAATCTTCCCCGCTCTCTCTAGCAGGTGCCAGGGCAGTGGGAATCTTATACTCCAGGGGAACACACTGTGGATTTTTTCTGGGTCAGAATTCAGAAGTTCGAATTCTGGGCGAGCGATGATAATGGTCGGTATCATTTATATTGTGGTCCCCAAGGAAGATGCGGAATCGGAGCTCCAAAAGCATCGAGCCAGGCTGGCCAGCTGTTGGCCTGGTGGAGCACTAGACTGCCTCAGAGGTCACATGCTTCCCCCAAGGCTTGCCAGCCGAGAACCCGCTCGCTTGTTTGTGTCCATCTTCCTGTAAACAGTCTGGTCTCCTTCCAGGGGAACAGAGCTAATGTAAGCAGAGCAAATACACACACATGCTACCAACAGGGACCCAGCCTGGCATCTGAGAAAGCCAGATTTTTCTAGGGCAAGGAGAGGCTTACAGAGGAAGAACCTGGCTTTTCTCAGGGTTTCAGCTCCTGCTGAGGACAGAATAATACGTTTGAAAGACTCACAGGAGCCCTTTCGTTAGGGAGCAATGCTAAAATTGGCTCTTCCCGTTTTGTTATAAAAGAAAAACAGACCTTCGGAGTCTATTCTGTCTGGCATTCTTATGGTCTTCTAAAATTCACTCCCTTTCAGGACCACTCCGAGTGAGACAATAATAGAATATGTCTATGTTATGTACTAATGGCACAATGATTCTGTGCGGTCGGGACTGTGCTAGGGAGGTTGGTGTGTTCCTCTTTTTTTTAAAAAAAAAAATATTTATTTACTTATTCTGTATACAAGTGTGTTCCTCTTCTTAATTTTATATTATCATATTATTGCATTGCATATATGTGTAGGGGCGTGCATGCCAGGAACATGCATGGAGGTCTGAGGACAGCATTGGGGATGGCTCTCTCCTTCCACCATTATATGGATCTTGGAGAGTGAACTCTCATCACCAGGTTCATGCCGCAAGTGCCTTTTCCTCTTAAGGCATCTTGTGGCCTCCCCCCCTTTTGCCTAGCTGACTTCATCATCTCTAGTTTTGGCACTGTTGATCTTTGTCATCCCTTCCTGTCTCAGCTGAAATGTCACATCCTTGGAGACCTTTCCTGACTTGGCCTCCCCTTTCAGACTTAGTATCTAAGCTCCTCAGTTGTTTCCCGGTTTATTCTTCATGTATTGCCAGGCTCCTTACAGAGAAACCTGCCCCGTGTGGCCACAGACTGAGCTACTATACCTGCCTGGAACTCCTTATTGGCAGATGATCGATGAGTCAATGTTTGGAAGAATGATGAATGAACTATCCAGCGACAGGGACACTCTGCCATCAGAAGACCCTGTCTCTTCTGGTTTCTCCTTCTGACACATGAAGTAATGAGGATGACACCTGATTTAGAAATAAGAGATTCGAAGACCAGGGAGATGGCTCCGTGACTAAAGTATTTGCCACGCAAATGTGACAATCTGAGCTCCATCTGAAGAATTTAAATGAAAAGTCCACGTATCGTGGTTGGGGAGGCAGAGACAGGCAGACCCCTGAGACTCACTGACCACTCAGCCTATATAATCCAGGAGCCTCGGGCCAATGAGATGCCTTGTTGTAAAAAAGTAAGCTGGACAGCTTCTGAGGAATGGTAGCCAAGGTTGACTTCTAAATGCACCTGCATATATTTGCATCCACATGCACACACACAAACAAGAACATGCACATACACACAACAAGAAAAGAAGAAAGAAGACAATCAATTTGAAATGAAAGGTCTGTTGACAGGAGCCACAATGTTAGTGTGTCTATGCTGTGTAAGGGCTCATGGAGGCCAGCAAGAGATGAGGGCACGAAGGACCTCTGAAACCCCCTTAGGGCTCCCTGTGACTAACAGCATGCAATCATATGTGACAGCTTTGATGGCAAACCAAAGAGTAGACACACAGAAGCCAGACTTGTAGGCTCTTTCCAGTTATATTTACATGCATTCTGAGAGATGCAAAGGATTGCATAGACATTGGGGACATCAAGATCTTTTAACGATGTGAATCGGTACATAGAAGACCTATCAACATCTTATAAGATTTGGAACTTGCCACAGGAATAAAGCAAAGCAAAGGTTATATTCAGAACTGAAGTGCACAATGCAGTCAGAAAAGGATACAAGTTGTTGTACATAAACTATGCATACAATGCACATAATATATACAAACATGGTTGAAATACCACACACTATGCATGGCACATTGCTGTGGGATAACCTTTCTGTAAGCTGTGAATATATGTTGCTCTCATTGGTTGATAATAAAAGCTTCTTTGGCCTATAGCAAAGCAAAATATAGCCATGTAGGAAAGCCAAACTGAATACAGGGGAAAAGAAAGGTGGATGGGGAGATACAAGCCAGCTGCCCAAGAAACAAAATGCCAGAAGTCCCATAAAAGCCACAGCCATAATGGAACTGAGTTCATTTAAATGTAAGAGCTAGTTAGTAATAAGCCTGAACTATAGGCCAAGCATCAAGTTTCCCAGTGATTATTTAGAAGTGGCTGCAGGATGGGACAGGACAGAGAAAACCACTAATTACAGCACATTATACACATGAACATCATATGAACATCACACACAATTGAAAACACATACTATATACATATACCACACACATAAATCATATACTCCCACTGTACACTATATATGCAAATATTGTACATACCTTTTCACACACCATACACTGTATACATAATGTGGGTCAATGGTCTGTATTTTGTCAATTATATTTTAAATAAATACTGATTGGCCAGACAGGAAGTAGAGGCAGGTCAATGAGAACAGGAGAATTCTGGGAAGAGGAAAGCTTGGTCCTCAGTCGTGACCCAGCCACAGAAGAAGTAAGATGTAACTGCCTTGCTGAATAAAGTACCAAGCCACAGGGCTAACATAGACGAGAATAATGGGCTAATATAAATTATAAGAGTTAATAAGAAGCCTGAGCTAATGGGCCAATCAGTTTAGACAATGTAGACCTCTGTGTGATTTCTTTGGGGACTTAATGACTGTAGGACCAGACAGGACAGAAAACTCAGTCAACACATACACATACTATATATACATCATACACACACACTATATATATGTATATATATATTATACCTATATCTGACATAGAGATACCGTGCACACACATCATGATATACATAGCATACACACACTGTATGCATATCACATACTGCACACACCTATGATATACCACTATACACACATCAAACATATTATGCATATACTATACACACACTGTACACATATCATACACACTGTACACACATGCCACACATACCGTACATATACAGAGTTCACAAAAACCATCCACATATCCCATATGCTCTTATACATCAGCCACACACTCATACACAAGGTGTGTACACACGGGTATGTATTTATGCTCCTACTGGAATGTAGTTCATTTGATCCCATCACCTTGCAGCTACCTGCTCTTATTCCAACAATGATTCCATTCATCAGGGTACATTCAGGCCTCCCTTTTTAAGATTTCCACTGTAAAATGAAAATACTTCTGAAAAAAAAAAAACCTATATGGCTCTGTTTGATATTTGAAAACAACCAAACCAAAGTTCAGATACACCCTGGGGCAGGGTACTGAGCAGGTTACCCCAGGTATTTTCTTTAAGATAGGTTCCTGATTGTTCCCCACGCTTCAGAAAGTAGCTTTCCAGGCAGCAATAAAAAGTGAAATTGGAACAAGAGTACCTCACTGGTAGAGTCGCTTCAACAAGCATGCAGTTTCCCGGGGGGAGGACCCCTGAAGCACCGCATTCTTTGGCATCCGTGATGCACACGGTGCTCATGGAAACATTCTATACGATTGCTGACAGAATAGCCTTATATGGAGAACACAGCTTACAAGTGCCCACCCCCACTGCAACACGCTATATCTTCCTTCAGGGGCCTGGATTTCCGTTCTGGTAACTAAAACAAGACTTTAACCTGTAACCTCTGCTGTTTCTCTATCAGGAAGGAGATTGTCATGACCTAAGTCACTTGTCTGTCAGTCACAGGGCTGCATAATCATAAATTCATTTTTTTCCGATTGGAAAATAATAAATGTTCGAGACAGAAAAGCTGGAAGACAATGGGTGTACGTATTACCTAGCTGTGTATGTACAACCAGGCAGTATTTCTGCAGTGACCTCCCACATCTCTCTGTGGTATGAGTGCATGGCATGCTGCTGTGGAGAACTAACTGGGAAGGGCAAGTCCGTTCTGTCACTTGCTAGCTGCAGGACACCAGGCAAGCAGCTCTGTCTAGTCAGCAGTGAAATGGGAATGGTGCGTGTACACACTGGGAGGACACAAAAATCACAGCCCAGTGTCTGACGTGGGGTAAGAATCCAAATTAATTATATTCATGGTCTTATCACTGTACTGTGTGGAAGGCAGCTGTTATCGCCAAAAATTCGATTGAGAGCTTTTTCCTTGACAGAATGTTAAATTCCATTACAAGGACATAATTCAAACTTGGAGCTAGTAAGCTGCTAGTTGGAACTATCCATAGGTTTGTAAACAGAATAGGCTGTAGCCTGGGAGGAAGGAGTGACATCAAAGCCACTGAACAGAATTAAAAACAACAACAACAAAAAGTCTTAGAAATTTACTACCCACAGTCTCAGCATCTCAGACAGTGGGTTCGCACATAGATTTGTTTAGATGTTTAAAAACCCAATCAATGTAGGTGGGGGCACATGTGCAAACATGTCAGACTGGCAAGAGGAGGTGTTAGTGGTATCTGGTATTGCTAAGCATGTCTACATTGCTAAGGACTGCCATCCACTCAAATAATTTTCTGAACACTTAAAACAGCAATGCTGGGTCTGAGAAGCCTTGTTTTCTCCTAGGCAGCTTGTGACCCCAAGGCGTCAGGATAACTCATTTATGAAGCAGGCACCACACTGATGCTTCGTGTGAATTATTCTGGAAGCACGCTTCCCGACAGGCCTAAGGGATTAAGACCTTCACCTAAATTCCGCAACCCACAAGTGGCTGAATGCATCCCCCACCATCTCAGTTCCTACACGTCTCCCCTTGTTTCTAACTCCTCCCTGTCCTGCGGTGTTTATGGAGATAATACCGAATGGTAACAGAGATCCCACCAGACACACAAACTCCATACCAGCGTTCTTTCCCCTTTAGAACCCTGAGAGTCAATGGAGAAAAGATGAACAAACATGAAGAGTGCAACAGAAAAGGAGCAATGATTGATTCTTGATGTCTGCGACAGGGGCGGGAAAAGAGTTTGATAGCATCTGGCCACAGGTTTGCCATCCTTAGACTCCAGGAGCTTTATTAAGGCCTTGCCAAGTGCCATCCACCTATGCTCCTACGTTTCCCTCTGTTTACAGCCCCCCTTTTTGGCCAAGATCCCATTTCTTGCAAAGTTGTACACATCAAAGAGAATCAAAGATTGAAGAGTCTGCTAAAAGGATTTATTCGATCCACTGCTGTCCCTGGGCGCAGAGAAACCACTGAAGTCTCAGTTCCTCGCCTACACAGAGAGAAAACATCAAAGTTCATAAAAAAAAAAAAAATCCCAGCACACTTCCACCCAGAGTTAAAGCCAAAAAACAAACAACTCTGGGGGTTGGGCTGATTTCACAAAACAATTGGAGTGGCAAACACCAATGACTCTCGACTTGCAGGAGGCCAAAAAATAATCGACATTTAAAAAAAAATTATGCAATTTGGGCAAACTGGGATTGCTGGGGTTGGGGTGGGGGGAGAAAGAGCAGAAATCATACAAACGAAATAAAGTCACATACCAACAAACACTTAAACCACTATAGCTGAGTTACAGAACCAAAGCTCATGTTTTAGTTACAAAGATCTGAGGGATGGGGGTGGAAAGTAAACAGAAGTCCTAGGAGAAAATCATTAATAAAACACTCTGAAATACTTTCCCACAAGTAAATTTTTAAGTAAGCAGCACTCTTGTGTGTTTAAAAAAAAAAAAAAACAACAAAACAAACCCCACCAAACCCAAAAAACAACAACAAAAACAAAACAAATCTTCCACATTCCTGTCCAAATAAGACATTGCATGCTTTCAACCAAAACTCTTGACATTCCTTTGTCCTAGCATTTATTATATCTGGGAGGTACCACGTTTTAAAAAAATCCTCCAAAAAGGCCAAACAAGCTGAGCAATCAGTAGAGGGGCTGCATAGTGAATAAGGAAGGGAAAAGAACAAAGTCAAACCCACCCCAAAAGAAACTAAAAGAAAACTTGGGCCGACAACCTTGCAGTGTATAATCTCATGAACTTCCTGTTTACTAACAACACGTACACACACAAAACCACCCACAGCAAGTTTTCCAGGAAGTCGGATATGTAAATAAAACATTTTGAACTTCTTTAGTAAAATGAACATATTTTCTTCCTAAACCACCTCTCAGACTATTAAAGGAAATGGGGGCAGCTTTCATTTGAAAAGTGAGAAACAAGATCCCCGGGGTCATATTTTGACCTTCCTAGAGATCCCAAGATATACAAAGATAAAACACAGAGCATATGGTTGCTGTTTTTTTTCTTATGAAACAAGCTATTTTTTTTAATCAGTTGTCTGAGAGCAAAACAGTCTATTTATGCAACACAAAAGTAAATTAACTTTTGAAAACTTCTCAAGCAAAGTGGGTTTTGCTAATGTCACGCTTAGCGCAACTCCACCGAATCTTTCTCTTCAAGCCACCTCAGTTGTGTCTACGAGGACCAGCACATTGGGATGAAAAGAGGCAGCAATTACCCAGATGTTGTGTCTAGTCACCAGTGGCTGGAATTTCCCGTAGTTGCTCTTAGTTTCCCTGGGAGCTGGCTGAGAAGACTGTTCGAACATTTTTCTCTTCGTTTCGGGCTCCCCACGCTGTTGGGCAGCTTGCACCCAGTGTGAGAGGTTTCCCATCCCCACCCTGAGTCACTCAGTTTAGTTGGAATCTTCCTGGTAGGTAGGCCTCAAAGAATGCATTTTTTCTAACTCTGGGATTTGAGAACTCTTTTCTGTCTGTCAAAGTCCACAGTCCTGCTGTGGTCTATGGGTTGGAGCAGGAAAAAATACCCACATCTGTATCCTTTCCCTTTCTTCCAAATGCCCCTCCTACCCAAGCCCACAGAAATGCCAGCTCTTTTACATGAAGGCCACTCCTTCAAGTCCCCACATCTTGAATGGCCAAGAGGCAGAATGAGACTTGTTCCAACTCCCTTCCACTTCCCCCCATGTCTTCTTATAGTAATTCATCTCATTCTGGAATCTCTGTTTGCGCTAAAGCCACCCCGTGCTGGTCCACTGATGCCCAGGAGGTGATAGGTGTTTGATTGGGATCTCCAGCTCACCCTGCCCTCTCAGAAAAATCTCCAACAAAGAAAAGGAGCCAAAAAGCCCCATTCCGTATTCTTGGTGGCTGTTGCAACTCCTCCCCTGAAGTTGCCCAGAGGCCGATACCCTGCCTAAAACATACCCTACTTGGGCACAAATCCAGCTTATGGAAGAGATGTCATCACCCCTATAGGGTATTTAAGCTCCCTGCTTTAGTTCAGTCATGTGACTTCTTCTGCCTCTTCTGCTTCAAACACCAGGGAGTTGCTTTGTTCAAAATAAACCTGTTCTTTTACTTTTTCAATTTGGCTTGATCTGGCTTACTGTGTCGGCAGAGAAACTATTGAGGTACAGCAAGCCTATTAATAAATAGGATGGCCCAAACTCAGAAGTCACACAGCCCCAGGACTCATCCTGCTTCAGCGAATGGTGTAAATTATTCCCCTCGAACCCCAAGCTCCAATCTCTGTCCTCATCTGTGGAGAGGATGCAATGATTCTCTGGGCATCCTAGAGCTCTCTTGAGAATTTGCTCTGCTTCATGGTCTCTGCACAACACGCATTAAGAAGGGACAGGTGTGTGGGGAAAGTGACCTCAGAAACACCTACAAACAAAAACAGTAAGTGGACGGAAATCCGAAGAGCTGTGTGGTGGTTTGAAAGAAAATGGCCCCCAAAGGGAGTGGCAGTATTAGGTGGTATGGCCTTGGTATTAGGTGTGGTCTTGTTGGAGGAAGTGTGTCACTGTGGAGGTGGGCTTTGAGGTCTCATATATGCTCAAGCCATACCCAGTGAGACAGACCACTTCCTGTTGCCTGCAGATCAAGATGCAGGCCTCTCGGCTACTTCTCTGGCACCATGTCTGCCTGCACTGTGCTATGTCCCACCATGATGATAACAGACTAAACCTCTGAAAATGTAAGCCACCCCGCTACATGCTTTCTTTTATAAGAGTTGTCATGGTCGTGGTGACTCCGCACAGCAATAGAAACCTTGACTAAGAAAAGCTGTCAGCTTCAGAGTGAGCGGTACTTGCTTTTCTTCTCACTGTGACCAGCCAATCAACAGAAACAACTTAAAGGAAAAGAGGTTTCTTGTGCCTCATGGTTTCAGAGGTTTGGGGGTCTAACATGGCGAAGAAGGCACTGCAAGAGGAATAGCTCAGTCTGTGTCAACAGGAATGTAAGGCAGCTGGTGATGTAACGGTGGCCAAACAGGAAGCAGAGACCTAGAGCAGACCCAGGGGGTAGATGGAACTAGCCTTCAAAGACTACCCCATTTGTGTATTTCTGCCAATCAGGCTTCCCGTTCTTAAAGCATCTATAGCCCTTCCAAAATGGGCTACTTACTAAGGACCAAACAAATGAACCTGAGGAGACAGTTAAAGCCTCAGCAGAGTCCACAGCAGGAGGGAGAGGAGAAGAGGGAGTTCAGAAGTGCAAAGTCGCAGTTCCAAGAAGGTCTCTGCGAGGTCAGTAAAATCTTGAAGGTCGGTCACTTGTGTGCAAATGCCCGCAATAGCATTAGCGTCCCTACTACATCAGGGAACCTGAGAAGCCACCACTGGGATTACGTAATAGTGAGTGTGACAATCCAAGCCCCACAGGGAGTGGCCACGGCTGTGATGATAGTAATGACAATGACATCACTTCCAATGATAGTGGCGTTCTTGCAATGTAGCTTACTATTTTTTTCCACCACCACCACCACCCACCCACACACACATGCACACACTGCTACCACGTTCAAAGCCTACCCAGTCCACATCCTTGTCACCCCGCACTCAATTAACCTTTCCTTGCAAACAAGTACTGGGCAATAAGCTGTATTCCCTTGCCACTAAACAGTAAAGATAAGTCTTATGATCATCCCATCCCCGCCATATATTATCATTCTAGTCCGAATGAATTCAGCCCAGTGTGGAGAAGTATTCCAGGCCACTGATGTTTCCAAGGTACTTCACTTTGTACTCAGAATGTGGTACATTGTTTCTAAGGATTGTTTCTAAGAATATACAAATACCCAGTGCCCAACAACTAAGTAAATTTTATATGTGACCTCCTATAAGAGATGGCTCCGTGGATAAAAAGACTAACCTAGAGTAGATGGCTCAGCATCAGAAACAAGAGACACACTGCCTCAAACTGGAAGTTGAGGCATCGGACCCCCGACCACGCACACCATGCCATGTACAACACTGTATGCATATACGCACATGCGTGCACACACAATTATTTTTTGAGACTCAAAAGACATGTAAAGTAATAGGAAAAGGAGACTCACAAGGAAACTGGAAGCATTCAAAATCATCTCTGAGCTGCATAGATGTCGGAATTGTCAAACAAAAAACATCAAGGGTAAACCATGAGAGGGGCACACAAGGTGCTCAGTAAGAAGAGGGGCGCAAGGTCCCAGTTGGCATGAAAAAGGAAAGAAGGCTGGGCAGAGAGAGGAAGGCACAAAAGCGGGAAGGGGAATAGGGAAAAGGTAGGAGAGAAAGAACAAACACAAATTTTGTATGAAAAATTTCATAATAAAATGAACCTTTTTGTAGGCTAATAAAAGTTTAAAGAAGTTAAAAATTAAATAAAAATTAAAGGTTATTGCAACTGTGTCCCAAGGGAAAGTAGAAAATATCTTTAAATGAGTAAAAGCACAACACGTTAGGATGTGGCAGCTACAGCAGTAGCTAGGAGAGTTTTACAACATCTGCTGTATGATAGGAGGAAAGTGATTGCCAATCCGTCATCAAACTGTGCGACAACAGAAACAAGAGCGGCTAGCTCTACGACAGGCAGAAGAGAGTCCTAGGAAGTGCGTTAAATAGTGAAGACAAATAACTGGTCTTTTAGTAAACCCATGACCTGCCAGTAGAATAGAGCAAAGCTATACACGTCAGCAACCTCATGAGTGAAGAGCATAGTCCACACCAGACACCTAAGTGATCCTAAGGGCTACTATGTGCAAGACCACAGACATCAATTCAGAAAGCTAGGACAAAGGTCTGGGAGACAGCTCAGCAGGTAAGAGCACTAGTAGCTCTCACAGAGGACCCAGGTTCAGCTCCCATCACCCACACGGAGTCTCTCACCTGTCCAGAACTCCTGTCCCAAAGTGCCTGGCACGTACTTCTGAACCCTACAGGCTCCCAGTGCACATACATTCATTCAGGCAAAACACTCGTGCACAAAATAAAGAAATCTAAAAACGAAAAGTTTAAACTAGGATTAACAGGTCTGTTTTTAAAAAGCAACAAGCTATCAGGAGTCACTCAAGAAGAAATCAGTAACCTGAATAAACTTAGATTTGTTTTTTAAATAGAAATCAGAAAAGGAGAAAGAAAAACAACTTCCCTAACAAACCAAAACAAACAAACAAATGGGAAAAGAAAGAACAAAGCAAACAAAAGAAAAAAAAAAAAACCCAGCTCAGCCTCACATGATTTCACTGGCAAATTCCAACAAACACTGGAAGATGAAACAAAACCGAATCTAAACAATCTTTCCCAGAAAACAGAACAGGCGGGAGCTCTTCCCAGCTCATAAAATGAGGCCATCATTAATCCAGTGCCAAAACCGGACAAAGGCAATGCAAACATTTTCAGACTGATATCTTTCATGAATATAGCTGCAAAACTCATCAAAATAATAAGACAGCAAATTCAGCAGTATGCAGTAACAGTGTAGGACAGCCACAGAAAGCTTACTGCAGGAATGCAAAGCTACTTAATATTGGACAGCTAACCAACGTGATCATAGTATCAGACACTAAGAATGCCTCATGATCAGATACTTGATTTTAAAAAAGGTAAGCTTTAATCTTTGTCTATGACACAAAATGTTCTGTCAGTTAGGGACAGTAATAAAAGACATTGAAGTCAGAAGGAAATAGACAAAACTGCCCCATGTAGAGACGATATGAATGAATGTCCATGTGTAAAACTTGAGATGCCTCAGGGTTTGGCAACACCCTCTGAGCAATGCTAAGTGGCTCCTGTGTGCTTATTACATGAGAACTATTACTGTAATTTTTGTAAATTAGTAAAAAAATTTTTTTGAGACAGGGTCTCCCTCTTTAGCCAAGGCTGGCCCAGAACTAACTGTATAACTCAGGATGATGTCTAACTCCTGGCAAGCCTCTTGCCTCAGCCTCCCAAGTGCGGAGATTACAAGTATAAGCAGCCATTCCAAGCTAGATTTAATTTTTGAAAAATCTTCTTTATACTAGTTACCACACCAAAAAGGAGAGGATACAATTCATAGGTAAAAATCCATCAAAACAAGTCACAGAAAACTTGTGAGGGATCACACAAAGCAAATTGATGAAGAGACATACCATGTTCATGGACTCAGAATAGTTAAGCGTCCAATTCTTTAAAAGCGGACACATATATTTAACAGGGATGCCAGTCGATATCCCTAAAGGTTGTTGTTGTGTTGTGTTGTGTTGCAGTATCGAAGAATGGATATGGTCAAGTGACTCCGACAATGGTACAAGGCAATTCAACTGAGGAAGGACTGCCTGTCCATATGGATGCTGGAGGATATGGACATGTGCATATTTAAGAAAATAAGAGGATGACTTCTAACAAAACTTCATCACTTATACAAATTAATTCATAGTGAATTATATGGATAAAAAGCAAAAGATAAAGCTTTCAGAAACATTGAGAAAAAAATTGGCTTGCTGTTACATAGAGTTCTTAGTAATACTTCTTTAAAAAAATCAATAAATTGGATTTCATGAAAATTTAAAACATTTACTATGCAAAGACATAAAAAGATAAGCTACTAACTAGGAAAAAACATTTGGAAATTATTTAGCCAATAATGGACTTCAATCTAAGAAACACAAGCAACAGGAAAACTCAACTGAAAGGGAAAAAATTCAGTTACAGAATGAATGAAAAGTTTGAACAGACACTTCACAAAGAAGGTCCGTGAATAGCAGAAACAAACAAGTGATGTTCAACCTCTTTCAATCAGACAAGAGCAAATCAAGTCCACAAAGAGACACCACTACATCTGTTTGCCTGGGGCTAGGCAGGACCTGTCAATGCCAAAAGGCGGCAACAAGGATGCTCAAACATCGCAGGGAGGAATGCAAAAATATTACAGCCTCTCTGAAAAGCACTTAAATAATTTCTAATGGATTTTAAATGCTTGCTCAAACACCCAGCAATTCCCTTCATATGTATTTACTATAGATAAATAAAAAAAATCCGCATTCACATAAAAATGATTATTACCTGTTGTCTTTGCTTTATACTTTAAAGGGTTAAATTCTATATTATTTACATTTTATTTCAGTAGAAAAGAAAGAAAATATACCTCTGCCTTCAAATAGACAGAAAAGTGTAAAGCAGTTTTATCCACGAATGCCAAAAACTTTTTTTAGTTATATATTTTTATTTATTTATTTATTAAAGATTTCTGTCTCTTCCCCCCAGCCGCCTCCACTTTCCCTCCCCCTCCCCCAATCAAGTGTCAGTCCAAAGAGCAATCAGGGTTCCCTGCCCTGTGGGAAGTCCGAGGACCACCCACCTCCATCCAGGTCTAGTAAGATGAGCATCCAAACTGCCTAGGCTCCCACAAAACCAATAGGTGCAGTAGGATCAAAAACCCATTGCCACTGTTCTTGAGGTCTCAGTAGCCCTCATTGTCCGCTATGTTCAGCAAGACCGCTTTTAACCCAGGCTTTTTCAGACCCAGGCCAGCTGGCCTTGGTGAGTTCCCCATAGAACATCCCCATTGTCTCAGTGTATGGGTGTACCCCCTGTGGTTCTGAGTTCCTTGCTTGTGCTCTCTCTCCTTCTGCTCCTGATTTGGACCTTAAACATTCGAAATGTTCTTCAACAATGAACACATGACCTATGGTATAGCCATATCATGGAAACATACTCAGCCATTAAAAGAGCTAATGATACAAGCAACAGCCTTTCAGATGGATGTGAAAGGCATTATGCAGAGGGTATTATGCGGCGTAGCAAGTCTCAAGAGAGGACATAGTGCAGATTCCACTTATATGGTGATGGAGGAAGGTCATCTGTCTATCTGTTGCTTTCATTGGTTAATTAATAAAGAAACTGCTTGGCCTGATAGGGCAGAAAATTAGGTGGGGGAGTAGACAGAACAGAATGCTGGGAGGAAGAAGGCAGTGAGGCTGAAGCCATAGTTCTCCTCTCCGAGATGGATGTAGGCTAGAATCTTTCCCGGTAAGCCACCACTTCATGGTGTTACACACATTAATAGAAATAGGTTAATCAAGTGTCGATTGCCTTGGGTGGGTTGTTTGTAACCCACCCTGCAGTCAGTTACTCCAGGGTCACGGAGAGGTACTATCTGGAAGAGAATGGGCTAGGAAAGAAGGAGAAGGCTAAGCAGGGGTTCTTGTCAAAGCCTCCGTTTATTAGAGTCCTGGTTGCTGTGAGAATTAGCCAAGAAGAGCCAAGAACGGGCCAGGCAATATTTAAAAGAATACAGTTTCCGTGTAATTATTTTGGGGCATAAGCTAGCCAGGCGTGCGGGAGCCAGGCAGGAACGCAGCCCGCCGCTCATCACAACAATATGACATTGAAAGAAGACAGAATCACAGAGGCTAAGAAAATTTCCCTCCTTGCCAAGCGGTAAGATGGTGAGGGTTTAGTGTTTAGAGGTAGTAATTCCATTCTGTACCTTGATTATGGTAGTGGCTGTATAAATCCAAGGAAATATTTAAACTCAAGGGAATTGCATTTCAAAAAATTAAAATTTATACTATTTGAACTCAAAGGCAGTGTCTTTCTGTGTCTGTGACCAGACACCATGATCACTACAGTTCTTTCTCTGTTTTTGTTTTTGAAGACAGGGTTTCTTTGTGTAACTGCCCTAGCTGTTCTGGAACTTGCTTTGTGGACCAAGCTGGCCTCGAACTCACAGATCTCACAGATATCCACCTGCCTCCCTGGTGCACAGTAACTCTTATAAAGGAAAACACTTGATTGGGGTGGCTTGCTTACAGTTTCAGGGGTTCAGTCCATTATCATCACGGTGGGGAGCACGAGGGCAGATGTGGCGCTGGAGGAATGGCTGAGAGTCCTACATCTTACAGGCAACAGGAAGTCAACTGTGACACTGGTTCATATCCTGAGCACAGGAAATCTCAAAGCCTGCCCGCACGGTAACACATTTCCTCACCCAAGACCATGCCCACTCCAACAAAGCCACGCCTCTTAACAGTGCTACTCTCTATGAGATTATGGGGGGAGGGGTCAATTACATTCAAACTATCACAGACAGTAATTCATAAAACAAATCAAAACCATCACCTTTTTAAACACCTCCCTATAGCATAAAACAACCAAAAAACTCTCAGATCCTTCCCTCCCCTTGTTCTAACAGTCCACCCTTCCTCTCTTGCTCTGTATTGACTAACAGTGCAAACTGAAGCCAACTTTTGAGTCCCCAGACTTCCTGCCATCTTGATGTAGCCATCACGGCAGCTCCAGTGATGACGGAGTCAGGTGATGACTGAGTCACGTGAGATCAGTCTGTAATGAAATGATTCCGTCCTCCAGAGGCCAGTTGGGACTTCTCTGCCTTAATGGGTCATTTGTGTCATCTCCTAAGTGGCTTACCCTATCTTGGTTTCTGTTTGTCTTTTGGGTGTCTACTAGATCTGCATATATCAGTCCCCTGCTTAGACAGTGACAAATGCTGGCCAATGACCCATCATCACCTCTAGGGCAGGCTCTAGCACGTGCGTGCGCGCGCACACACACACACACACACACACACACACACACACACCTCTTCTCTCCCCCCTGGAGTCTCTTTAACTTCCCTGCTTGACTTTACTGTTTTCTTTCTTTTCATTCAAAAACATCCTTCCCATCCTTAAATACCTCAGTTAGGTTTTCCCAGACTCTAACTTTTACTTCCCAACACTCTCCCTGCTGTGCCCACAACTCTTTCTTTCCGTTCTTAGGGACAATTTAGCACATGGTGGGTCTGTTCTTTCTGCTCCATCCTGGTTTCCTAACAACTCAGCTGCTAGAGGTAAGGGGCGGGTCACATCTGTTTCCAAAGCCAGACAGGGACCTGACAGGTTCTGCAGGAGATGGTGCAGATGGCCCCGTAGAAGAAAGACTAGAAGACTCTAGTCTTCTATAACCTAGAAACATTTGCTAAACTTCTGCTTTTCACCTGCGGGTTTTCCTGTCCTGTACAGACAGTTTTGTCTTGAGGGTTGGTTTTTGAAACAAAGTCTCACTATGTATCCCAGCTGGCCTTGAACTAGAGATCTTACTACCTCCTATATGCTGGGATCGCAGGTATGTGTCGCCATGACTGTCCTTGGAGGTTTATAACACAAGAGTACTGGGGGGTCGGGGTGCCGTCGTGTTTATGGGAAGGACAGAGGCCTGCATGGAAAGGAGCTAATGATATTCAGGCAAGATGAATGCCCCAGATCTTGGCTCCTTTTAATATTTATTCTAATGCCATTTTCCCTCTTTAATAGAATATGAGAGTCATTCAGGTTTCAATAATTCAGAATATATTCCCGACTTGAAGGTGGTTTGTCAGCTAACCACATTTGCTCTTCTTCTAGAAGCACGCGGGCTTTGGGTCTTGGTTATTTCCCATTTGTGCCCCCGGCCCCATCCCTCCTCCTCCTTACCTCAAGCAGCAGCACCCTGCCATTTTACCCTCTACCTCTCTAAAGCTTTCTCTGTCTTCTCCAGAAACATTTCCGGATCTCCGCTTGAGCTACACATCTTAATTTGAAAGGTTGTTGTTTATAATGATGCTACTCAAACTTCGTGAATAACAAAGAGAGGGGGGAAAGTCCTCCTCCAAATACTAAATGAGAGACTCCACCCCTGTCCTCTATACCATCTGCTGGGGCTCGAGACTGCGACTGTGAGGAATGGCTATCTTGTGGTTCATAAAAACATAAAGGGGCTGGAAAGATCATCCAACTGGTAAAGGCTGGCTGTGCAAATAAGAGGACCTGAGTTTGATCCGCAGAACCCCCATAAAATGCTGAGCATGGTGGGACTTTCTTGTAACCCCAGGGCAGGGGAAAAGCAGACAGAAATATCCAGGGCCCCAAGCCTGTGTGCAAAAAAGTTACAGACTTTTTCTCAAAAACATGATGGACAGACAGCTCCTGAAGATGGCCTCTGGTCTACACACACACACCCCATAGTAATAAATTGTCATTTTAAATAAAGATACTATGATCGGATCTTGTTCTCTATTTAAAAATACACTGAACAGTGGCCTAAGCCCTTACAATCACAGATACCTACCAGTAAAATATTTTGAGTTGGCACAAATATATGATATGTATTTTTACTTATTTATGAATTATAGATGTATATATAAACTAATATGTATATGTACAATGCTGATGTGAGCATTATAAACCACACATTTAAAATGAGATTTTAAAGCATGAGATTAAATATAAATGATAAAAGAAGTTCTACTATTTCCTTTGACATCCCAGCAGATCATATTGTATGCTACACAGGTGTGGACACCATGTTTGGGAGACAATGTGTACAGAGAATATAGTCCTTTTCTGGAAGGCTGTGTTGGGGTTTTTTTTGGGGGGGGAGTAAGCAAACTGTAGGACTCAGCCAGGACAAGTTCAATAGAGGCCCAACCCAAGTCTCAGTAGTTTACCCTGAGGTAATATCTGGTTCCAAGAAAGATCACAAACTGAGACCACCCAGGTGCCATCCAGGAACAGACCATCCAAAGGAAATTCCTAACATTCCAACCATTGTAGATAGGATCACCTGCCCATCACTTTTCACCTAGACACCCCTAGACAAATGTCAGTCAATCAGGAGTCCTTAACCTTAGAAATCCCTCATCCCTACCTTTGCTAACTATAAAAACCCAAACTGAACCTCTAACTGGAGAGGTTCTCAGACCACTCCAATATGTTGGACACACGAGAGTCCAAGTTTGGAAATTTATGTAAGAATAAAGGCTCTTTGCTTTTACATACAGGACCCAGTCTACTAGTTGATTTGGGGAGGATGCCACGATCTGGATATAACACAAACCAGATATAATGAGGGTACCTATGGCACACACCAATCGGAGAAGGGGGGGGCAAGCCCTATCTGTATTCCATGCCTCTGTTTACCAACTCTGCCTTCCAGATGGGCGTGTCACCATCTCTCATCCTTCATTGGTCACTAGACATTGGGCATATTGGTTAAATTAGCAACGTGACACCATCTGGAATCACTTAGGAAAGACATTTAATGAGGGACAACGTATAGATAATATTGAACTATGGACATGTCTAGGGGGGTGGTTTATACTAACTAGGTTAACTGAGACGGGAAGACCCTCCTACTGTGGGGGGCACCATTCCCTAGGCGGGGAATTCTGAACTGTGTTATACATTGATTCATGGCTCTCTGTTCTTGACTACAGACGTAATTAAGTAGCTGCTTCAAATTCCTGCCCCCTTGACTTTCCCACAGTGATGAACTAGAGCCTGGCATTGTGAGCCAAATAAACCCATTCTCCCATCAGTTGCTTTGGCCAAGGTATTTCTGACAGCAGTTAGGAGACAAAACAATGGCAAAGTGAGTCCATGGAGCCTGTGGTCCTGGGAGATTCCAAATGCTGGTGTTCCCTTATCATAAATCCTGTATGTAAAGAGACCCTCTTCATTTCCTGTGTGTAAGCTCTGTGCTCCACAGGGGATCTACCCACAGGAGGAGAGGAACCGAGACCACGTGTCCTTATCATTTGCCCAAAGGCGAATAGGCATGCCTACTTGAAATCAGTGTAAACTTGGGTTCTGTTTCTGACACCAACCAAAGTAGTTCGTATAAATCACTGGGGAAGATGAGAGACTAGATGCTATTCATATACCTGCCCCCCACATGTTTGTCTTTATTAGGGATCAGGTACCCTGCTGTCCACAGTGGTCAACCATCAAAGGAAAAAGTTCTTGAGCTGAAGATGCTGATTTTATCGTGGAGGAGACAGAATGAAAAAGATGCTGCAATGAAGTCTGGACTACATCACAAGAAAAAAATGGGGGTGGGATGGGGTGAGCAATAGAAATAATTTGACCAGGACGACATGGAAAGGTCTAGAGACGAAGATATGAAAATTGCTGTGTGAAGGATGTTCTAGGCAGAGACAGCAGCAAGCACAGAGCTTTCTCACCACTGCAGCAAAGATAGCAGAGAAAAGCAACTTAAGAGGAAGGGTGGACTCTGGCTCAGTGTTTAAGAGACAGTCCATCACAGGGGCAAGCATGGCAGCAGGAACCTCACGCAGCTGGTCATATTTTTTTCTCTCAAATCAGGATGCAGAGAAAAACGAATGCTTGGTACTCAGCCTGCTTTTTCTTTTTAATCTGGCCTAGAACCCCAGGCAGTGAGATACTGCCATCTACATTTCAAATGAGCTCACTTTAGATACTCCAAACTTTCTTCCTTCCTTCCTCCCTCCCTCCCTTCCTTCCTCTGTACCTCCCTTTCTTCCTTCTATCTTTTCTTTCAAAAGATTTATTTATTTATTTATTAAGTATACAGTGTTCTGCCTGCATGTATGCCTGCAGGCCAGAAGAGGGCACCAGTTGTGAGCCACCATGTGGTTGCTGGGAACTGAGCACAGGACCTGTGGAAGAGCAGGCAAGTGCTCTTAATGGCTGAGCCATCTCTCCAGCCTGTTTTTTTTTTTTTCCAGGTCCCCAAACTCTTTCAAAAAACATTCTCAGAAGTTTGTTTTCCTAGGTGACTCAAGACCCTGTCAGTTGACAACGTCAACCACTACAAAGTTCAAAAGCTCCAATGTGGGCCTGCTGTGCTGGAGGGAGAGAGAGTGAAGACTATGTGGCCAGAGCAGAGGGAAAATGTAAGAAGAAGCAAGGAAAAGTCAACAGGGCCAGGTGGGTGGATGACCTTTGAGACTTTCCTCTCAATGAAATGTAATATCTGCAGTGTATTGAGCAGCACAGTGGCTGGGCCATCAATTTCTGTGATCGCATCATATGTATGGGAAACCCAGACAGAGCTGGGGATAGCCCTCTCCAGATATCCCCAGCAATGCCCCAGGTATGGGAAAGGATGTGGGAAGAGCCATGCTATGCCTGGAGGGAGGTGTGGCTCAGTGAGAACAACCAGGTTGTAGGTGTCAGGCTCAGCTAGAGCAGGGCTCAGCAGCACCCATCTGTCACAAACAGTTTTTGCTCCTCGCTGTTCATCCCACATGGGCAGGTAGCAGATGTTAATAGTGGAACATTAAGCATCAACCGAGCATGTGCTACACCCAAGGCTTACTCTCACTTTGTGTTCTCTGAGCCCATAGCTACCTCAGTTTAGCTTACACCAGTTCATAAAGAACACTGCTGTGGTTTAGATGTGATCTGACCTTCAAGAGTCATGTGTTGAAAGCTTGGTGTCCAGTGTGGAAATGTGAGAGGTAGTGACACCCTTGAGAAGTGACACCTGCTAGCACCGATGAAGTCATTTGATTATGACCTTAGGAAGAGATTTGAGTAGTTATTTATTTGTTTGTTTGTTTATTTATTTATCTATTTTTGGTTTTTCAATACAGGGTTTCTCTGTAGCTTTGGGGCCTGTCCTGGAACTAGCTCTTGTAGGCCATGCTGGCCTCGAATTCACAGAGTTCTGGTGCGGGAGAATTGTCTGTATTCTGTCAATCATGTTTTAAATAAATGCTGATTGGCCAGGCAGGAAGTATAGGTGGGTCAACCAGACAGGAAGTAGAGGCAATTAGAACAGGAGAATTCTGGGAAGGAGGAAGCCCATTCCTCCTGAGTCCTCCCCAGATCACCGAAGAAGCAGGATGTGATCTGCCCCACTGAAAAAAGGTACTGAGCCATGTGGCTAACATAGATAAGAATAAAGGGTTAATATAAGTTATAAGAGCTAATGCAAAGTCTGAGCTAATGGGCCAAGCAGTTTATAATTAATGCAGGCTCTGTGTGATTTTCTTTGGAGCTTACTGGCTGTGGGACCTGGTGGGAGGACAGAAAACAACCAGGCCCTCATGTTACAGAGTTCTGCCTGCCTCTGCCTCCTGAGTGCTGGGATTAAAGGTGTGCACCACCACCACCCAGCAAGATTCAGGTAGTTTTTATGGGACCCTGATGAGCTCTTGCTTAAAAAATCCAAGCCCGCCCCTCCCCAGTCTTACCATGTGAGCTCTCTCCCCTTACATGGTTTCCTGCTATTGTCAAGTCACCCACCAAAGCCAAGCCAGTGTGAGCACCATTAGCACCAATCTCTAGAACTATGAGTAAAACAAACCTCATTTCTTTATAAAGTACCAGCCTTGGGCATTTCATTACATTAGTCCGGGGAAAGGGGGAGCAGGGAGTGGGGGGGGGGATTGATACAAACCTCATATCACTTAGCTCCTTGACACTAGAAATCCATTTTCTTTGTTCAGGGAAAAGCACTCAAAATTTCTGATCTTCCAATAATTCACGGGTCACTTTGCAGTGTATTTATGTGTTAAGCACATGTCCTGAGCTCACAGGATATGGGGAAAGACAGAGACCATTACATTTATCATGGAGAAATGCAATGTTGGCTTCATCACCAGTGCCAGCACTTGTGATTGTCTGGAGATAGGGGCGTGAGAAGCTGGTGGGACTGTCAGGGTGACCTGTCCAAGGAGCAGATGACCTCAGCAGAGCATCACAAGTGTCTCCCACTGTCCTGCAACAACTAGTACAGTTCTGCTTCACAGATGGAGATGCCAGGGATGTGGATGGCCACGAGGATGCCCAGGAGCAAAGAGGGGAAGCACTGTGCTTAACATGGTTCCAATTTGGGACTCAAGTGACCATTTAGGGCCACCATGAAGAATTAATGACTACTAGAAAGCTTCACGGACTTCTAAAATCTCCAGCTCTCCTCCCTATTAAAAGGTCCTAACTCTCCAAAGCCCCAATTCTACAATTTCATATGGAATAAACATCAACTCCTTTTATTAGCTAATATGTTACTATCATCAGATACAGGAAAGATTTAAGGCATGTTTCTGAGTATGAATGCATTACTAGATGCCTTCTAGTAAAATGATACTTTTGTTTAAAGACATCACTTACATTTTAATACCATTTTACCATTATTGAGGCGAGGGCACATTCACCACATCATATTGTGTTAAGTCTGATGTGGGAGTGATTTCTTATTAATAAAAAAACTGCCAAGGCCCCTTGATAGGCCAACCCTTAGGTGGGTGGAGTAAACAGAACAGAATGCTGGGAGAAAGAAGCTGAGTCAGGGAGTCGCCATGGTTCTCCCATTCCAAACAGACGCAGGTTAAGATCTTCCCTGGTAAGCCACCTCGTGGGCTACACAGAATATTAGAAATGGGTTAGATTAATATGTAAGAGCTAGCCAATAAGAAACTGGAACTAGCCGGGCCAGACAGTGTTTAAAAGAATACAGTTTCCGTGTAATTATTTCGGGTAAAGCTAGCCGCGCGGGCGGCTGAGTGCCAGGAACGCAGCTCAACATAAGTCCATTCTCTAAACAGGGCTATCAGGTTTTCACCATCAAGTGGCAAGCATTCGTATCAGTCCTGGGCTGCCTATGGAACTCATTTTGTAGATCAGGCTGGCCTTGAACTCACAGAGATCAGACTGCCTCTGCCTACCAAGTGCTGGGATTCAAGGAATGTACCCCCATGAGTGGCTAGAGAATTTTTTTTTCTTTTTTGAACCTCAGATATACTCCAAACAGATGGACAAGGATCAAGCAGTGGGGACATTGAGTAACTGAAGTTGAAAGGGGAACTACTAAGAAAGCCAACAAGAAGCAGTGAAGCTACCTTGACACTCCACCTTTCCGAGTAGAGTCCATACTGTCCGATCATTTCAGCGCCAGAGAGTGACTAAGTTGTATCTTACAGTAGAGCTTGTAGTGGGTGCCAGTCCCACTTCACTCCCTGGTGAGGGCCATGTCCTTGTACTAAAACATTGAGCAGAAAGCACAGCCAAACCTTTACGATTTGTGACCAGATATATACTGGCACCTGTCTGTTTTCCCAGCACTGAGACGCTGAATTTGATGCCAGCCTGGGCTACTTAGGGAATCTGAGATCAGCCTCTGTGAACTCTTTCTCAGCAAAAAAAAAAAAAAAAAAAAAAAAAGTTAACAATTTTTGAAACTTTCTTTATCAGGTATGGAAAGGCAGCTCCTTGGTTATGAGCACCTGTTGCTCTTGCAGATGACCAAGGTTTAATTCCCAGCACCCACACGAGAGTTCCCAACTCTGTAACTCCAGTTCCAGGGGATCTGATGCCCTCTTCTGACCTCCATGGGCACTAAGCACACATCTGATATGCATACATTCAGACAAAGCACTCATACACATAATATAAGAACAAATAAAATAGTCTAAAAATTATTTTTCACCAGGTGATGGTGGTACACACCTCTAATCCCAGTACTCGGGGGCAAAGGCAGGTGGATTTCTGTGAGTTCAAGGCCGGCCTAATCTACAGAGTGAGTTCCAGGACTGTTACCAGAGAAACCTTGCCTCGAAAAATGAAATAATTTTTCGTTTCATAGTATTATCTGTTCGTTTTGTTTTGTTTTTAATTAACACAAACAGTATTAGGTTTCACAATGGCATTTTTAAACAAAATGTATTTTTTTTTAGAAATAGTGTATCTTTATTTTTATTATTTAGAGATTTTTTTGTTTTTCTTTTTTAATTTATTTATTTATTTATTTATCTATTTATTTATTAAAGATTTCTGTCTCTTCCCCACTGCCGCCTCCTTATTCCTTCTTTCTCATTCTCCATGAGCCTCCATGAAACCATACCCACTCCTCAAACCTTCTTTACACCTTCAAGTCTTATGAGCTCTATTTTCTTCCCTTACAGGGTCTACATTTCAGTTTCACAGTCTATATGAAAGACTGTCTGTGGAAAGATACCCTTCCATACTTCAAACATCCTTCCTTGTTTTCTTCCAATATAGCCTTGGTGTATACACCTGTGTCTATAGGGACCAAGCAGGTGGAAACAATGAGAAAACCCAACCAGTATAAGAATGGCCAAGGACATACAATACAGTCTCAGAGAACAGAGATGGGTGAGGCCAAGACCTGCTGGACAGGGCATGGCAACTTGGGGAGCAGCTGCTCATGAGCTCATAGGCAATAAACTCCAAGCCTCTCCATTTCATTAGAGGCTAATGTCACTGGGCACAGGTGACTGGACATTAGCCTTGGTGCCTCTTAATGTGTCTTTTATCCATTTGTGCAGCAAAGACCCAAATTCTAGGCTCTCCTGCCTTCCAATCAAGATAGAAATGACTTGTCCTTGTATAAAATACCCCATTTTCAAAAATACTGACCCAATTTTGCAAATGGCTGACTACTGTAAGGCAATCACAAGTTCAGTTTACCACTCCACTCTCACCCTTTAGGAGAAGAGTTGGCAAAGTACAGCTCATAGGTCAAATCCAGCCCACTGTACATTTTTATAAATAAAGATTTATTGGAACAAAGGCATTCTTTTTGAGTACTTCTGCCACTGCCATTGGGCAAAGCAGAGATGACCAGTTATGGCAGAGACACATACCTCAACTATTTTGCTATCTGATCTTTTATATGTTTACTGATCCCTTGCCTGATGATAGAGGCTCTCATGACCTTGGTTCTTTTCCAACACTGAGGAAGAAAGATTACAGAACGATTCCTTGGTCTTTTGGCATCATAGGCAAACCAGAGAGATTGTTTTGACATCACAAAATCAAAGGTCAGTTAGATAAACAACAGGTCATAGAATTGACAGTGATTTCATGGAAATCTAATTTCAAGGGTCTAAGTAACAGACACTTTTTTTTTTTAAAGACAAGTCTTAATTTCTTTATTTTTATTTACATGTAGATCTGTGTGAGGGTGTCAGATCCCTTGGAACCTGAGTTATAGACACTTGTGAGCTGCCATGCGGGTGCTGGGAACTGAACCCAGGGCCTTTGGAAAAGCAGAGCAGTCAGTGCTCTTAGCCTCTGAGCCATCTCTTCAGCCTGAACAGACACTTTTCTGCTACTCAAACTGTCAGGCCCTGGGCTACATAGTTCACTGCCTTGAGCCACCCTTTTGTCATTGTTAGTTGTGATGCTATTCAGTGAACAATGACAACAACCTTAAAGGTTTTGGAGTGACACACCTGACTCTTAAGAAAGCTCAATAACGATGGAGCAGCAGGTAACTGGGGAGGAGGCTCAGTCAGGAAAAGCGTTTGATTGAACCTGATTTCCATCCTCAGGACCCACAGAAGAAAAGTCAGGCATGGTAACACATACCCAGAATCCCATTTCTGGAGAAGCAGGGACATGAGGATCCTTGAGGCTTGCTGAACAAAAGAGTCTAGCTGAACCAGCAAGCTTTGGGTTCAGTGAGAGACCCTTCATCAAGACATAAGCAAAAGAAGTGATTGAGAAAGAAACCTAGAGGGGACTTCTGCCCTCCACATGCCTGCACTCACACGTGCGCCTAGACTCAAGTACAGACATGTGCGCATGCACACACAGGGACACACACAATGAAGGTAGTCTTTTGGAGGTAGTATAACACTGGTGTGGAAAAAAGCAGATTTATAACTTTGACAGACTGTCTCCTTCTTAGAACTCTTTTATCTATCTATCTATCTATCTATCTATCTATCTATCTATCTATCTATCATCTATCTATTTTTGGTTTGTCAAGACAGGGTTTCTTTGTGTAGCCCTGGCTGTCCTGGAACTTGTTTTGTAGACCAGGCCTCAACCTCACAGAGACCCACCTGCTTCGGCTCCCCAAGTACTAGGATAGAGGTGTGTACCACTACCAGCTGGCCATAACTCTCTTTTTAAAAGCGGGACTATGCGTATAGCTCTATCACACAGTGCTTGCCTAGCATACAGGGGCCCTGAATTCAACACCTAGCTGTCCCTATAAAAGAAAAAAGAAAAGTGAATATAGCTGTGGTGGTTTGAATAGAAAGGACTCTCATTTTCTCATGTGTTTGAGTGCTGGGCCTATGGAGAGTGGCACTGTTAGCAGGCGTGGCCATGCTGGAGGAAGTATGTCACTGTGGAGGAGGACTTTGTGGTCTCCTATGCTCAAGCTATGCCCACTGTGACTGTGACACATAGACTCCTTCTGCTGCCTGTGGATCAAACTGTAGAACTCTCAGCTCCTTTTCCAGTATCATGTGTGCCTGCACGCTGCCATGCTACTTGCCATGAAAATAATGGACTAACCCTCTGAAACTGTAAGTCAGCCCTAACTAAATGTTTTCCTTTATATGAGCTGCCACGGGCGTGTTGCCTCTTCATAGCAGTGAAACCCTACTAAGACAGAAATTGGTACTAGGGACTGGGGTATTGCTGTGATAGGTGGGACCATGCTTTTGTTGGGCAGAATTTGCACTTTGGGACTTTGAGTTAAGAAAGCATAGGAATGCTTTAAGTGGGGTTTAATGGGACATCCTTGTAGGAGCATGGAAGACAGTAGTGCCAAGGGTAATTTGAACTGTGGGGACCTGGCTCAAGAGGTTTCAGAGGAGAACAATTTTAATATGTGGCCTAGAGATTTTTTTTGTAATATTTTGGTGAAGAATGTGGCTGCTTTTTGCACTTGCTTGAGGAGTCCACTGGAGGCTAGAAGAAGAGATTTAGATTAATTCTGTAGGCAGAAGAAATATCAAAACAGCCTAGAATTGACGCTGTTATTAGTGTTAATTCTTATGAAGACCGATAATGAAAAGGAGAAAACTGAGCAAGTAAAAATACAAAATGTATAGATTGAAAAAAAAGGGGGCACCAGGAACTAGAATAGAACTAAATCATGTGTTCAAGGAAATAAACAAATTAAGAAATGGAAAAAAGGGATTGGTGACCTCAAGGCAAGATCCCACCCAGCTAAGCTTCTAACTTGTGAAGACGAATTAAGGAAAAGCTTGGAACAGGGTATAGTGGAGTACACCTTTAATTTTAGTACTTGGGAGGCAGAGGCAAGCAGATTTCTGATTTCAAGGCCAGCCAGGCTTACAGATCAAGTTCCAGGACAGCCAAATTAATACAGTGAAAGAAATCATCAAATACAGAAAGCTGGTAAAGAAGTAATTGAGTGAGGGGACCATGTTCTAGCCCCAGCAAGCCCAGAACTTGGCAGCTTTGGCCACATGGTTCTAACTTCAGAGTCAAGGATAGCAGAAAGGAGTTATAGAATCTTCCTCTACAACTAAAGAAAGCCACTGCGGCCAGGCATATGTCAGAGTTGTCCATGCATGGACGCCTAGAAAGACCACTGCTTGACGCTGATAAGATGAAGCCTGGAGTGCCTTGGAGTCTCCAAGATTCTGGAGATGCCAGAGCCATGGGATACCTGCCGAGGAGAGCTGCTAACAAGGAGTGGAACCACCCCAAGATAAGAAGTGTGTTGCAGTCGACAGAGATAAAAGGAGTTGGAGATCTGAAGAGCAGTTTGACGTCAGACATGGAGATGCAGTGTTTGGAGTCTTCCCAGCTGATTTTCAGTCTTGCTTTGGTCCAGTATTTCCTCACTATGTTCCCGTTCCTCTGTTTTAGAACGTTAACGTATATCCTGTGCCATTATACGTTGGAAGTATGTGATCTGCTTTTTCATTTTGCTTTATAGGGGATTGCAGATACGAGACTGCATGAATCTCAGAAGAGACTTTGAACTTTTAAATAGGGTTGAAACTGTTTAAAGACTATGGGAACTTTTGAAGTTGGACTGAATGCATTTCTTCATTATGTTATGGTTACAAGCCTATGGGGGCCAGGGAGTAGAGTGTAGTGGTGTGAATAAGAATGGTCCCCATAGTCTCGTGTGTTTGGATGCTGGGCCCACAGGGAACATCACTAATAGGAGGTATGATTATATTGGAGGAAATGTGTCACGGTGGTCTCCTATGCTCAAGCTACACCCAGTACAGCACACAGACTCCTGCTGCTGCTTGTGGTTCAAGATGAAAAACTCTCAGCCGCTTCTCCAGCACCATGTCTGTCTGCATGCTGCCATGCTTCTCACCATGATGCTAATGGACAAAATTTTGAAACTGTAAGCCAGCTCCAATGAAATACTTTCCTTTAGAAGAGTTGCCATGGTCATAGCGTCTCTTCACAGCAACAGAAGCCCTATGACAATAGGATTCTTGATGTTTCAAAGATAGTTTCAGGAGAGACATAAAAAAGTCTCCTCTTTAAGACGCAGTGAGGCGGTTGCATAGATGCCTCAGTGCTTAGGAGCACCTACTGTTCTTCCAAGGGATCTGTTTTTGGGGCCAGCACTCACATTGGGCAGCTTACAACCACTTGTAACTCCAGCTCCTAGGAACCCAACCCCACTTTTCTTTTGGCTTCTTTGGGCACCCACATACATGTGGCAGACACTCATAAAAACACACACCTACACACACATTAAAAAAAAAAAAATCCTAGTGACTTCCTGGGTGGGGGAAGGGAGTCTGGCATATGAGTGCGGGAAATGCTGATAATCAGGAAAAGGCAGAGTGGAGCACAAAATAAAAGGTGCTTTTGCTCTTGTTTTTGTTTTTAATAAGTGGGTACGGGGCAGAAAATGTTAAAATGATAAAGAACCAGACAAACAACCCATAGTCTGAGCACAGTACTTCCCCTTTTCTCCAAGTCCTAAGGAAATGGTGAGCAAGGAGAAACAGACAAGGGCTGACCAAGAGACCATGGTCACGGACACAGACACACTTCCTCCACAGGCACAGGTGACACGCCTCCTCCTTATTAAGCCATGGAATAAAGGGAGGGTGTCAGGACCAGGCATCTCTCCCTGAGCAGAGTTATGGGAAGGGTGTCAACCCCAGGGAAGACGTGTGTAGGCCTGGCTTTGTGGCTATGAACGATCAGCTACAGAAACACTTTTAGGGACATTGTAGACATTTGAATATGGGTGTTAGAGAATACGAGGGAATAAATATTAATTCTGTTGATTTGATAGTAATACTACAGCTACATCATTTTAGAGCTACATAATGAACTATTTAGAGTTAAGATATAATAATTACTATAATTTATTTTCGAACACTTCAGCTGAAAATAAACAAAGAATTTTTTTTAAAAAAATGGAAAGAAAAAGAGCCAGGCATGATTTACGTCAGTGATGCCAGTACTCAAGAGACTGAAGGAGGAAAATCAAGAGTTTAAGACCAGCCGGGACTACACAGTGAGACCCTGTGTCAGACAGAAGCGGGCTGGAGCAATAGCTCAGTAGTAAAGCGCTGTGCAAATGTAAGGACTGGGGTTTGGAGTCTCAGAGCCCATGTTAAAGGCAGGAAGGCATGGTGCAGCCTGGAATCTCTGCCTTCAGGGGGAAAGTAAGGGATCCCTGGGACAAACTGGCTAGCTAAACCAGCTGCAAACCAGCTAGAGCCCTGGGTTCGGCAAGACTTTGCCTCCATAAATAAAGTGCAATGTGGCCAAGAAAGACAACTCAGATCAAGTTTGGGCCTCCACATGCATGCGCACACATATGCACATGTATCCCCCAATCCACACATGAATCCACAGACATTCAAGTATGCCTACACACCATACAAATCTGACTGGGTGAAATAATCACCTCTAAGTTTAGTTAAGTTGTGTTTTTGTGATTTTCCATGATATAAAGTTTAAAGAAATCAATGAAAAACAAACTCTTTGTTTCTTTCATGAATGTGCGTTGCTCTCTGGTTCAGAGCTGAACCTAGGCTAGATTTGTCTCGTCTCTCCAGAACATTAGGTACACATTTCTCGCTGAATTCAAAGCATTTTTAACATATACCATAGGTCCTAAGGTCTCTAAGTGACATATTGAAATCTCAGATTGCAGCTGAGCAGTGGTGGCGCATGCCTTTAATCCCAGTGTTTGGGAGGCAGAGGCAGGTGCATCTCTGTGAGTCTGAGGCCAGCCTGGTCTACAGAGAGAGTTCTAGGACAGGCTCCAAAGCTACCCAGAGAAATCCCATCATGAAAAACAAAACAAAACAAAAAACAAACAAACAAAAAAATCTCAGATTGCACCAAACCTGAAATATACTTTTTCCCTGTACTTACTTATTTTTGAGACAGTTTAATTTCTCAATTAAGCACTCAAAGAGATTAATAATAAGGTAGAACAGCTATGCTAGTAGACGATAATAATAGAGATGTCACTATGCTCCTCCAAATGGGGCACAGCTTTAAACTTATGAATGGTTTGCTTCTGGAATTTTACATTTAGCATTTTGGATTGCAGTTAACTGTTAAGTAGCCGAAACCCTGTGCAGTGGCTTGGTAGTCAATGGGGAGGACAGCATGAGGGCGGACAGTTTCAGAACCACCGTATGTGCTGCCTCCTGATGCTCTATGGTATGTCTTAGGCATGAGCAAGCATGTTTCTGTATGCAGATATTTTTACACATATGCACATGTGTGTGTACAGGCTGGAGGTTAACATCTGAAGTCTTTTTATCATCTTTCTTCATCTTATTTTTGGAGATAGTCTCTCTGAAGGTCACTGATTCAGTTAGACTGGCTGGCTATCAGGCCCCTAAAATCCTCCTTCCTCTGCTAGGATTATAGGCATGTGTGGTTAATATGAGTTTTTTTTTTAATTTTTATTTTATTAATATGTATGAATGCAGTGCCTATGGAGGCCAGAAGACGACCCCTTGGAGCTTGAATTACAGAAAGTTGTGAGCCACCAGATATGGGTGCTGGGAATCAATCCCAGAACCACTGTAATAGCATCATCCCTGGGCTTGTGGCACTGGACTATATAGAAAGGCTAGCTGATTGTGATCCTGGGAGTGAGCTTTCATCCATTGTTTCTGCTGTGACTTCTGTAAATGGTGGACTATTATATATAAGATGAAATAAGTTCTCTGTCTTAGGGTTTCTATTGTTGTGAAGAGACACCATGACTACAACAACTGTCAGAAAGGAAAGCATTTAATGGAGCCTGGCTATAGTTTCAGAGGTTCAGCCCATTATCATCATGGCAGGAAGCATGGCAGCATGCAGACAGACATGGTACTAGGAAAGGAGCTGAGAGTTCTGCAACTTGATCCACAGGCAGCAGAAGGAGTCTGTGTACCACACTGGAGTAGCTTGAGCATGGGAGACCACAAAGCCCACCTCCACAGTGACGCATTTCCTCTAACATGGCCACACCTGCTAATAGTGCCACTCCTCATAGGCCCAGCATTCAAAGACATGAGTCTATGGGGGTCATTCCTATTTAAACCACTATATCCTCCATCCTCACGAAGTTGCCTTTGGCCAGAATATTTTACCACAGCAAAGAAAATAAACTAAAATTGTCTTTCTCCTTCTTTAGGACCACCAACCCTGAGTCTTTCTGACTTTCTGTGTGTCTTCACAACTCTCCCTGGCTACAGCCAGGAAGTCCGGATGAGACCAGGCTATGAGTAGAGCAGACAATAATCAAGGATAAATCCCACATGGTAAGGTTCACAGCCCAGTGTATACGCAAAGCCCCATCTGTAGGGTGTGCCCAGATATCCACGGGATCTATGGGTACCACGTCAGTATCTAGCTAGGGTATTCTTGCTCCCATCACAAACACTATTACAAATCCCACAGATGATGTCACACATAGTATGACTGCATATTAAAAAGACCTCAACAGCACAGCTCCCATTCCATCCATCAGTGTGAGTGACAGGTCAGTACATGCACAGCAGGCGTGTGCACACACATGTCCTCATTTGAGCCACTGGGTCCCCGGAGGTATATACTCCTTTCCCACTGTACAGATAAGCTTCTAGGAGGTTCTACTACCCAGTGGAGTGGAACCTGAATGAAAGACGGTGTGATCATACAGATCAAGAGAAAACTCTGGAATCTCCCAGCTCCTGTCCTGTCTCTGACTGCTCTAACCTCCCAGTCCAGTTATTTTTATTCCACCTCTTTCACATCCTGACTTTGTTCTATTTCTTATTAAAAGAAAAACATCCACTCCCTAGTAGATGTCTCCTGGAGAAAGCACTCCCCTCCCAAATATGGGAGAAAGTAACTGTTGCCCATCTGGGACATGTCATCAGCTTACACAAACTGACTGGGACAGATGTCACCTAGAAAACATTTGACTTGAAAATTGTGTGCTTTGGGCTAGAAACATCAAAAAATTTCATTTTAAACCAGGAAATGCTGGTTAAGAGAATCATGGGGAGATCCTAGTAATACAAAGTCAGGGGCCATGAACTGACCAGCTGGGTTTGCTGTCCCTGCCCTCTGTCCTGGAGGAGAGGACTTGGGGCTTTGGTGGCTGCTGTTCCATATACACGAATACGTCAGAATCAATGTGTGCTCAACTTAATCACCTCAGTGTCACCGTCAAGAGGCTCCCTTCGGGGACCGAAGCACAGCTGTACAAAGATGTCTTCTGATATACCTACAGAGATAAAACAGGACCCCGTCCCCATAAACCTAATTCTCACTATTCTGTCTTCTTTCAAAATGGCCCCCAGACAGTATGTTCCTCTAAAATCTTAGCTGTGTGTATGTGGACACGTGAAGAGGCCAGGGGTCATTTCTCAAGTGCTATCCTCTTTGCATTTGGGGACGGGCTCTCTCATTTGTGTGGGGCTTGCCAATTAGAATAGGCTGGCTGGCCAGTGAGACCCAAGGATCTCCCTGTCTCTGTCTTGAGTGTTGAGATGGCAAACACGCGTCCTTACACCCAGCTTCGTTTGTGTGTTTGGTTGTTTGAGACAGTCTTCCTTTGTGTAGCTTTGGAGCCTATCCTAGAATTCACCCTATAGATTAAGCTGGTCTTGAACTCACAGAGATCTATCTGCCTCTGCCTCCCAAGTGCTGTGACCAGGACTTGGCTCATTTTTTTTTAATGCAGGTTCTGGGGATTGAACTCAGGTCCTTGGGCTTGTACAGCACACACTTTACTGAGGTCACTCCGCAGACTGACTCTCAGTTTTTACAACTACTTGATGGGCAAGCTCTTCACAGAGAATAGGATTTAACATATGACTTGTTAAAGAAAAGATACAGAAAACATTTCCTGAATCACAACAGGGGCTGAAAGCGGAATAGGCCTCCCTCCACTGATCCACTTGAGAAGATATCTTTACTCCTTAGGCTCTCCAAGGCAACATCCCTGCCTGTTCAGGCATGATTCCTTAGACTCACAGGCAGGAAAGGGACAATGTGGAAACCCCAACCCTGCCTGGTCCTGTCGTGGTTTTTCTCCTTCCTTCCCTTTCTGATAACACACAGAGCACTCGACAGAAACAATCCATGGACATCCAGGGGAAGCAGGGGCACTTCAGCCAGTGTGCTACTTCAGAACCCCCATCCCTCGTGGACAGTAGAATGACCCAATCTCCTACTGGCCAATGAAAAGTTCCATAGCTACCTGCAGGCCCCTCCCCATGCAGCTAAACAGCCCTGAGTTTAGTATTTCTCCCTTTATGAGATAGGAATAGCGTAACCACAAGATGAGGATACTTAATGCTTCTTTTAGCCTGTCCTTCTGGAGCAGAGAGGGCTGTCCAGGGCCTTCACACAACGCCGCCTCTCTGGTCTCCAACTCAGCTCCACTCGAGACATTTTTAGGCCCTCCTCCGGAGGCTCGGGCCTAAGCAGATGTCCCTCTCGCCCCCACTCCAGAGTGGTGTGGTGTGAGAGAACACAAGACAGAAGAGAGAAGGGGGAGAAAGCTGCGGTAACCATGTGTCACCGCACAGAAAGTGTTTGTATGTGGAGGGAGAGTCACAGGAGAGAGCAGTGAGCAGGGGGTCCACTGCACTGTGGAGAACAACCAGCCGCTGCCTGCTGAGCCAGGCAGAGGTGCGTGTGTGAGGTGGTGAGAGTAAAGGGGACAGTCAATGTTGTCTGACAGAGCGGGCCAAGCTTGAGCCCCCTAAGGCCGTGTCTCACCTTTGCTCTAGTACAGGTCCTTTCCTTTTCTTTCTGTCCTTTCTTAAGACAGAGCTTCATGTGTCCCAGGCTAATCTCCAACTCACCATTTAACCATGCACTCTGGGTCTCCTTTCCTCTTCAGTGCTAAGATAACAAAAGTACACCACCATGCCTGGTTTATGCCCCAGTGGGGACTGAACCCAGGGCTTCCTGCATGCTAGGCAAGCACTCTCTCCAGCTCCATCAGCAGATATATTAGGGGGGCTATGGAGATGGCTCAGCAGGTGAAGGTTTAGCCAATCCTGACAACCTGAGGTCAATTCACAGGACCTACATGGTAGATGGAGAAAATGGAGTTTTGGAAGTTGTCCTCTGACCTCCACATGTGTGCCTTTGTGCATGTGCATGTCCACACACAACAAATAACCCAATTAAAAAAAACAGAGTACAGACCTAAACAAAGAACTCTCAACAGAAAAATCTAAAATGGCTGAAAGACACTTAAGGAAATGTTCAGCATCCTTAGTCATCAGAAAAATGCAAATCAGAACAACTCTGAGATTCCATCTTACACCTGTAAGAATGGCCAAGATCAAAAACATTGATGACAACTTATGCTGGAGATGATGTGGGGTAAAAAGAAACACTTCTCCATTGCTGGTGGGAGTGCAAGCTGGTACGGCCCCCTTTGGATGTCAGTGTGGTGATTTGTCAGAAAATTAGGAAACAACCTTCCTCAAGACCCAGCAACACCACTTTGAGGCATATATCCAAAGGATGCTCAACTGTGCCACAAGGAAATGTGCTCAGCTATGTTCATAGCAGCATTGTTTGTCATAGTCAGAACCTGGAAACAACCTAAATGCCCCTTGATGGAAGAATGGATAAGGAAAATGTGGTACATTTATACAATGGAGTACTACACAACAGAAAAAAAATAATGACATCTTGGATTTTGCAGGAAAATGGATAGAGCTAGAAAACATCACTCAGAGTGAGGTCACCCAGACCCAGAAAGACAATTATCATATGTACTTATTCATAAGTGGTTTTTAATCATAAAGCAAAGGAAATGAGCCCACAAATCACAATCCCAGAGAACCTAGACAATAATGAGGACCCTAAGAGAGACATACATAGATCTAATCTACATAGAAGTAGAAAAACACAAGATATCTTGAGTAAATTGGGAGCCTGGGGACCTTAGGAGAGGGCTGAAGGGGAGGGTAGAGGCAGGGAGGGGAACAGAGAACAATGTAGAGCTCAAAAAAAAATGTATATATCCCTGTAAAATACAATAAAAAAATTAACACAGACTTGAGCATAAGAGTAAAGAGAAAGTGATGCTCAGAAGCAAACACAAACTGAAAAGCATGGATGTGGGCTTGACAGAGAAGGCTCTGAACGTAGGACACAGCCAGTGTGGGTGTAGGCTCCTCCAGAGAACACTGCACATGAGAAACGGGGCAGCAAATGCGACTCTGACTTGGCAGCTGCCGAGCTGACTCTGCAGAGATGAGCGTGTCAACGGCTTCCTCCACCTTTCAGCTCCTACATCCAGAGGGAAGAAGTCCCACTGCTTGCAGCCCCCAGTCCACTTGGTCACCTGCCTGGTCTCTTTCTGAGGGGCGCCATGAGCAACCTCCCAACCTCCACAGACATTGTTGCTTTGTAATAGAAAGCAGACATGAGGGGCCACAGAAGATGCCTCCAGCCCTCACGCTTTGGGGACAGTTCCTCTGCTATGTACTCCCAGCTGTTCTGCCTTCTCAAAGGTGTTGTTGCTTTGGTCAGCCAGGTTCAGGTCCCTTCTTCATTGGATGACAACCTAAGGTTGTGGTGGCTTTGACTGTCTTCCCCTCAGAGGAACCAAAGCTTCTCTGGGCCAGCTGGGATCCTCCCTGAGTAGGATGGAACCCAAGCTTAATTCAGCAGAGTTCTGCACCATTTCAGCTATAGCAGTTGGCTCCAAGACGGGCTGGGGAGCCAATCATAGCCATTGAATCTAGACTGTGTGAAAGCTGGCTGACTGTTGAGAAAGACTGACTTAGGCATAGATGCTGCTGGGAGGGGAGGGGAGAATTCAGCTGGGAAAAGAAAAGCAGCTGAGGGGGTATGGAGAGGAGAGGAGAGGGCTGGGGAAAAGAATGGACAAGAAGGGAGAAGAAAGGAGAGAAGAAGAAAGGGAAGGGGGAAGAGAATGGAGAAAAAGGGGGAAAGAGATAGGGGAGGAAAAGAGGAGGGGACTGGAGGGGAGGAGAGAAGAAAAGAGAGGAGGGGACTGGAGGGGAGGAGAGAAGAAAAGAGAGGAGGGGACTGGAGGGGAGCTGAAGGAAGGGAAGGGAACGGAAGGGAAGGGAACGGAAGGGAAGAATGGTACTCATCTGGAGATGGAGAAAAAGAAAGATCCCAGCCTAGCCCTGTATCAATCCCCACCCCTCCTCTGGACTTTACTGTAACCCATTGATTATTTTGTACTGGAGCCAAATGAGGGTCAGTTCCCATTACTGACCACTGAAGCAGTTCTGATCATCATGAAAATGGAATGTACCCTCACAGCCAGCAGTCCAGACACTGAGTTCATTACTCCAGACCTCTACCCTTTGGATCCCTAGAACCGCATTTCCCTAGTTTCTTGTCACCCAGCAAGTCCAGGCTCCTTTGCCTGGCACTGACTTAAAACCCCGTGGCCAGCCTTTGCCCTGTTGCCCCTCTCTTGGATCATAAGCTTACCTGCCCTCTTCCTCAGAACTGGCCTCTTCCTGCCCTACCACTGCTTGGATGTCTTCCTATCTGCCATGGCCATTAGTGGCCTTCCATTGATGACTCAAACATCACCCTTTCTTTCGATCAAATCCTCTGTAATGCACTAACTAAACACCTTGTATACCAAAAAGCTTGAGTTACCATGGAGGCACATAGCACCCCTGCAGGCCTACTGTGGCAGGTACAGTGACACACGATTTGGTTTTCTTATCTATCTTCTTAGTTCTGAGAGATTAAGTCTAAGCCATTAATCCCGCGGGGTCCTTGTTCCATTTATTGTTACTCCCTGATGGTATTAAAAAGATACTGTTGAAAGAATGAGTACATGTATGGATATGTCACTAGTAGATGCTTGTGTTTGTATTATTGTATTATTATGCAGCCCAAGCTAACATAGAACTCAATATGTAGTCCAGGCTGGCCTCAGTTCTTAGTAATCTTCCTGTCTCAATCTCCTGACAGAGTAAGTCAGGATGCTCAGATGTGCTATCATTGAAAAACAGAATCGGTGACTACTTGGTTGTGATTGACATGCATGCCATCCCAGACCCCGAGAGAGTGAGGTGGGAGGATTGTGAGTTTGAGGTCAGCATGAGCCTCAAAGAAAATAAATCAAAATTCTATGACCGAGTTCCCAATTGGGAACTCATGACATACAGGCACCGTGACCTGACACAAAGCCATCTTTCTCCTCTGTCTAAGATACAGCGGGATACCAGTGTGGACACAGCTTATGACCACGACCTTTAAAGATGCTCTATCTGGCTTCAGATCCCGATCTGCTGATGCTGTGTAGACCTGTCCTCCTTTCCAAACCTTCTGTCTCTGTGTCCTCATCAGAGAACTGGGTTTGACAAATCACATCTCATAGGGTGCTCAGGAGGTGTAAACATCACAACATGTTCCAACATATGTCATGCCCTGACATGCAACATGGTTCAAATAGCAACAGCAGAAGAAACCCGTCAGAGCCCCCACATCCCAGCAAAGTATGCCCCTGCCTCTCCTCAGAGGCCTAGACCTAGGGAACTAATGACAAGATCTGCTTCTTTGTTCTCATCACTTTGTAGAGCCTGAAATGACAGAGTCTCTTGTCACACATGGCTCCCTCGTTGTGCTCTGAAAGTTGATGTTTAAATTTTTCCATTCTTCCTCTCTACTTTCCTTCCTGGAGTAGCTCATCTGAGCAAGCAGATGAGAGACACGCAGGCCACGTACTGTTGTTGCTGCTATGTTGGTATACACAATGGAAGCAAATGCACAGAGGTCAGAGAACGACTTTGAGGGGTCGGTTCTGTGCTTCCACCTTCATGTGGGTTCCACAGATCAAACTCAGGTTAGCAGGCTCGTGCAGAAAGTGCCTGATGTACACTGAGCCATCTCCAAGGCTCCAGATCTTGCTTTTTCTTTCCCACTTGCCAACTGGGATAATTTAAAAATGCATCCACCTCTACTGGAGAGAGTTCAAGGGCACAGTATTTGTGATAAGGTTTTCCCTGGGGCCAATGTGATAACCCAAGATGCCTGCCTTTCCTTCACTTGCTGTCAGTCAATGCATAAACACTATCAAATGTCCCCAAAGCACAGGGACCATGCTAGGCCGGGCGTAAGCAGTGATCCCAGAGCCCAAGTTTCTGTCCTCACCCTCTTCTGATTGGCTACAGCTTCAAATCAAATGGAAGATGAACATGAGAACTTACATATCACTCTTGCTGATCTCCTCCATTGTTAAGATGACACCATGAAGAAAGAAAGAAAGAAAATCAACATCCCTGATCCAAGCAGAAGCTCTTAATTACCTGCCCCAGTCTCAGGGAGGTAAATATGTTCACTGCTTTTTTAATTATATTGGCCTTATTGTTTCATAAGAAAATAAAAAACAGACTCAACAGGAGACGGCAAAGAGCGGAGGAAGCCAAACATAACTTGTGCACCTTATTAAAAACAATTAGGGATTGTTTGATGGGGCGGACTCGGCTCCAGATGGCCAGCCTCCATACAGCCACTGCTCAGGGTGCTTCTCACCTTCCCCCAGCCTCTTCCTGAGGCTTGCATCATCGCTGTTCTTAAAATACAAGGACGGGATTGTAAAGGATGCTGTTCCCACGTCTGTAGCTTTGCTCTTCTTGGGGCAAACCAATCTCAGCACTAGCATTTACTGGCACCAGGTCCTCGGGTCCTCTTTGCCAACACCTTGGTCCCAGCAAGCAAGTTGCTAAGATTAAAGCTCAGAGACCCATCATCTTCACTGTCTTAGGATGGCTATGCAGAAGGAGCATCTCTGCCTGAGTGGGCTTTGTGGGGAAAGCCCTGATTTGCTTGCTATTTCACCTGTATGGGACTCTGGGGGAGGAAGAAAAACATGGCAGGGATGTTGTACTGGCTGCCTCGCCTAGACTCCCTTCCTCCCTCTCATCCCACCTCCTTCACGGTGTGCCAACAGTACCTATAACGATGGCTCCCACACGCATGTTGCACATGGTTCTGCCACTGGGCCTTTGCTCATGCCGAACATTTGGTCTGGATGTTCCCACTTGATCCGAATGGCTCCGCTGATCACCGTTCACCATATAACTGTCAGCTGTGGCATGTTGTCCCTTGATAACATCTCATCTAATGTCTGCCCCTGGGCTGTGTGTGCACAGCTTCCTGGGGGAGAACTCTGTTCAAGGTTGTTTGCCCTAAGACAGCATGGACTTCCTAAGGACCATTGCCCATGTGTCTCCATCGTTCTAGTACTGGCCACAACGCAGGTACTCAAAACCTTGGTGTCTAACAGAAACACGGAGAGGCTTTCTAAAAACATACCTGCTGGCTGTGGTGGGGCCCATTCCGTAGAGGGTGCAAAGCTACCATAACTGTCACTCAGTCATAAGTGCTAAAATGATGAGTCCATACTGCGAAGTGACAGTGCTTTCCTGAGTACCGAGTAAGCAGCTCGCCACCACATTGGGACCCTGCAAGATCTGGCTGTGTGAAATCCGGGAGGCATTTGTTTTCCTAGACCACTTGACCTAGAAGTAGAATGGTGAAGCCTACACTTCTGTCCAGAGAGGACTTGGAGATAACCTTGGTGCAGCCACCTACCAATTCTTGCACAGTGTTCAAGGACACATCCAAGCAGAAAGATGTAGATCAGTGTCCAAGACACAAGAATCAGAGGACTGAGGAAAGACTCAAGGTGGTGTTGGTGGCAGTGGTGTGAGGCCTTGAGTGGCCTTTTCTTACCCAGTCCCTCTGAAAGTCACCATCTCTGGGAACAGGCTCAGCTGTGATCCTACCAGATCAAGGGGCCTCTTCAAGGGATTACTTTTTGAAATGAGAAGTTTCTACACAGTCACAGAAGGAGCACACAGTGGGATTCCCCAGGCAGAGATTAGAGAGCTGTGTCTACAAGCCAAGGTGACCTAAGGATTGCTAGGAGAAATGCAAGATGGAGTCACCTTAGAACTCCCAGAAAAAAAACAGCCCTGCCAATGACTAGGGTTTGAACGTCATGGGTCCACAACTGTGGGAGAATACATTCTGTTGTCTTAAGCTACCCAGTTTGGGGCAAGCATACAGCAACCCCAGGAAGCTGACACAATGACTTAGAAATTCCTTATCTATCATCTCTATAACCACTCAGGTGTGCATACATCAATCATCCACCCATCCCTTCATCCACCCATCCATCCATCCACCCATCCACCCATCCATCCATCCATCCATCCATCCATCCATCCATCCATCATTCTTACATCCATCCATTCCTAGTGCTTCACTCATTTATCCATTAAGATTGGGGCTCCTGTTAAAATGGTACTCAAGAAACAGAGAAGCAGTGGTGTGATGGTGTGACCCTTTAAATCCCAACGCTCAGGAGGTAGACAGGAGGATCTCCGATTTCAAGGTCAGATAGTCTATAGTGCTAGTTTCCGGTCAGCCAAAGTTGCTAAGAGGAACTGTGTCTCAAAAAAAACCCAAACTAACCAACCAAACAAAAAACAAAGAAAGAAAGGAAAGAGGGTGGTGGGGGGCAACATGGTCTCTGGGAAGGAGAGGAGGTGGCTAGGAGCAAGGGGAGAGACCGAGGGAAGTCTGTCTTTTTTTTGCACACTATTTTGTATTGTTTAACTTGTATGCATATTCACTTGCTATGTACTAGAAAACTGACAGCTGGGGGCTGGGGAGATGGCTCAGCCTATGAAGTGCTTGGTGTGCAAGCATGAGGACCTAAATTAAGATTCCCAGCTTCTACATAAGAAGCTGTGTGTGATAGCGGGCACTGATAATCCCAGAGCTGGAGAGGCAGACATGGGAAGATTCCTGGCACTTGCCGGCCAGCCAGTCTAGCCAAACCAGGGACTCCAGGCTCAGTGAGAGACCCTCACTCTCAAAGACTAAGGTGGAGACACCTAACCTCTGACCTCTACATGCATGTGCACATACATATATGAGCACCCTCCACATGCCCCCACATACATCTACATATATACATACACCAAAAATAAAATAATATTTAAAATCCACCAATTTTAAAATATAATGATTTTTTTAAAACGCTAAAGATATGATCTATGAGAAGGAACCTGGGGGAATGGACACAAGGACCTCACATAAGTGGGTTACATGCTGTGCTCGAGATCCTGCAAGAAGGGATTCCATGAACGAATGAGCTGGCTAACATGTCATTAAAGGCTTCAACAGAAGCTAAAATCCAAACAAGAAGATGAGCTCCACCCTGGGGTCTGGAACAGGTGGTGACGACAGCTCACGACGCTTGCACTGACTCAGGTGTGCTGTGAGTACCCACCACTGTGTGCACAGGGTAGCTGAGTGGCCAGACAGCATGGGAGGGGTAGCATGGTGGAATTGTGACTGTGTGTGGAGTCACCTTCTGCACAGTAGCATGCTTAGTGGTCCCCTTGGCCTTCAGAGACTATGGTGCACTTCCCCACACGGTGATTTTCAGTGATGCAGCATTTGCAGAAGCACAAGGCTGACTATAAATGGCAATCCACGGCCTCTAAGCCTATGCTTCCTGGGGTGCTTGCTGCAGACGCAGGGCAGATTTTCCATCTAGGAAGTGGTAGAAAATTCAGAATCTGGGTCCCCTCCCATATCCTTTAATCGGAACTTGCATTTCTGCCAAAAGCCCCAAAGGATTCACATACCCTCTGAAATCTGGGAGGTACTGGTCTCCATCAGCTCCTGTCCCCTGGTCTCCTAGACAGGCGTGGCTGCAGAGCTGGTTAGACACTACTCCACCGGGATCCAGTAAGCCTGCTGCATGGGCTCTCCAAGACAAAGGCCATGGAATAGATGCCCTACTGTGAATCTTCTGAGGAGTCCCTGTCATGTGACAAACTCAGGGGTTATTTCCTAGTACTGCCTGAGTTAAGACTGTCTTGGATCAATAACTTGTTTCCTGAATATTAAAAAAAAAAAAATTCTCGAGGAGACCTTGCTTGCAGACTGGTGGCCATGAGAGTCACACTTCTCTCCAGCAGATAGTCAGCATTCTTCCCTGGACTGAACTGGGTGAGGAACAAGGTCTTCCTTACAAGGAATTCCTGGAGCCAACATCACCTGAACTCCTTGACTTCCCCATCACACAAGCAAATCCATTCTTCCAGTGTATTCGGAAACACATTGGAATAAAAATACAAATACAAAGCCAGGCCACTTTTCTCATCTCAGCTCTCCATGAGTCTCTGCGCACACACCACTTTTGAAGGTCACCAGAAGGTCACCTTGTCCAGGTACAAGAAGCAACTTCTAGTCATATGGCTTCACAGAAAGTTCTGTTTCATATAAGGACAGAAAATATGGTGAGCATTGAGGATACAGCAAATTTTTTTTGGTAACTCTAAATAGCATTATATAAAATCTTCCCTTCTGGCTTTCTACATTAGCCTCTTATGAGTTAGTGCCTAGGTTATACTGTTTCTGAGTATACTTAGCAAACTGAATATCCAAGGCAGCACCAAAAAGGAAGTGAAGCCACACCCCGCTGCGTTCCAACAGGACAGCTTTAAACACGGAAGCCACACAGCCCAGCTGTTCCAAAAGGCTCCTGCCAACACATGCAACAGGGATGTGCGGGCGGTCTGGCTGCGACATCTGTCACCGTCGATCGCCAGGGTTGATGCGGCTGATCTGGCTGGCTTGGCCACTATCTTCTTTCTCCTCCTTCACCGCTCCGTGTGTGTCTCTCCAGAAGCTCCACACCAAAGAGAGGAGACCTTGTCTTCAGTCAAGTGTGTTGGAGTCGCTGTGCTCCCCTGCTAGAAGCTCTGAACAAACGCTTAAGGTCCAAAGCATGCAACAGAAGCCTGGACCTTCCTTCCCTCCACTGATAGCTTTACTTGTTTATATCACATATAAAACCGCTCTGCCTCCCTTTTAATTTGGTGGGGTGGGAGGAGGGGGGGGGGAGGGTCTTTGTGTAGCCCTGGAACTCTATAAACCAGGCTGGCCTTGAACTCAGATCCGACTGCTTCTCCCCCCCCCCCCTCAGTGCTGGGATTAAAGGATTGTGTCACCACGGCCTGACTTGCCTCTCTTTCCTGTAGCCTATAGAGGTTATAGTCACTGTTTTCTTCTCATGCTGTCTTTCTCAAGCGCCTATTTCTCTGTAAGAGTCGCTTCGTCTCTCATGCGCTCACATGAAGTTATAAACCGAGCCCCTTCATCTGCTTCTCTTATTTCTATCTACATCTCACTGAAAAGCTTCCGTTCCTTTCCAAAGTTCCTTATTCGTCAGGTTCGCTACTGCTCCTGATATCCCAGGACTGAACACGTGCTTGCACCCCTTCCCAGGTTCATCCCCTCAGCAGCCTGTGTTTCCGTTTTTGCATTCAACCCACAGAATGACCAAAGAAACATCTAAATAAATAGGTTCAAGCTTTCTGAAGGGCAAACCTAATGTATACGAAGAACCCGACACAACGGTGGCCCAGTCAGTGAGGAGCCCTGATAGTAAGGTAAGGTAAGCATGCAAAACAGTCCATCCAAAGGGAGTTGGCATCTTTTGTTTGTTTGTTTGCTTGCTTTTGCTTTTTGGGACAGGGTTTCTCTTTATAACATCCCTGACTGTCCTGGAACTCAATTTGTTGACCAGGTTGGTCTGGAACATGGAGATCCACCTGCCTCTGCCTCCTGAGTGCTGAGATCAAAGGTGTGTGCCACCACTGCCTCGCAGTGGTTGGTATTTTATAAAGTTGACAAGCTCCAAATAACCCCAATGTCTGATAATAGATGATTCCAACAAATGAACAAACAGACAATAGCAAAACCAAACCAAACCACGATGGACAGTAAGGACCTGTAACTGTACAAGATTCCATAGGATGCAACTGCTCCTCTATTTCCTGCTCACCATCTGGTCGCCACGCAAAGGTGAGCCCTGTGTTCTTCCTCTGTGTGTTGGAGATAGATGGTGGTCAACGCAAGCAGCACTCACAGGACTGTCAAAACAGAGATGGATGAGAGGTTCCAGCCACTGGGGCGCTCCTGGCCTTATTTTCCTAAATGAGCCATTACATGCATGCCAACAAACTGGAAAGCTGCCTGGAATTGCTATTCCCAGAGGCCCCACCAAGACATAGGCCCCCAAATTGTGCCTCATTAACACTTAAAGCACAGTGACCAGTCACTATCACATGGCAACCAGAAATGGACAGGAGTCAGGTCAGCTGAATGCTAGAAATCCTGCCTTTGGAACAGATGGCCCCATCAGCCTCTCTGGGGGACCTCTCCTTGGCTCTCTAAGCTTAGTGAGGAAACTGTGGTAGCTACAGTCCTTGACTCACAGTGTTAGCAGGCAATGCCCCAGGAGAGCAGCTGCTGAGCAGTCTGCAAGGAGAAGCTTTTTATTATTACTGTCCTTGTTATTGTTGCTGCTGACAGTTCTCTACAGGCGTTCTCTCTTCCTTCCCAGGCAGCGCTGGGCTGGCTAACTGAACAGCTGCACTTGTTATCAACTCGGTGCCTTCACACATGGCAATCCTAATGCCACATCACAATGAATAATTGGATGTTGGTTCTCTTTCTCCGCTCTGAGCCACGGACGGCAGCAGACCCAACTCAAGCAGCAATCTCGCGCTTCCCAGTTTGGCGGCAAAGTCATTCACAATTTAAAAAAAAAAAAAAAAAGAGAAGAAGAAGAAGAAAGAAAAAGAAAGAAACAGCTCCTTGTTTTGTCTGAATCAATTCACAAGATAAATATTTAAATAAAATGTGGTTTCAATTGTGCTCTCTGAGGATAATTGCTGGCTCACACTCTGTTTCTATATCAATGTGTTTTCTTTTATTTTTTCCCCCAAGCTGACTAATGAACAGAGCTGTCAGAAGCCCATTGCTCATGATGTAGCCAGCAACACATTAGCAGCTCTGCATAAATACAAAAACTATACTCAATGCCGCTAGTGAAATACACATGGAGCCCACAAAACCCCCGGAAGGGCTGGAGGGATGCATCAGGTGGCAACGAACCTGCTGCACAGACATAAAGCCTGGAGACACCTCTCCAGAACCCACTCTTAAAAACACGAGCGCACACGAATATGTGCGTATTCTCTCAGCACTGTGGAGGGCCGCTGGGACTTTCTGGCTAGCCAGTCTAGCCTAATGGGTGAGTTCTTAGCCAGGGAGAGGCTGGCTCAAAAAAACAGACTGAGGAGTGATAGTGTTCGCTGGGCAGTGACAGCCAAGGTCGTTCTCCGACCTTCACGCAACATGTATTTCATGCACAGGAGCATGTATATGCACGCAAACATGAACTCAAAAGTACGCCACTGTTCTCAATAGATACAGAAATCTGGATGATAAGCGTAACTGGGTAAGTAACTGGCTCTCTCTCTCTCTCTCTCTCTCTCTCTCTCTCTCTCTCTCTCTCTCTCGGCAGTGATGGGCCTGGCATCAGCCTAGCTATCAGTCAGAAGAAGGTAATCCAAGAATTCCTTATGTGAAGAATATCCTCTTTTGAAGTGTCTACAAAATTCTATATCTGAGGTTATCATTGTTGTTTTGTTTGTTTGTTTTGAGACAGGGTTTTTCTGTGCAGCTCTGGCTGTCCTTGAACTCATTCTGTAGACCAGGTTGGCCTTGAACTCACAGAGATCTGCCTGCCTCTTCCTCCCAAGTACCGGGATTAAATATGTGTGTAACCACTTCCTGGCAAATGTCAGAATTTTTTTTTCCTGAGACAGGGTTTCTCTTTGTAGCCCGGGGTATCCTGGAACTCACAGAGATCTGTCTGCCTCTGTCTTGTGAGTGCTGGGACAAAAGGCATATGCCACCACTGTCTGGTTATATCTGCTATTTTAAGGGGGATAAAACCATATTGATGATGTAATGGCTGCTCTCAGTTATCAGCTTGAAGAGGTCTAGAATTGCCCAGGATGATGAGCCTCTGGGCATGCTGTTGATAAACTAATGAGATGGGAAGGCCCACCTACTGTGGGCAGGAATCACTGTGGGTGGCACCATTCCCTTGGCTGGGATCCTGGACTGCATAAAGAGAAGGAAGGGAGCTGAGCACCAGCATTCACCTCTCTATGCTCTTGACTGTGGTTAGAATATGATGCGTTTTCTCAAGCTCATATTGCTGTCACTTTCACACTGTGATGGCCTGTGTAACCTCAGACTGTGAGCCAAGATTAACATATTCTCCCCCAAGGTGCTTTTATCAGGATATTTTAACACAGCCACAGGAAAAGAAACTAAGACAGGTGTCATTGCAGACATAGGCAATTCCCTGTACTGCACAAAATCATATATTCTTGATTCTACATGCCATTTAAAGTGGGGGGAATGCAAGGTTTTCCTCCTGTAAGATTCAAGATTCTGTCAAATATTCCATTCTTATTCTTATTATCTCCATGGGTTGTTCTGTTTCAATTACATAGTTTATCCATTTCAGTTTCATGAAGTGCATCAGCCATGACCATGTGCCTACTGCTGTTGGCAAAGGTGACATCCACAAAGAAAACTTCTGGGTTCTGATAGTCATTGAAAGAGTTATAATGAGAGGAGACCAGCCGTTGAGCTGCCCAACTCTAACACAGCACTGTCGACTCTCAGACCCCAGCTCTCCAAGGCAAATATTCAAATAAAATATCTTTTTACTCACCCTCTTCAACAATGATAACTGCTCAGCCCCTGTCATCATAGCAATGTGTTTTATCCCCTTGTTTGTGTGGATGAATAAGCTTAAGTTGCATATGATAGAGAATTGTGAACCTCCATGATGAAAGAGAAGCTAGAACTGTCCCAAGTCTTTGACACTCTCTGTGTTTCTGCATCTTGTGGCACTTCATCTTGACTCTCCTACCATGCTGAAGTGAGCTAAGAAAATCAAAAATAAGACCCCCTTCCCCAAACCACAGCTGGATTGCACCAGGAGGGGGGTTTAATGAACAAAGCTAATGATGTAGGAGGGTCATCTGTCTATGTGTTACTTTCATTGGTTAATAAAGAGACTGCCTTGGCCTTTTAATAGGGCAGAAAATTAGGTGGGTGGAATAGACAGAACAGAATGCTGGGAAGAAGGGAAATGAGTCAGACACTGTGATTCTTCAACCCAAGACGGATGTAGGCTAGAATCTTTCCAGGTAAGCCACCACCTTGTGGTGCTACATAGATTATTAGAAAAGGGTTAATCAAGATGTGAGAATTAGCTATTAAGAGGCTAGAGCTAATGGGCCAAGCAGTCTTTAAAAGAATACGATTTGTGTGTTGTTATTTCCGGTGTAAAGCTAGCCGTGCAAGAGCCAGGCGGGACGAAAAGCAGGCCTGTTTGCCTCCTCACTACAAGCTAGGGTCCTCTCAGAGGTGAGTCTCTGACAATTTCTGAAGTCCCCATCTGGCTTCTTTGGAAGAGAAAGCAGTCAGTTCTTGGAACCACCCATACAGGGGCTAAGTCAACAGCAACTTTGCCATGGCTTGGAAACCTTGAATGTAAGAAAACATCAATGCCATGCATCCCAGGAAAAAAGCCAGAACTCTCTCAAGTTCCTTGTTCTGACTGCAGAATCTTAGATGGTCCATTAGATTACTGGTCAAAAAAAAAAATACCCATGTTCTACCATTACCACCTGTGTGGATGAAGTACCTAGACCCAGCTCCTGATGGCCGGTCGTGACATGTGACATGCTTTTGCCAGTAGGATATGACCAGATAGGATAAGTTCAAAAGACAATCGTGTGGGGCTAAAGAGATGTCTCAGCTGTCAAGAGAGCATATTGTTAGTCCAGAGGACCTGAGTTTGGCTCTCAACATCCACATTGGCTAGCTCACAATCACCTATAACTCCAGCTCCAGGGGGAATTGAACACTCTCTTCTGACCTTCTTTCACCTTTCCTCTGTGTTTCTAAGCTGTTCGCGCACTTTAAAATGTAAGAGAATATATTTGTTTAGGGGCTGCAAAGAAACCCATGAAGTCCAATTATTGATTTCTGCCAGGACATAGGATCATGTTTCCCTCTTGCATTTATTTCTGCTATATCATCACCTCCCTTCAGCTTCCTTCAAGCCCCTGCAGGAGGAAAGGGTGTGGGGAAGGTGGGAGTTCTTGATTTTCCAAGAGGCCTGTTTAGTTACCAAAAAGGCATCAGACTTGATCCCTGGCCCCAGACTAATTTGCTTCCCAGTGTTTCATGGTAACACTCTCAAATAAGCTACTGGCACAAGAATTCTTACGCCAGGGACCACATGTGATGGTTAATATTGTCATCCTGACAGCATCTAAAAATACCTAGAAGATGCTACTCTAGGCACGTCCTTGAGAGAGTTTGGAGCTTATATTAAATCTAAAAGGGTCTCGCCCTAAATGTGGGTGGCACTCTTCCTATGGATTAGGGAATTGGACTGAATAAAAAGGAGAATGCAAGCTGGGTACCATCATTCACTTCTCAAGATCTATGTGGCCAGCTGCCTCCTCAGGCCCCTGCCTTCTTGCCTCCTCCCCTGCCATGATGGGCTGGACCCTTGATCAGTGAACCAAAGCAAACCATTTCTCCCCTAAGTTGCTTTGGTCCAGATATTTTCTCACAGCAGCAGGGACTGTTAATAAACATGGCTTCTGTGGAGAGCCAACCTGGGGCCAAATGACTCTCTAGTGTAAGCTGGAAATCCCTCCCTCACTCCAGGTCTAGATGATCGCATGCACAAAGCATGCATGCCTTTGTGTAAGGATCTTACCAGCAGCCTGCATCCCCTCAGTGCCTGGGAACAACTGTGGATGGGCCAGACAGAGGCTCAGCTACCCAAGAATTTACACTGAAAGGAAGGACAGGGGTGGATAGAAAAAGGGGCAAGCATCTGAAGACCTGAAAATAGAGGAAGAGTGTTTGAGGCGAAGATGAAGGTCCAGAGGTGGAAAGAGTTCAACCCTCAAGGAGCAGAAAGGAACTCTGAGCTGGTGAAGCTCGGTGGCCATGAAAATTTGGTGGAGGTTGAAGGGGCTGGAAAGGCTTTTAGGCTATAAAGGGAGGGGTCTTCTAAAAGCCACAAGAAGCCACTACAGAGGCTTAAATACCAGTGTGCTACAATACAGTTGGCAGTTTTCAAAGTCAGTGACTGTGCTCTGGAAACAGTGGTGAAGACTTCAGGAGTGGAGGCTCAGAGGTTCTGTGATCTGGCCCATTATCCATCCACCTTGCATGCTCCTCGATCATCCTGGGATGAGAGCATCCACAATTTTCACTTTCAAAGTGAGCCAGCCACAGTGATACTAAGGAAGATCTATGCCTTTCAAAGCTTCTGGTCAACCACCAGACACCTACAAATCAGAGGCAATGATGAAGGAGTGTAGCAGGAGTGGACGCCGACACAGAAAGAAGTGGAAAGAGGTGGGTGCTCAAGCCAACAGGACCAGGGGGACTCTCGTGGGTACTGTGTCTAAGCTGAGTCCTGAGAGAACAATAGAGAGTAAAAAGATATCTACGCTCACGTGCACAAGAGGATAGAGAGAGAACATAGATAGCTCAACAGTGGACAAAGATCTGGGTGGGGCATGGAGGATAGGAGAGGTGGGGAGCAATGGGGCTCCAGTGATGAATCTGTACTAGTGAGTGATTGACTGAATGGGTGTATGAAAGGTGATTGACAGCAGTTCAAAGGAACACCCTATTTTGACTTTTCTGGTCTTGCCATTTAAGAGCTTAAGTTGGGTGTTGTGGCTCACACCTGTACTCCCAGTACTTAGAAGGGTAAGGGAGGCCTCCCGTGAATTTGAGACTTGTCTAGTCTACATAGTAAATCCAAGGTCAGCCAAGGCTACAAAAGCAAGAGCTTCAACTAGGCAGCAGGTGACAGCCCAACAGAGGAGCTAAAGTCAACCCAGTGAAATTTTCCTGTAACCTACTCTAGGTCTAGCCTGGACTAACCAAGCCCCGAGGACAAGTTGCTCTGCACGCATAACTCTGGCCCTAGGGAAGATCACAAGGTTGGCACAGCTTTGACACATGTCACCATTACCTAGGGTGCATGTTTCTTATGGACTCTCCTGAGTCTGCTCTCTGAGCACAGCCCCTCACTCCACCTCCTCCACAGGTGTGTTTCGCTGCATATCCGCCCCAAGCAGAAGACACACTATGAACCTACTTTCTACCTTGGGTCACCACAAGTAGGGACACCTGTCCCCAAGGCACCTTTCTATTTCAACCTGCACCTTCTCTTGTTCCTTTTAACATCACTACCTAGTGTTCTTATCTCTACCCCTCTGCTGTGCAGAATGGCAGTTGTGAGCCATGTGTGATTAGGGAACCATGAAAATGTAATCAATCTAAATCAGCATGTGTTTTAGGGTAAAAGCACGTGTACAAGTTCAGAGAGTTAAAGGAACGCGTAATTTATCTCAATAATCTTTGAAATGGTACATGGAATGGTACTTTGGTATAGTAGATGAAATACATTAGATTAAATAAAATATATTATCTAATTTTATCTGCTTTTTTTTAGATGTGGATATCAGAAAGTTTCAAATCACACAGAAGACTCCCACATATAGATCACAAGACAGTAGATTCTTTGACAAAGCTTGTTTTGAAAATGCAATTTTGTTCTAACCCAACAGATATATGGTGGGATAATGTGACAACAACACAAAGCCCTTCAGACACCCACCAGCTGTCTTCTGTGGTGGCCTGATGAAAATAGTCCCCATGGGTTCATAGGGAGTGTCATGATTAGAAGGTGTGGCCTTGTTGGAGGAAGTGTGTCATTGCAGGTGGGCTTTGAGTCTTCAGATGTTCCAGCCAGGCCCAGTGTCTCACTCTCTTCCTGCTATCTGCATTCTGGATATAAAACTCTCAGCTGCCTCTCAAGCATCATGTCTGCCTGCATGCCTCATGCTTCCTACCATGATGACAATGTACTGAATCTCTCAACTGTAAGCCAGCCCCCAATTAAATCTTTTCTTTTATAAGAGTTGCCATGGTCATGGTGTCTCTTTACAGAAATAGACACCCTAGCTAAGACACCCCCCCTTTTCCAGTGGTTACATACCACAGCTGCCATCACAACTTCACAGGACCTCTTCAAACCATTTTACATTCAGTCACTAGTTACAACATTATTACTGAGACCACTTATACACCCACACAAACACACACATATACACAACATACACATAAACACATACAACAAACACAAACATATACACAGATATATACAAATACATACACACATTCCCAGACAAAGGTACCACTCTGCCTCTCATACATTTCTGTACTGTGTCCCTTGCATAAAACTGAGCGGCTCATTTTTTGGATTCCAACCGTCTTTCCTTTGGATTGTTGTGGTACTAACCCACTTTTCACACAAACCCTGTCATTTTGATTTACGAGTTTGCATATCTCCAATACCAGGCGAAAAACGACTAGATCTAAGTTCCGACTGCACAGTGCTCTGCTGCAGACCCTCACTCTCCAGGGCTGACTCTAGCATCTTTATCACACTCTAGTCACCTGCTACAGAGGAGGTTACGTCTTCCTCTGAAACCAGCCACGGCGCCAGGCATGGCAGCGCATACCTGTAATTCTAACATGAGAAGCTAAGGCAGGAGGACCGGGAGGATGGGAAATCCTCAGGTAGCCAGGTCTATACAGTAAGCTGAAGGGTAGCCTGGGCTATACAACAAACTTCAGAAGAAAGAAGTAAAAGAAAGAGAAAATGAGAATAAAAGAAAGAAGGAAGGAGATGATAGAAGGTCAGGAAGAGAATAGGAAGAAAGACGAGAGAAAAGGAAGCATGGGAGGAAAAGGGGAAGGGCGTGAAAAAAAAGAAAGGCAAGGGAGAAAAGTGGGAGGGAGAGGGGAAAGAAGAGGAAAAAAGGGAGGGGGAAAGGAAGGAAGGAAGAGAAGAGGGAGAAGAAAGACAGGAGAAAGAGAAAGAAAAGAAATAAAAAGTAACTAAAAATAAAAGATAAATCTGACAATCATTAGCTGAGCATAGTGGTACACACCTTTAAATCCAGCACTTGGGAGACAGAGGCAGGCCGATCTTTGTGAGGTCAAGGCCAGCCTGGTCTATACAGAACTAATTTCAGAACAGTCAAGGGTACACACAGAAACCCTATCTCGAAAAACCAAAAAAAAAAAAAAAGATGTAGGAGGTCCTTCTGTATTTGTGTTGTTTTCATTGGTTATTAAAGAAACTGCCTTGGCCTAGTTGATAGAGTGGAATTCAGGTAGGTGGGGAAGACAGAACAGAATTCTGGGAGGAAGAAAGGAGAGACAGGGAGAGCCACCATGGAGCCAGCCACCAGGTCAGACATGCTGAATCTTTCCTGGTAAGCCACAACCTCATGGTAAAATACAGATTATTAGAAATGGGTTAAATCAAGTTGTGAGAGTTAGCCAAGAAGAGCCTAGAAATAATGGGCCAGGCAGTATTTAAATTAATACAATTTCTTTGTGATTATTTTGGGGGTTAAGCTAGATGGGAGGCAGGACGGGGCCGGCTCCCCCTACTACAAAAAAAAAAAAAAGAAAAAAGAAAAAAACAACAATAAAACATACATAATTATTATTAGGGCTCAGTGGTTAGGAAGACTGGCCGCTTTTCCAGAGGACCCTGGTTTTGTTCCTAGCACCCACATGGCAGCTCAAACCTCTTTATAACTCTAGTCCCAAGGGTTCAAATGCCCTTTTCTGGCCTCTGTAAGCACTGCACACTTATGGTGCACAGACATATATGCAGGCAGAACACACTTAAACGTAAAATAAAAATAAAGTCTTAAAGAAAATGTCTGTTGAGGCCAGGTGTGGTTTTTAACCCTTTGGCTAAGATCAAGTGCAGAAGCAAAAATAAGCAAATGTCTGAGTTTGAGGCCAATCAGGTCTACACAGTGAATTCCAATCCAGGCAGGGCTATACACTTAGTGATACCCTGTCTCCAAAAGACAAAAATAAAATGAACAAAAACCCCACCATGATTTTTCAAAGAGAACAAAGATCTGTGGACTGCATGCCATGGATTCTACATGTATAACACCAGTGCTTAACAAGGCACTTCAAACATGGCTCCAAGTCTGAGAACACACGTGACCAAAGCCAGGGTGAAGAGCTAAGTATGGAGTTGGCTGCTTTAGGAAACTGCGTTTAATTTATACCAAAGACAAACAGAGTGGCTAGTTAGCAGAGGTCTTCCTTCCAGGCCCCTGGGCTACAACTGCAGGGGAATCCCCGGGACAGGGCTGGAGGACAAGGACACTGTATTTCTTCCCTAATTCAGACTTCCTCCCAGCTCTGAGAAAAGCACCCTGGGGCTCAACTGGAAATGCAGAGAAGACCACAGACTCACTTAAACCTAGACACTTCCTTAAAAGCTTTTGGTTCGATGTGAATGTAAGTCATTTTGATTACTCAATTTCTATATTTATTAGGAATGATAAACCAAAGCACTTGAAAATAATTTCCGTGGCGATGAACTGTGGCATCCGATCGATGGGGTACATGGCAGCCAATTACCCTTTCACTTTATTTTGGTCCTTGGCAATCAGTTACGATCAATATTCTCTATCTCGATTGATAGCAGGGTGCAAATCACAAATAATGTTTGTAAGTGGGCTGTCACGGTGTGAACGGCGGCTCTAGCAGGCCACAGTGGCTATGGAAGCTCACTCACGTGACTATGGGGACCCTGGACACAGACTGTGAGTGACTATTTCTGCCCAAGTGGAGGCTCAACACCAATACTCTTAGATGCCTGGTCTGTCGTCCTCAGGTTTTAGCATCTGAAATAGTCTTATTTATAAAGCTGGCAAAACTAGCGAGCTGAGCAAAAGGAAAGAACGAGAAGGTGAACGAGAAGGAACGAGAAATTCAGACAATGTAAAAGGGAAGCCTTCCTACATTCTGCCATGCTTTCAAGGAAGCAGGGGGCGGGATGTTTCCCCAGAGGGGCAGACGATAGAAAGAGATTCACAGGGCTCACTCAATTCCTGCCTTCCTCGGGCTTGCAGAGAGACCCCTGCATCGCAATGGAGGAGCCCTACACCCACAGCAACCACATCACCGCCTTGCTCCTACGAGGCAAAGTGGCCCAATGTGGGATGTGCAGTGGGACGGTTTGGCAAACTGGGTTCCCTGGGGTACTCAGCACTTAGAGAGAGGAAGGGGGTCTCAGGAGACAGGGAACAGAAGGAGGGAGGAAAAGAGGGATGGGGAGGGAAGGAGGAAGTGGGGGAAGGACAAGATGTTCCTCACCCTTCGCAAACAAAAGCATCTCTGTTATTTAGTACGTTTGGCTTTATGGAAGACTTTACTATGGGGCAGACTAATTAGTGTCTGAGAATCTGAAGGCTGGAGCCAGACTGCCTGGGTGTGACTCTAGTTTCCTCTGCCTAGCTGGGCAACCTCAGGCAAATTACCTAACTTCTCTGTGTGTCAGTTTCCTCAAACAAGAGATTGATAGAAAGTCCTCTAATGAGAAGTTATAAAGACTACATGTACGAAGACAGCAGTATGCACTTGGAGCTCGCTGGGCATGCAGCAAGTGCTGGGGGAAATGTCTGTTAAATAAGCAGTTCCCTGAGCTGCCTCAGACAGGTAGATCTTAAACTAGGGGGGGGTCTTCAAACTCTTTTGACCTTATTAGAATCTTACCAGGCAAACTGTGACCATGCGGTCCCTGTGTGCGTGCATTTGCATGCAGACACGCACTACTGTTCTAGTGTATTCTGGGATTTAAGGCACGCCAACACGGCTACATGTACATCAAGTAGGGACATCCACAAAAATGAGGCTAGAGCATCATATCTTTCTTCTCTGGGCTATAGCCTCCGGTGCTTGTCAACTGCAGTCTATCTCTGGCCACCACAGAAAGCTGTTGGGCGAGCCCCGGTTGAGAGTAACTAGAACATTAAGAAACCCTGACCAGGAAACCCTTGTTTAGTTCCATTTCCCTTCCAGGTGCCAGGCTCTTGGTATCCCGCAGCATGAAGGAAGCACCTGCTTTGTATTTGGCTCTCCAGGACTCAAAGCAACCTGAGGCAACTCAGGCCAGAGGTCTAGGCTCTCAGGGTCTGTGTCTAAGGCACTGGCAGCTTTTCCTGATTCCATAGGATTGATACAGACCAGCCACTGGTCCCCACATGGGGACTTTCTTGTCACCAGAGGTCTGCTAATCCACTGTAGTCTGTGGGGGGGGTATAAACTCTACAGACTTGTGCGGGTGAATGGAGAGCGTGGGTGAGTGTGGGTGAGTGTGAGTGTGGGTGCTTGTGTGTGCGCTCCCATGTGCATGAGTGCTTGCATACGTATTTAAAGGCACATAGGGGCCAGAAGTTAACCTTGGGTGTCCTTGTCTACCTTCTCTTTTGAGAGGGTTCCCCACTGCCGTAAACTTGAAAATTTGGGTGACTAATGATCCCTGTCTCCATATCCCCAACACTGCGATTACAAGTGTGGGCCACGACTCGTGGCTTTTTACATATGGGCTCTGGGAATGGAGCTCAGTCCCTCCCGCTTGTGCAGCAAGCCCTTTCCCCACTGAGCCATCCCCCTAGCCCCTAGACTTGGGCAAAATCAGAGAAGTCTTATTTTAGGCCAGCAAGGGCCACGGAAGAGAGATAACACAGAGATGGCAAAGGAGCATCCCACAGACGGGCAACCCCCTATCACGACTAACGTTCTCCTAGAGATGTCCTTAAGAGGCGCTGCTTCGGTCGGGAGGAGGTGCAGAAGCACTCCGAATACCCGCCTCCCCTCCTGCGTGCCCAACCTCAGCCACACAGAGGCTGCCATGTTGCTTCTACAGTTTTAGCCTGTACCCAGTGCCGGGGGAACCCGTGAAAATGGGGAGCCTGGTGGAGCCTGAGAATCTTCAGGAAAACCTGAGAGTCATTTTTCAAATAAGCTTCCAGGTTAGACACGCTGCTGCTGTTCCAGGGACCCGTCTGAGTGACAAGGCTATACCTAGGTCCACACTTTACAGCACTTAGCGGCGATGCCCAACAGATGAGCTGACAGGAACCCCCTACCCCCAGCTCTGCACCTCAAATTTGTCCACACAAATGTAGAGAGCTACAAACTCAGACATGGGGTAAGGGTAGCGGGATGGAAGGTCACCATTTTCTGCTCTGGGAAATGAGAAAACGTGAGAACCAGAAAGAAAAGGAAAGATGAGCAGGATACCTGAGGCAGGCCGCATAGCGGGCCCACCTGGGTGCTCGCACTACAGGAGCCCGTGCATCTGGAGAACAGAGGCCAACGTCAGGGGTTTTTATTTTAAATATTTATTTATTTATTATGCGTACAATATTCTGTCTGTGTGTGTGCCTGAAGGTCAGAAGTGGGCACCAGACCCCAATACAGGTGGTTGTGAGCCACCATATGGTTGCTGGGAATTGAACTCAGGACCTTTGGAAGAGCAGGCAATGCTCTTAACCTCTGAGCCGTCTCTCCAGCCCCTGTCGGGTGTTTCTCTCAACCATCCTACGGGGGTTGCTGAGGTAGTCTTTCCAACCGGGACCAATTCCACTCAGCTGGCTGGCTAGCGACTCTGGGATCTGCCTGTCTCGGCCTCCCCAGCGCTGGCATGACAAGCCTACTTGGCCATGCCTGACTCTTGAAGTGGGCACTGGGATCTCATACTTTCATGGAAAATACTTTTATCGACTGAGCCAGCTCCCCAGCCAGGGCTCTACACTTTTCCATTTCTGGGTCCGGAGTTTGGATGGATTCCCATCATTTTGGTTCGAAGAGGCACACTGCACCATAAGAATTTTCTCTTATTTTGCTCAGATTTGGTGTTCGTCGCTTTCTGCAACTTGCAACCAAACAGTCCCTAACTCTGCAGTCTCAGCTATGAGCAGTTATTGAGGACAAGCACGCCGCCTTTGCATGACACCCTTTGACAGGAAGCTATCCGAGATGCTGCTTCTTCAGCCAGTGACTGAATGAATGGACTACCCAGGCTCGGTGCTCTCTGCAACTTCTCTTGGCCTGGATTTGGAGAACCTTCTTTATGTCCTGTCTTGCTGCTGCTCTTGAGAATTCCAGCCCAACACTTGATGCCGCCTATTCCCTCGGCGCTCTTCTTTCATTCTTTGTATCTGGCAAGGGAAGCAGGGACTCGGAGAAGGTGCATTTCCCCTTTAAATACCATGAAAGTTATGAATATATCTCTCCCAAACTGCCAAAATAATTGTTTCATTTACAGAACTGAAATTCTCCAGGGAGCGTCCCACTGATGCTCCGAACTGCTAACATCAGATATGCAGAAAACAAATATGGAGCCGTCCATATGCTCCCAATCCTGAATTTAGCATCTCAGCCCAGCAGACACTTACATTTCAATCACTCCCAGGCAGTCTTGCATGGCGAGTATGTGCGGGGATGAGGCTGGATCAAAGCCACCGGCCTGGAACCTTCTGTAGAGCAGGGCCTGGTCTCAGCCCCATGCCCCAGCTCAACTTGTCATTTAAAGCGTTCACTTCGCAGACCCGTGTGCGAGGAGAAACCCGATAACCCAGTTTCCTTTCTATTACCGTGATGGAATACTCGGATCAAAAATAACTTGGGTGAGGAAAGGGTTTACTTGGCTTAACTGTCCTGATCACAGTCCATTTTTGAGGGAAGTCAGGGCAGGAACTCAGAAGCCAGAACTGCACCAGAGGCCCCGGAGGAACGTCGCTTACTGACCTGGTCCTCAGTCTGCTTTCTTATATAACCCAAGACCACCTGCCTAAGGGTGATACCGCCCACAGTGGGCTGGGCTCTTCCATTCCAAATCATTAATTAAGAAAATGCCCCACAGACTTGCCTACAGGCCAATCTGATGGAAGCATTTTCTCAGCGCAGGTTGCCTCTTCCCAGATGACCTCGCTTGTGTTGACAAAAATCCTACGCCAGCCGGCCTGAGAAAGGTCTGTTCCAAGTTTCTAAGAAAACGTCAGTGCTTCCCTTGTCTCCTGTGGCCCAAAAGTCAGTTGCCTCCAGGGTTGTGACTAGGCCAAGAACATATCAATTGTTGGGTTTCTATTAGGAAAGCAGCACATGAACAGGTCAAAAGGATTAGGAAGCGGGCATGCGGGACAGCCAGCATGGACAGAAGAGCCTATCTTCTAGAATAGTCTCCAAACCTTACAGGTGTGCACTCATTTCACCTGCAAACAAATCCCATGATGTATGTGTAACACACATCGCTAACACACCCAGGATGTATGTGTCGCTAACACACCCATTTTACAGCTGGGGACACCTCAGCTGGGGAGGAAGGACTAGCTGACATTAATTAAGGACATTAGAATACACATTGCTGATTCTTTCTAACAGTGGCTCAGGTTTCCTTTGGAAAGCCACCTTTGCCCGCTGCACCATTTGGATGGGACACGGACCTCATGATGAGAAGGACCTATTTGCTTCAGTCACATTCAGCTGTGAGCTCCTGGCTGCAACCAGTGAGTAGCCCTTCGCACCAAGAGCCTAATACAAAGCTCATGCCAAGTGCTTGGTAAATATTGGAAAATAAGCAAGGGTCCAAAACACCCGGATGTAATATGTTGATGCAATGCTGTCTACAATGGTTATGTGCTCAGGACGTATCCTAACTGGCTAAGGATGGCTTACATGTGTGTTAGCCTGGGCTAATCAGAGGCTGCCCTGGGAACTGTGTGAAATGGCAGAGCTAGACGCTTCCTGTAGCTGTCCTGTCCTCACCACAGTGCCTAGGACAGGTGGTTACCCCTCTCCTTTACCCTGGCTTTTGACTCTCTGGGCCCAGCTGTCCAGCTCTTCCTTAAGTTTGCTAAAGTGCCCGCTAGCCCACACCTAAAAACGTCCTTGTTCCTTAACTGTGCCAGAATTGATTTCTGGTGCGTGGAATCACATCGGACTTCACTTTAAGTGGAGTATGTCAGCCATTTACCTCATGCCCAGACCCACGCACAGGACAAGGCCTAAAACGTGGCATAGCCACTGGCATGGAACATTTACTTATTCAACATACACCTTTTATTGGGGATGCCCATCAGCCCTGACTGGTAGAATGTTTCCTTGGGTCCTTTTCAATTCCCACAATACAGCGACACCAGCATCGTTGTGCCCACTTTGCTGAAGAGGAAACCAAGGCCCATGTAGATGAAGCAATTTTCTCATGAATGCACAAACAACAGGTGGCATAGTCAGGACCACAGCGTCACCTAGAGGCCAAAGCAAGGGCTCTTACCATTGTACCCTGTAGTCTTTGAGCAGCTGAGGGCTTGCATCACTGGTGGAGAGCAGATCTGTTCTGACCCAAAGGGACAAAAGACCAGGGAAGCTACTATGCGCTGCTTGGTCCACTGGATTTGCTGACAAAGGAGAATCTTGCCTCATATAGAAAATGGAAGCCTTGGGCTAGGACGATGGTTTACCATGGTAGCTGCCTATAGTTCCGGCCCCCAAATCCTCAGAATAAACTAGTTGGCAAGACTGGCCATTTGAGCTAGCTATGGGTTTGATTAAGAGATCCAAGCATGACTGCCAACATCGACCTCAGACTTCCACATGCACAGGCACCAACACACATGCAAAAATGTGCATACCATACACGTGGGAAAATGGAAAGTGAAATAAATAGAGCATTCATCTCATGGGTGAGGACGTTAAGGGCTTTGGATATATAGTCTTTTCAAGCGTTTGGTAAAACTTATATAAAATATACGGTGTAAAGCACAAGTACAGGTCACACACACAGAGTGGCCATAATTAGCATCCACGTCCATCGTCACAAATAGAAAACTTCACACTGCCATCAAACAGTGACTCTGCATTCTCCAACCCCACCCCCCACTCCCCCACTCCCCTACTCCCCCAACCCTGCTCCTGGTAAGCCCTATTTCACTCTGTGTCTAGTGGGCACCTGTGGGAAACAGCACCTGGGCCCCTGAGTGAAGACACCAATAGGCAGTTAGAGCTGCTGGATCCGGGCTGAAGGGAGAGATGGGAATTGGAGACACAGATGTGCATACGACACCATGTGCACACAATCCCCTTTGATGGACAGCATGCTTACCTCTGGTTCTCTCACTTCCATTCATCCCCTAAAACATGGCATCAAACACAGTACCCGGCCCACAGTCATGCCTCAATCAGTACTCGTTCAACTGCGTTACCAAACCCTTTGCCCTCTCATCTGTGAAGTATCCATTTGTTGAACAAGACTTTTCAAGAAGACATGTCGTCTTAATAAATACTTTCATTTCTTGCAGGTAAGTCTGAACACATTTTAAAATAGGCCGGCAGTTTGCAGAAATAATGCCTGTGATCTCCTGTGATCTCTTCGGAGGACAGGAGTGCCAAAACCCAGCCCCGCTCGACACTATGCCATGTTATATAAACAGAACAGAAGTGATACGACCAGATGTGGCATGTCACATCAATCAGCCCAAAAACTGGAAGAAGTGCTTCTGTCTAAATCCAGGCATTGCTGCTATGCCTCAGAGTCACCAGCCTCCATTCAAACTCCCGCAGCACTGGAAGAAAAATGTGGTCTTCCGAGGAGGGAGAATTATGGCCACTGAGATGAGATTCCGACAGCAATTTATCGTCAGCCTACAAATGTTTTCCACACAGAATAATCTCCAAGCACCCGATCTTGATAATCTCAGCTCTGTGCTGGTCTTTGGGAACTGCTAATCATAGACAACCTTTAGAATAGCTATACAAGATGGGGTCGTGAGAGACAAGAGAGTTCTTCGCTGGCCACACAGCTACAAGGATAGAACATGGGGGGGGGGCATGATCTTAGCAGAAAATTTGATGGACTGGGGTGATGGCTCAGTTAATAAAGTGCATATGTCCACATCCCCAGCTCCATGTAGGAGCCGGGTGTGGCAGCATGCACCTGTGATTCTAGTGTAGGAGGCAGGGGCAGGAGGATTCTCCACAACTATCCAATGAGCTGGTCCAGATTCAGTTAAAGACCTTGTCTAAAAGGTAAGGTGGGTTGTGATAAAAGATTGTAACTGCCCTCCATAGTGCAAGCACATGTGTACACACATGCACACATGCATACACTGCCCCCTCACACACACACACCTGACACATACCCGGCTATGTATTGTATTCTTGTGTTGTCTACATCCCAACACTTCTGTGACTATCTCCAGGTCTTAGTCAACTAGAGCCATGGCTACCACTTTGAGCCTAATGTAAGTGGACTCTTCAGCACACAAAGAGGCCGTGTCATTCGGCACCGAGAGGTACAAGTTGGGCAGGTCTTTGTGTACTCCCGTGTCCATGGTTCATGAGAAGCACAGCCTGTTCTCACTCATCCTGCCTTTTGATTCCTACTGGCTAAGCTGGAAGCTGCTAATGCCGCATGTGGCATTAACAGTACGTCAAGGAACTGAATCGTCTCTGAAAGGCATGAGAATTTCCAGTTACTTAGGCTGGAAATTGAACTTTGAAAGCTAGGATAGAGTTGCCTACTTGGGGAAAAAAATATTGAGTTTTAAATGCTGGGAATTCAAGTCAAACTGTACAAGGAAAGAGTTATTTTATCTCTTCAGAATTTCATCATTTGGTTAGAAACTACCTTTTAAAGTCAGATGAGGAATTCCTGTGTGTGTGTGCATGTGTATGTGTGTGTGTATGTGTGTAGTATAGTGTGTATGCATATATGTGTGGTACATGGTATATGTAATGTATTTATATGTGTGGTATGTGTTTATGATGCAAGTGCAGTATTATATGGTGTGTGTGTATGGAGTGTGTTCTGTGTAGGTAGTATGATATATGTATATGTATGTGGTGTATGTTCAGGTATTTATGTGTGCAGTGTGCAGGATGTGATTATGTGTGTGGTATAAGTATTGTATTATGTGGTCTATGTGAGTGGTATTTGTAATGTATATGTGTGATATATATGTATATGTGAAGTGTGGATGTACTTTGTGTGCTCTATGTATGTGGTGTTTGCATGTGTAGTAGGTACATGTGTATTTTGTATGTGTGATATGTGTTATATGTATGCATGTGGTTATACATGACAGAGTGACATGTTTGTGATTTATGAGCACATGTATGTGCAGGTACACGTGCCTATGTGCATGTGTAGAGACGAAGTCTTTCCCTAAACCTGGAGTTTGTGCTTTTCAACTAGGCTGATGCCAGCCAGCAAGCCCTAGGGACCCTCCTTTCCCAGCATCCTCAGCACTGGAACTGCAGGCTTACACGTATCTGGACCACCTGAATACTGAAATCTCAACTCGGGTCCTCTGATTGCACAGCAAGCATTAGAAACAACTGGCCCACCTATCCAGCCCCATATTCTTCTCTATCAAAAACTGGTAGAAAATACTGTAGTCAGAATAAACTCCCCCAAATCCTTTCCTAACCTGACGCTGTGTTAAATCATCAGCCACCTCCAGATAGAGATTTCCTGGAGGACGTGGGCCTCCACCTGTCTCCAGCAAGGGTAAGAAAAGAATCATCTTTATTGCTATTGTATCATGAAAAGACAGATGAAATAAACGATGAAATTCTTGTTTCTGAGTGCTGGCAAAACACATGGAACTTTTATTTCTAATGACAGTCAGGGAAGACAACTATCATGTCCCCGGTGATGTACAAATAGCATTTTCTAACAAATCCCACCTTAAACCCAAAGCGAGAAATCCTTTTCCAACAGATACAGTAATTCCTCTTGCCCTGAGGTTTCTGAACGAACCATCTACTTGATGTAAAACCATATTTCAGTAACGTGTCCGATTTGTGAAACTATGCTTATGTTATCACAACCCTGTTAAACACTGCTGATGGCCATGATTAGTGGAGAATTGAATCTTGATGTTTCCTGTGATCATGGCTTGGAGTACATCATAATCCACCATCAAGGGGCAACTCATAGCAACACAAGTTATTTTTATTTAGCCAAATCACACGGTTTCTAAGTTTGCTTGGGAAATAGCACAAGGAGCTTTCAAAGGGGTTTGGGGAGGGGGATGGCTCAGTCTGCAGGGCGCCTGCCACCCAAGCCCGAGGATCCCCGTGTGATTTCCAGAACTCACGTTAAAAAAAATAAAAATGCCGAGTGTGATGTGTACATCTGTAACGCTAGCACTCTGTTGGCAAGATGAAAGGAAGAGACAGGAGAATCATCCAGAAGCTCTGGGGCCAGCTAGCTAGAGTATGCGGCACATCAACAGATTCAAGACAAACCCTGTCTCGGCAACGTCAAAGAAAAGAACCAAGCCCTACAAGTTGTCTTCTGACAGCCACACAGGCATTGTGACATACCCACACCCAGTAATCACACACACACACACACACACTCACACACACACTCACACACACGCGCACACACGCACGCACTCTCCTTTTTAATATACTTTCAGCCATGAACTGCATAAAATAATAATAATTTTATTACTGGGAGTCCACAGAAGACATGATGTGTCCTAGGAATTCCAAACGGAGGTGACGTTAAAAATAATAATCCATGTTTTTTATTATAATGCGTTGATCTAACTTTAGCAATGACATCTTAGCCTCTGGGTCACCAAGTGAGCCTCCACTTTAGAGAACAAGGAAAAACACATTTCTTATCAGAAGATATGGGATGTGTACATAAGCTGCTCAGATGATCAAATCTATAAATGGGAGTTATGGTCAGTAACACTGAAAATACAGTGGATCCCTGGACTGTAGTGTGGAGCCACTTAGACAACAGGTGAACAACCTGGCTCTTACTGGGTTTGGGAAATATTGGACCCATAAGAGAGCAGGGAAAGCAAGAGAGAGAGAGAGAGAGAGAGAGAGAGAGAGAGAGAGAGAGAGAGAGGATGGGATGGTGTGATAGCGGGAGGGAGGCAAAGCCAGCAGAGCTAAAAGAGCCTTGAGTGTTCTCATGCCAGCAGGATGTCAGAAGTGCTGGGTCACTGATACCTGGTGCAATTCATCAGCAGGCAAAGGGGACAGGGGAAGGAGCTAGTGTTGATGGCAGAGGTGTTCAGGGTTCTGAGTGAGAGAGGCTGAGCTTTACGAGGCTGCAGAAGATCCAACCAGAATCTTAGGACTTGTCTCCAGGAAGAGGACACATCCAGAAATGTCTACTCTTGTAGATGGAGGAGACACCATAGAAGTGGGATGTAAAGGAAAAGGGAGCTGAGGCCAGAACCCAGCAGAGGAAAATGGAGTGTGGTCCATGGAATGTTGGAGATGGACGATGACGGCCACAGGACTGGCTGAATGAACACGGGGGTGGGGAGTAGGGACGGTAGGGACGGTACATGTCAAATGATGCAAATGAGTTCGAGAATGAGAAAAAACCCATTAGGATTTGTTACTTAGGGGCTCAGTCTGCTTCTAGCAGGGCAGACTAAAAGTGAACCCAGGGGTGGGAGAGCCACCAGAGGCATCATTGGTTAGAGCTCTGTGGAGCTGGGACAGGCGAGAGCAGGGTGGGTGAAGACAGTAGTGGGCCATGAAGTCATCCTGAGTCTGCCGCTGCCAGCAGGTAGAGAGCCAGAACACAGGAACAGTGCGGGCTCAAGGTGGAAATGAAGGATCAGCTTTGCCGCATCCAGCACACGGCTGAAAACCGGACCACGGATGTCAGCAGTCGTATAAGAGTGGAAATGACCAGAGGAACACTGCATTGGCCGTCGGTGAGGAGGATACGGCAATACATGTGGGTTCGTTTTCATAATCTGTACATTAAAACCACATAAGGTTTTGAGTGACTGGGGAGCAGATATAAGTGACATCCTTTGCACAGAAGTCTGTCAACACTGACTTTGAAAACAGCATATTCAACCTTTTCTCTAGTATTTCTCAGGAAGTAGCGCGCCCAGGGAACTTTCCCACGTCGCAGCCATCTGCATCTCCTTTGGGTGGTACAGGCATTTTCCTGTGCGCTGGTCCTCCCCAGTCTCTATTTTCAACCCTCTACTCGTTCCAACCGTGATCACCTCGGCTGCTTAAACAGAACCCAGGGGTTGAGAACCCTGGTTTAGAGGTTGGGGTTTTTCCATTAATGAGAAAGAAAACATCAAAAGCAATGGACATGCAAGGGGCTGGGATGACATGCAATTCCAGTGCCACATCTCGGAAAGTCTTGTTTTTTTTTAGACAACCATCCAAAGATTGTGAGTGTAACATCTACATCAAATTTTCTCTAAAATGTAAACACGCACGTACACTTTAAATAGACATCCACCTCCCCTTAATCGTAATTATGAAATCCCAGGCTATCTAGGGCACAACGTCCCATTATTATTGTGCAAGCGCATGTGTCTGTGCAGGTGTATATGTTTATTCATGTGCAAAGGCCACAGAAGACTCTTAGGTGTCCTGCTTTATCGCTCTCCAGCTTAGTCCCTTGAGATTGGGTCTCTAGCTGAACCTAGGGTTAGACTGTCAGCCAGCAACCTCCAGCCATCCTCCTAACCTTGCCCCACACAGCGCTTGGGTTATGGGCACATGTTGTTATGTTTACTTTTCTACATGGGTGGTAGGAATTAGAACTCACAGCCTAGGCTGGGTGGTGGCGGCACATGCCTTTAATGCCAGCACTCAGGAAGCAGAGGCAGGTGGGTCTCTGTGAGTTCGAGGCCAGCCTGGTCTATGGAGCATCAGGACAGCCAGAGCTGGCACACAGAGAAACCCTGTCTCAAAAAGAAGGAGGAGAAGGAGAGAAGAAGAAGGAGGAGGAGGAGGAAGAGGAGGAGGGGGAGGAGGAGGAAGAAGAAGAAGAGAAAGAGAGAGAGAGAGAGAGAGAGAGAGAGAGAGAGAGAAAGAAAGAAAGAAAGAAAGAAAGAAAGAAAGAAANGAGAGAGAGAGAGAGAGAGAGAGAGAGAGAGAGAGAGGAAGGAAGGAAGGAAGGAAGGAAGGAAGAAAGAAAGAAAGAAAGAAAGAAAGAAAGAAAGAAAGAAAGAAAGAAAGAAATTAACCCAGCCAAACAAAAGAACACTGACTCCATATTGTCTGGAGCTGATGTGGTGTTCTTTCTGGAGAGCAAGGTTCCCAGATCAGCTCAGTATTTACAGGCTTCACTGCGGAAGCAATACTACCCTCAGCTCAATGGCAGATAGACATGGCAAACGTATTATAAAATCCCATAGCCCAGTGCTAGCGAATCCTAAATTCTACCACCAAAGGCTTGGGTGAGAGATTGGGATCCTTAGATATGAACGTTCACATACTTGTGAGCAAAATCATAATTATCTTCATTTAGAAAAAAAAAAGCTATTGCCCACTGGGAGAAGGAGAGCATTTTAAAGTAGCATTTAGGAAGACAATCAGGGTAGCTCCATGTCCTCCAAGAAGCAAGGAGTTGAGGGAAGAAACTGCGTGTGGTTCCACGGCAGATGTTGGCCTACTGAGAGCTGAGGACACGAGCTTATTAGGAAGCAAGTCGTTTCTGTTCCCTGGCCCCATACAGACCTGTAGCGGTCCTGTCAGGCTGAGGGACAGCCGTCTTCAGAGCATGCTGATCTCGGAGGATGCCTGAGACCAGCATTGTCCTCCCGTCTACAGCTACCATCAAAACGGTCATTTCTGGTGTTCATGTACTTGGGCATGTGGCTGGATAAGTCTGTTCTCTCCAAACTGCGGCCCCATGCTCTCAAGGGGACGTCACCCAGTTTGGGTGTCTGTTGGAAATCAGGTTCCATGGACTCCTGAGGCCAGACTGCCATGGCACTTCCTGGAATACCACACCCCTGACTTTTCAAATGTACATCTATGTGTGTTTGTATGTAAACATGTGACTTACTATTAGTGTGTGTGCTGTGTACTTGGTGTGTGTGTGTATCACTGCAGGAGCACTGTGCACATGTGACAGTGTGCACACGGAGGTCAGAGGTCAGAGGACCACCTTGAGAAGTCAGCTCTCTCCACAGTGGGTCCTAGGGCTCAAACTTACGTGGTCAGGCTTGCACGGTACTTGTTGATTTTTACCCACTGAACCACCTCACCAGCCCTGGACATATTTACGCATGGGTTTTGAGCAACATTAGCCATTCTTGACATTTCCTCTGCTTTAGTAGAGAGGAGCTAATTCTTCCAAGAGCCTCTTTGACCACACAACAGCAGGTTCCACAAAGGCCTCTCAGCAAGCGCAGAAACGTGTTTGCGGTACACTGAGCATTTAATGCCTTACTCGTGGATATTCCAGTGGCATCCTGCACATCCTCAGAGCACAGGGGATTGAGCAGGCCTGGATACCTGCTTGCTAAGTAGAGCAAAGCTTGCATCTGGGCCTCTGCCAAGTCAGGGAGTACTCACTTGCTGTCACAATGGCCAAAGAGCTCCAAGAAACTGCGATTTTTTTTTAAGCTTTTCTACAAAGCCAGAGAACATGTTGGCAAGGCTGCTATATTCAACTGTATCTGAAGCTAAGGAGCCCAAACAAAGGGCCTGGGATGAGGTTTTTCTTCCCCCTTTCCTCTTTAATCTCCAAGGAATTGCCACTAACCCAGGACCACACTGACAGAGGCAGCTGTGGCCCAGCCCTTCTTGGAATATGAGAAGGAAAGATTAAAAAGAAAAAAAAAAGATGCCTGCTGCCTCCCATCCCAGAATACCTTTTATTCCTCGATGTCTATCTGTGAAAGGCGATAGCTGTGACAAACGAGGGGGCAAACGTGCTGGCGCCACCGTTCAGACTCCACAGCCAGGCACCGTGGGCTTGGCGATGCCGCCGAGGGTAGAAAGACAGGGCAGGAAGGCAGAACGGGAGAAGGGGAACGGAAACAGGCTTTCCCTCTGCCCCTGGTTACTATATATCTCAGACAGAACACAGAGTGAACAAAAGCCCTTTCCAGTTTGGCACTGTGCTCTGGTTTCTCTCTTTCTTATATTTTTATATTCAAATTCATCTTCTCTGAGATTCTAAAAGGGCCATCCATGGTGGCGAGCGTCTTGCCAGTCCAAGCTCACGGAAGCGGGGTGAGTTCTTAACGTGTGTCCTCGTGAATAGACCTCTGGGGGGGGGGACAAGTCCCATGCCCACCTGCCGAGCTGGAGTGCACCCTGTTCACACCCACAGCCCTGGTACCGGAGAGCCGCTCTTCCCCATAATTTATGCTACACTGCCATCTCATGGTGGTTTCCGACCACAGCGCATGGAAAGAAAACCTTGGGCCCGTCTCATTTGTGTTCTGAAGGAATTCATGGGTTTGACTTCATCTTTAACGAATCACACCAGATACACATGTCAAAACGGCAACCTATAAACAAGAAGAAAGCTTTCGCAGTGTGGCAGGCCAAAGGCCAAACTCCACAGAAAGGATGGATGCGCCCCACCAGCCTTAAAGGCAGCGAGAGAATCTCTTCGGAGGCATTTATGTCCTTGCTCACAAACCCTCAGCGCCCGAGCCGACATTTAGAAGCAGCTTCCTTTGTGAATTTCATGATGGATTTGGGAAGAGAGTATCAGCGGGGGGAAAAAATCTGCCATAAGTCAGTGATTTTCGGCCTGGAATGTTTGGCTCGGAGTTCACATTACACAACATTTCTCCCTTCTCATCTTAGGGGAAAAAAAAAAAGAAAAACCAACCCACATAACTCTCTGGTCCTGCACCAGCATGACACCAGGCCAGCCAGCCCACTTTTCAGCCCCATCATTTATACATGTATTTCACTCCCAGCTTAATTCTAAGACAAGCCTCCTTGGAGAAGCCTCCTTCCGGAAGTCTGCCTGCCAATTTTGGGAGGCTTTAAGGCTTATTTCCTCTCCCTCCTCCACCCACAAGTCAAATTGTGAAAGGGGCCTGAATTTAATTCCTTCACCCGAACTTGCCAGTTCTGTGGCTATGCCACCAGTCAGTCATTCTCGGGAACACACAAGGAGAAAGAGAGGCTTCCAATTGCAGGTCTGCCTAGGGGGCTCTGGGTAACCAGAACGATCCGCTCCCGCAATCTGTGGTATTAGCAAAGGTTCTACTAAAGTCACTTCCCATCCTGTGGGGTGACGAAGCATCCCAAGCGAGAGCAGAGCTGAGAAGGTTTGCTTGCTCACGCCATCACTTTCCAGGTCAACTCTTTTAGTACCTCCCCACGCCTACGGGGATCAAACTTAAAAGTCTGAACCACCAAACAGACAAGGAGGGTGTCCTGCAGCCTCCAGTCCATGGGCACCCCTTTCCTCTCTACAGAGAAAACCCAGAATACATGGTGATTCATTATGAAGGAAAAAAATTAATATGCATTTAACTAAATGCAAAAGAAGCACGGAACAAAGGCAGTTTATAAAAAGGCATCCAAATGTCAAATATTTCTCTAGTTCTTCCTGCCCTGTCACAATAGAAGTGTTTTCTTTTTTTAAGTGCTCCACTTTCAGTGATTGTAGGGATCACAATTTCAAATTAAACATGCCCAATAAGCCATGGTGGGTTTGGTTTGCTGTCCACTATTACTTTTGCCTAGCCCCCATTTTAGTCCCCCCTCCCACCCCCTACCCCCACTCCAACTCTGTGTCGCTTAGAGACTTACCTTTGCTGACCTTTCCCCTCCTTTTGGGGAGGCTGATCCTGCTGCCGTCCCTGCACTGAGAATGTTCTCTCTTCCACTGTCACCCCTACATCTGCAGGGGCGTGCCTGGTGCCCATATTTCCACCATCTTTTGCCGAGTATATGTTTGTGTGTCTGTTATTTACCCACAGCCCCCTTTAACAAGAAGAATGGGATTCAGAGAGACTCCCAACACGGCACAGTGCTGTCTGAACTGACTGTACCCATTAGGAATTCTTCAAGTGCAGATGGAGCCCTCAAAGTGGCTGTTTACAAACGCAGAAGTAACAGTATGGGTTGCCTCACCCCCACCCCCACCCCAACTCCCAACATGGATGGGGTTTCATCGCCGCTCTGATTTCAATTTCTCCATTTACCACCCCAAAAAAGCTGATTTTTCTAATATCCATCCTGCAGACTCCATCTGGGATCCCCCAAACAAGCTGTGTGCTTCTGCCTCTCTCGCAGACAGGAATTATTAAAAAAAAAAAAAAAAAAAAACTCTAATTCAATGGGAAGGAGGTCAGACCTACCAGGGTCGGAGCTATCGGAGTTTTAATGCACACAGAGAGAAACTGGACAGAAAAGACTTAATAGACACCCATCGAGAAGGGATGTTTATATCCCCCCCATGCCTGACCATAGGTACAAAGCACCGTGGGAAAGCTAAGCCGAAGCCCTTGGAAAGCCAGAAGCCAGGAGAGTCTACTATGATCGCAATTACCCCACGATGCTCCTGTTTCTCAGGATTTACTATCCTATCCTTCCAAGCTTTCGGCCCAGTGTCTTGTGTGAACAGAGAACCAGATGGAAGTTTTGGGGGCTAAAATGGATACACCAATTATTTATAGATTCGGACTAAAAATCATGCGAACCGCCTTCTGTGGAGTACCATCTTCCGAGAACAGACTTGAAATAGGCAGAGTTGTGGAAAGTCTCAGAATCATTTAGAATAATCCTCAACATGATATTGCAAGTAGGGAACGGCGGAACTACGCCTAGAGAATTTTAGGAGCCCCTTCGAACAGAACAGCAGAATTGTAGAACTACCTTTCAGAATTCTTTCGAAGGAGACCCCCGGGGTTCAATTTTATACTCTATTGCTTTTAGTCATATTTCCTTTAAGTTTTTTTCTTCTTCTTCTGGCTGGAAAGACCTTTAAAACTCAACACGACTGCTTGCAGAGTGAGGTGTTGCCAGCTTGGGAATTGTGGAAGGCAACTGTTGCTGCTGCCTTAGCGATGATAGACACTCAACATGTATGCAAAGGATGCGAGAATTTCTTAAAGACTTTCTGCTATTAATGCTCAGCAGGCTGTGGGTTGCTGAAGGAAGTTGTTTGTTTGTTTGTTTTTTAACTTCCCCATCCTTTTTTTTTTTTAACGTTGACATATATTTTGGTTTTTCTGTTTGTTTCTTTGGGTTGGCAGGGGCGGGGGTGAAGTGGGGGCTGTAATATCTCTCTCACAAAAATCTCTTCCGCTACCTACCAGACTTAGGATTTCATCCAAAGTAGAAACCTCATATAAACTACTGAAGTCTTTTACATCTTGCTAAAGAATGACAGCCTAGCAGGGAGGTTAACCAGCGTATCTCGGGTCGCCCAATTGAGACCATCACAGCGCAAACCCCAGCAGCTCCCACCGCTGGCTATTCTGGGTCAGAGCTGAGAATCGCTGCTCCTTCTGAAGTCACTTCAGTAACGCTTATATTTTCATAGCCAAACAACAACAACAAACATTTACTAGATTCCAAAATGGCCTTTACTTCTGCTGCCCCTCTTCTTTTAAGACACAGAATCTCCTAGACGACATAGACAAGGGTCAGATGACCAGCTCCGCAGTGCTCGCTGCGGCTCTCCTCCATCTGAAGGCACTCATTTGGTCCACAACTACCTCGACACCTTGGGATGGAAGGACCAGTTTTGTGTATGTGTTCCGCGGTGCTAGGGATGGAATCCGGGCTCTCATACATGCTAAGTTCCAGCTTTACCACTCATCCCCATCCCCAACCTGGAACATTTTCAAAAGAATTTGTATTTAGCAGCATCAATACCTGATTATAATGCTGGCTCTAAAATAAGCCATTTGCACCACTGTTTAAAAGTTAATATCCATTTGAATATACATGGTATCACCAACCAACTGGGAAATTAGTAACATTTATTCTCCATCTAGAATGAGAAAGTGCAGATTTTTGCTACTCTATCAAGTGCACTTAGAGCCAAAACAAAACTGCTTCCATTTCCTGGTTAGCTGCCATTCTAAGCACCCAGTTTCCCAGGTAGAAAGGGAAAAGAAAGCACTGGTGTCTGGGCACCTTGGGTTTCCCATACATGTGGGTGCCTATGTTCACGGGGACAGCTACAGAGCTTGCTTTCACCCTGTCTGCCCCGTACGCTTTTAGTAATGACAGTTGAAAAGAATACACTTTGTAAAACTTACAGCTCAGTTAGTAAAGCAAACATAAGGAATAGAAGCTACATGTGAAGGCGCTTACAAGCCGGCATTGGGGAGGCGGAGGCAGGAGGATCTCTGGCAATCAGCGGGCAACCAGCCTCATCAAATCAACGAGCTCCAGGTCCCATTGAGAGACCCTGCTTCAAAAAGGTCAAGTAGACAGCTCCTGAGGAGAGATACCAAGGTTGCCTTAAGTCTCTAAGCACAGCTGAACACACATGTACACACCCACATGCAAACACGCACGCACACACACACCCATATACAAAATAATAATTATAATAAACCAACCCTGGGTATAGATAATCACTTCCTATGAAGTCAATTGCCTAACATTAAAGCCACCCCTGTCTCAATGCCCTTGGACAGATGTATGGCTGGCAACAATCCTTCCTGAGCGTTAAATCTTCTGGCCTCGTGAGTTACTCTCCGTCATCGTGGTATTGTGGAGCCGTGAGCGTGTGTGCTCCCTGCCTCTTCGTGCTCCGTGCTGAACACCTTGGATCATCCTGGGCCAGACAGCAGGGGTTATCAGCAGCGTGCAGGTAATGGATGAGGCCCATTGTATCTTCTTGTTTAGAAAAATAAATCACCCTGCAAACTTTTATTATGCTCCATGTAAAATGGAGGCACACCAGCACTCGCTGTGTTTTCCCTTCCCGAGCTGGCTTGGCAGAGTGCCTTGGGCTGTAGAGAACAGCCAAGGGTTGCCAAGCAGGGCTGCTTGGTTCTTTGCCCATTCCTCTAGGGGTTGTAAACATCCTGCCCTGGAAACCTTCACCAACCTGTAGCTAGAAAACTCCCTGATACGGTGGCGGTGGCGTGGCTGGGCTGTGGGAAGCTGTGGGGTAGGGGCTGGAATCCATGAGTCACACTGTAGGGGGCCTGCTGGATCCCAAGGAGGTTAGGTGCTTCTTGGGCGGGCAAATCTGGGGGACAGCACAAACCTCAAGCAGAAACATATTAATAAGCATTAAATACAGAGGAAGGGTAAATATGTTTGATCTATTAAGTAACTAAGACCCCCCCCCCAGGCCAGTGAAGTCAGGCACTGTCAACACGAAATCTTCCCAGCACAATGAGCTGGGCTGCCAATCGCCCAACACAGGCACATCAGGACCCCACTAGGACATCACCATGCAATGTCTGGGCCAGTTTGATAGCTTGGACGATTTGCTTACTCCTTGGTATTTTACATCAGTTAAAAGACTAAACCCCTATAAACTGGGTGTGACCATAATCCTAGCACTCAGGAGCCTGAGGCAGGTGGACTATAAAATCAATGACAAGCTTGGAATATCCAAGCAGTCCTGTCTCACAAAACAAAACAAAAACAAAACCCCGCCTTAAGGCTGGGACTGGTGAGACTGATTGAGGGGGTAAAGCCAATTGTGGTGAAGTCTGATGGCTGGGGGGAGGGGTTTGATTCCCAGGACTCACACAATAGGAGAGAACCAACCCTCAAAAGTTGTTCTCAGACCTCCACCAAGCACTGTAGCATATAACACACACACACACACACACACACACACACACAATGAATAAATAAATAAATAAGATAAATGTAATACAAATTTAAAAGTACAAAACAAAACCAACCCAAACAAAAAAAGTTTTCAGGGCTGGAGAGATGGCTCAGAGGTTAAGAGCACTGGCTGCTCTTCCAGAGTTCCTGAGTTCAATTCCCAGCAACCACATGGTGGCTACAACCATCTGCAATGAGACTGGGTGACCTTTTCTGGTGTGCAGGCGTACATGCAGGCTGAACACTGTATACATAATAAATAAATAAATCTTTAAAACAAAAACCAAACAAGTTTCCATAGCTCACAGTAGAATTAGGTACCAAGTCTTCCAGGGCAAGGGCTGCCGTACTCTCTTTGATATTGTGTGCCCTGTTGTACACATTGCAACAAGGCTCTCACGTACAGGAGAGGATTACACAAAGTTTACCCTGGACTGGGTGTAACACTGTGATAGATCCATTCTACATGTAAGTAAACTGAGGTTGCTGAAGGCTACAAGCAAGGGTGAAATCACGATATAGGCCCAGGATGTGGATCTAGGCACTTGGAACTCACAAACACTTATCTGCCAAGCAGGGTGTGTCAGCGAGAGACTCCCAAGAGCCCACAAAAGGCATCACCAAGGCTCTACCCTCCCACAGCATGCCACTCTGTCACAGATGTCAGATGTCACGGCTCGGCTTGAATGCCACCCTTGAGGTTTCATTAAGAGGCAAACATGTGCTCAGTGGTGGATGGGAAGGTTTTAATTATGCCATCGGAGCTCATACATAGAAATGATTTTTCTCACTTATGAAGGAGTGGTCCACTGTCAGCTGCAGAATCGAATCGAGTGGGCCAGGGTGCAGCCTGGCTTCCTGAGTATGAGTTAGCCTGACACTGTCTTTAGGTCCCGGCATTCTTAACAGTGAACTGGAATTGTGTAAACTCTGGGGATGAGGGAGGGAATGTGTGAAAAGATTCCATATCAAATTCATATCACTAATATTTCTTTTTTAAAAAAAGATTTATTTACTTTTTATTTATGTACATGCATGTATGTGCATCGTGGATGTGTGTGCATGTCCTTGGAGACAAGAAGAAGATGAAGATCTCCTGAAACTGGAGTTACAGGCACTTGTGAGCCACCCAACAAAGCTGCTGGGAATTAGACTCCAGTCTTCTGCAAGAGCAGCAACATTCTTTCTTTAAAATCTTCTATCAACAGTCAAGCTTGCTGCCTTTAATCCCACCAATTTGAGAGGCAGAGGCAGGTGGGACTCTATGAGTTCAAAGCCAGCCTGGTCTACAAAGCGAGTTCCAGGATAGTCAAGGCTGTTTATAGAGAAAGCTTGTCTCAAAAAACCACACGTATGAAAACTAAATAAATAAAAAACAAAAATCCTATCAAGCTAGGCACACATCTTTAATCCAGCATTTAGGAGGGCCATCTCTCTGAGTCTAGGGCCAGCTTGGTTTATGTAGGGAGTTCCAAAACAGCCAGGGCTATGTAGAGAGATCCTGTCTCAAACAGACAAACAAATAAAATATTTTATTAAGGTAGGGGTTTGGAGATAGCTTAGTTGATGTTTGTCATCCAAGTATGGGGACCTGAGTCCCCAGTACTCAGCAAGGTGTACTGCCCTGTGCTGGTAACAGTAGGCTGCAGAGGTGAGGATAGGAGGGTTCCTAGGACTTGCTGGGCAGCCAGTCTAGCTGAACCAGTGAGTTATCGGTTTAATGAGAGACCTTGCCTCAAGATATAAGATAGGATGCCTATATGTTTTTCTTTGGGTTCTCCTTCTTATTTAGCTTCTCTAAGAACCCGAATTATAGGCTCAATGTCCTTTATTTATGGCTAGAAACCAAATATGAGTGAGTACATCCCATGTTCCTCTTTTTGGGTCTGGCTTA